>NC_069501.1:360715413-361015413 GCF_027579735.1 Bombina bombina
GGACTGGAGTTTTAAGTAGTCCTATCAGCCTCTCAATGAGTGCATGGATGAAAGTTAGAGTCCGGATATGCAGGTTGAGTCTTTCTACAAAACCATCTCGATTCATATGAACAGCTCCACAAGCAATCAGCGTTGACGAGTTTCGCTGCCTGCTTTCTTCTCTCAAGTCCATGGCAGAGGCGATGCTACTATCTGTCACACTTCAAGGGCTGTGTTCCTGTTCCACGGCATAGATTCCAGTAAGATAGGTTTATTTTACTTTCTCATGAATGTATTGTATTTGTATTGTTTTTCCCGAGAGACTACCACCTTGCGAGACTAACTATAACTCAGGGTCCCAGTGAGTCTCCTTTTGTATCTTGGAATCAAGTGTTAAATATCTCCTAAGGGTGGTTATTGAACAGGGTTTTTTTTAATCATGTTTGTGATTCAACCTGCTTATGTGTAGTGTTACATAACGACCTTGGTAGTGACGCGGCCTTTACGGTCGGGCCCGCTTTTTTTAAACTTTACCGCCTACCTTGTGACTGGGCGTGGTCACGTTTTTGCCTCTACAGTTCCGCATTCCTGACCGTGTGGGGACAGAAAAATTCTGGCCCACTGGTGTCTGGTGCTTGGAGGTGGTGAGTGCCCCAGCCATTGGGGTCTAAGGTGCAGTTTAGATTTTTTTTTTTGTCTAATTTAGTCCAAACCTTTTGTATTCATTCCCAGTTATGGAGGACTCTGATGTTGAGATTCAAGTAGTCTCTGATTCAGATTCTACTTATTGTGACGAATACGAACCGGCCCTGATGACGCATGACAGTTATGTTCCGAAGGCCGTTCTAGTAGGCCCAATTCCTCTGGACCGGGGAATCAAGGGTTAGCTGAGCCATCCGCCTCTGCTACACGTGCGGGTGACTCAGATTATGCTTATCCTTCCCTGGAGGGTGGTTTGTTCCCTCCGGAGGTAGAGGTACATTTCCGTATCCAAATTCTTTTGGCGTTAGCACATTTTCCAGATGTCTGCTTAAGATTGTGTTTGTGTTCCGTCAACCTGGGTTCCCTAGGGATTGCCGCTCAGTTACCCGGGGGAGCGACTGGTCCTGAAGCTCTGGTGGAGGTGTGATGTGCTTTTCAGTACATACTGGCGCACCTTCGTGTTCTGCTATGGCACATTCTGGCGTTGTTGGAGTATCCCATCCTTAATGGATATAGGGGTTCTGGGTCTTCCTCTCTGAATAGCTCTAAGAATTAATTATAAGGGGATGAAGTAATCTACTTATTGTGACGAATACGAACCGGCCCTGATGACGCATGACAGTTATGTTCCGAAGGCCGTTCTAGTAGGCCCAATTCCTCTGGACCGGGGAATCAAGGGTTAGCTGAGCCATCCGCCTCTGCTACACGTGCGGGTGACTCAGATTATGCTTATCCTTCCCTGGAGGGTGGTTTGTTCCCTCCGGAGGTAGAGGTACATTTCCGTATCCAAATTCTTTTGGCGTTAGCACATTTTCCAGATGTCTGCTTAAGATTGTGTTTGTGTTCCGTCAACCTGGGTTCCCTAGGGATTGCCGCTCAGTTACCCGGGGGAGCGACTGGTCCTGAAGCTCTGGTGGAGGTGTGATGTGCTTTTCAGTACATACTGGCGCACCTTCGTGTTCTGCTATGGCACATTCTGGCGTTGTTGGAGTATCCCATCCTTAATGGATATAGGGGTTCTGGGTCTTCCTCTCTGAATAGCTCTAAGAATTAATTATAAGGGGATGAAGTAATCTTTTTATAATCTGATTTGAGTATCTTTTCCTATCTGAGCTTGGTCGGGCAGGGTTCCGTTGGGCTGGTCCTGTGGGTGTGCCTGTTTAGATTGGGCGTTAACCTACAGGTTGCCTTTTCTTTTTCTTTTAATCCGATTAGGATGTTTTTTATTTGGTTTTACAAACTCATGTTTTGTTCATATTTTTGTTTTGTTTATATTCCTTCGGGAATTTTCTCTTCTGGAATCGATACTTGCGATTTCATCATCGCACTGGTTACTTCTACGGAAGTTGTTCTGAGGACGCGTTAGTCCTCTGTCGTTTATTCTCCCTTCCTGGGGATGTGTATCTCAGCCTTGCAAGTAAGGGCTGAGGTTCAGCTTCTTATGGCTTGAGACCTAACTTCGGGCATGTGGCGCCTGTCTGCCTGGCTGGTCCGGTTTTGACGCTGAGTGCTTGCATTACTGTTTGTGTTTGTTTATATCTTTTTTACAAGTTTTAACTCAACATTCTGAGAGGACCTGCGGGTCCATGGGGTTATGGGGTTCAGTCCTCATCGGCTCCTCGCTGGTCGTTTGGGAGTCGGTGGAGTTTAAGTCCGTCCACTCCGTAGGTTCGGATTCTTCTGGATTGAGTGTTTTCCCTTCCCCGCATGGGTTGAGGATTGGAGGTTTTCCACCTCTTTGCCGTCGTTTTGGGTGATCTTGCCTTCCCAGGGCTATTGGACTTGTTCATTTTTTTGAGGACTCTACCTTAGGGTCGAGATCTCTGGTCTGGGTATAATTTCTCCTTAGCGGTTGAGGCCGCCATATGGGAGGGCCTTGTGGACTCCTTTTTCTGGGCTTTTGCGTTCCTTATTGGGATAATGGCTATTTGTCTTATTCTAGCTGTGTCTAGGGGTTGTTTCCTGGATGGGATGGGATGCTATGCATTCGCCTTCCCTGGATGTTTTCCTCTGGGTTTGCACTATGAGGAGATTTTGAGGCCTAGCCTTATTGACTCGTTCTTCGGGTGACTTTGTCCCTGATGTTTTCTCCTTGGTTGTTGAAGTGTGGGTATTACAGCCTGTTGGGCTTAGAATCTTCTCGGTTCTGGCGTGCTCTATTGCTCTTTGGAGTTGGACTTCTGTACAGGGTGTTCTCTTCCCCTTGGGTTGGGATTTATTGTGTGAGTCTTCGAACCGTTCCACAGGTTGGTCTTACTTCCCGGTGTAGTCTGTTTTTTCTTCAGACGGGGTATGGTGTTCCCTGGGGTATTGTTTGTCTACACAATTCTGGGACTCGAGCTGCTTTTAGGATATTTTTACATTTCTATGTCTGGTCCGGAAGCTCTTAATCTCCAGGGAATGTGGACTATTTCTTATGGTCTTGCTAGTTGTGCTGCTAGCATTTGGGCCAGGAGCTCTGTGTGCTTAGGCTCCTTGCGGCCTGTCTTGTTCTTGAGTATGTGCTTTCCTTTTGGAGTGTTCCTTTTTCATGTTCATTAGGGGTGCCTGGATGATTTTCGTTCGGCTCTACTTCCAGCTTGGCCTTGTGAGCGTGTGTGCCGTCCTTGTCTGTGCCTATCCCTTGAGGTGGGTTGTCTTGCTTCCTTAGAGATGAGGTTTCCTCTCTCTGGAAGATGTTGCCCTGTCCTGTGTGTAGAGGGGTGGATAGATTGCCCTGTTTAGAAGGGATTGTTCCTTTCTGTCTGTGATTTTTGCAGTTTCCATTCTGGACCGTATAGTTCCGCTTATCTTTATAGGTTCTCCTTTGGAGTGCCCGTTGTGGGTGCTATGTGGAGTCTGCCATAGAGTGTCGGGCTAGATTCATAAGACTTCTGTCTTTTCTACCTATCTCTATGGGGATCTTCCTTGGAAGTATATGTTTGTAGGTGCTTTTGGAAGGCTTCTGAGCTCTGTTGGGGTTTCTGGGGTCATCCTTTTCCGCCCTTTTTTGGGGGGCTTGTGGTTGGGGCATCCTTGGGGTCCCTGTGAGCTTGGTTCCTTTTTTGGGTTCCACTTTTATTTGTATTTTATTGCCCCCTGTTTAAGGTTTTCTTTGAATCCTTGTTATTCCTCCATATCCTCTCCTTTTGGGAGAGGATATGAAGGGGTGTGTGGTTGAGGTGCGTCCTGGAGGATGGCTCAGTTGTGTCCGTTTGCAGGCTCTAGTTCGGCTTGTGGACTTTCTGTCGTCAGTGTCCTTGGGGCCGTGTTTTCTTTTTTAAATGTTTTCTGGCTTCAGACGAAGCAGAATTTTTTCTGGGGTTGTGGTTTCAGGTTTGGTGCCTTGAGAATGGGCCGCCTTTTGTACCCTTCCGTTTTAGCATTCAGTGTCCTCTATAGCTTGGGTATTGTTTTCCCAAAAGTAACGAATGCAGCTGTGGACTCTTTCCATTTATGAAGAAAAACATAAATTTTGCTAACCTGATAATTTTCTTTTCTTCAGATGGAAAGAATCCACAGCTCACCACCCATGTTTTTATGGGGGCGGCTGTGATTTTTGTTCTTCTGGCACCTTTTCACCCTGATGTTTCTTCTACTGTTGACTGGGGGATGAGGGGAGTGGGAGGAGTATTTAAGCCTTTGGCTGGGGTGTCTTTGCCTCCTCCTGGTGGCCAGGTTCTTATTTCCCAAAAGTAATTCATGCAGCTGTGGACTCTTTCCATCTGAAGAAAATAAAATTATCAGGTAAGCATTATTTGTTTTTCAATAGTTTTCTCTTAAAGGCACAGTCTATTCCAAAATGTTTGTTTAAAAAGATAGATAATGCCTGTACTACCCATTCCCCAGCTTTGCATAACCAATATTGTTATATTAATATATACTTTAGAACATCTAAAACTATACATCCCTGCCTTTTTTTTAAGCCCCTGCTAGCCGCCTTGATCTCAGTCCAATTTTTAAGCTTTTCACAGCAAGACAGAGCTAGTTAATGTGTACCGTATCGATAGCATTTTACTCACTCCTGTGGAGTTACAAATGAGATTCCACTGACTGGCTTAAATGCAAGTCGTAAACAGCCCAGAGATAAGGAGGTATTCTGCAGATGCTTATACATGGTAATCACAGAGGTCAAAAGTATATTAATATAACTGTTGGTTATACAAAACTAGGGATTGGATAATAAAGGGATTATCTTTCATTTCTTCTGTTAAGTGTGATCAGTCCACGGGTCATCATTACTTCTGGGATATTACTCCTCCCCAACAGGAAGTGCAAGAGGATTCACCCAGCAGAGCTGCATATAGCTCCTCCCCTCTACGTCACTCCCAGTCATTCTCTTGCACCCAACGACTAGATAGGATGTGTGAGAGGACTATGGTGATTATACTTAGTTTTATATCTTCAATCAAAAGTTTGTTATTTTAAAATAGCACCGGAGTGTGTTATTACCTCTCTGGCAGAGTTTGAAGAAGAATCTACCAGAGTTTTGCTATGATTTTAGCCGGAGTAGTTAAGATCATATTGCTGTTCTCGGCCATCTGAGGAGTGAGGTAAACTTCAGATCAGGGGACAGCGGGCAGATGAATCTGCATAGAGGTATGTAGCAGTTTTTATTTTCTGACAATGGAATTGATGAGAAAATCCTGCCATACCGATATAATGTCATGTATGTATACTTTACACTTCAGTATTCTGGGGAATGGTACTTCACTAGAATTACACTGTAAGAAATACATAAAGCTGTTTAATAACTAGAGATTATGTTTAACGTTTTTGCTGGAATGTAAAATCGTTTTCATTTGCTGAGGTACTGTGTGAATAAATGTTTGGGCACTATTTTTCCACTTGGCAGTTGCTTAATCTGTTTTTCTGACAGTTTCTGTTCTCCCTCACTGCTGTGTGTGAGGGGGAGGGGCCGTTTTTTGGCGCTTTTACTATGCATCAAATATTTCAGTCAGCAACTCATTGTATTCCCTGCATGATCCGGTTCATCTCTACAGAGCTCAGGGGTCTTCAAAACTTATTTTGAGGGAGGTAATTTCTCTCAGCAGAGCTGTGAGAATTATAGTTTGACTGAGATAAAAAACGTTTATTCTGTAATTTGTTTCCTGCTTTCAGAATTTGTTATCTTTGCTAATGGGATTAAACCTTTGCTAAAGTTGTGTTGTTTACAAGGATTGAGGCTATAACTGTTTCAATTTATTAATTTTCAACTGTCATAGATCTTCTGTGCTTCTTAAAGGCACAGTACGTTTTAATATTATTCTAATTGAATTGTATTTCCAAGTTGCAAGTTTATTTGCTAGTGTGTTAAACATGTCTGATTCAGAGGATGATACCTGTGTCATTTGTTGCAATGCCAAAGTGGAGCCCAATAGAAATTTATGTACTAACTGTATTGATGCTACTTTAAATAAAAGTCAATCTGTACAAATTGAACAAATTTCACCAAACAACGAGGGGAGAGTTATGCCGACTAACTCGCCTCACGTGTCAGTACCTACATCTCCCGCTCAGAGGGAGGTGCGTGATATTGTAGCGCCGAGTACATCTGGGCGGCCATTACAAATCACATTACAGGATATGGCTACTGTTATGACTGAGGTTTTGGCTAAATTACCAGAACTAAGAGGTAAGCGTGATCACTCTGGGGTGAGAACAGAGTGCGCTGATAATATTAGGGCCATGTCAGACACTGCGTCACAGGTGGCAGAACATGAGGACGGAGAACTTCATTCTGTGGGTGACGGTTCTGATCCAAACAGACTGGATTCAGATATTTCAAATTTTAAATTTAAACTGGAAAACCTCCGTGTATTACTAGGGGAGGTGTTAGCGGCTCTGAATGATTGTAACACAGTTGCAATACCAGAGAAAATGTGTAGGTTGGATAAATATTTTGCGGTACCGACGAGTACTGAGGTTTTTCCTATACCTAAGAGACTTACTGAAATTGTTACTAAGGAGTGGGATAGACCCGGTGTGCCGTTCTCACCCCCTCCGATATTTAGAAAAATGTTTCCAATAGACGCCACCACAAGGGACTTATGGCAAACGGTCCCTAAGGTGGAGGGAGCAGTTTCTACCTTAGCTAAGCGTACCACTATCCCGGTGGAGGATAGCTGTGTTTTTTCAGATCCAATGGATAAAAAGTTAGAGGGTTACCTTAAGAAAATGTTTGTTCAACAAGGTTTTATATTGCAACCCCTTGCATGCATTGCGCCGATCACGGCTGCAGCGGCATTCTGGATTGAGTCTCTGGAAGAGAACATTGGTTCAGCTACTCTGGACGACATTACGGACAGGCTTAGAGTCCTTAAACTAGCTAATTCATTCATTTCGGAGGCCGTAGTACATCTTACTAAACTTACGGCGAGGAATTCAGGATTCGCCATTCAGGCACGCAGGGCGCTGTGGCTAAAATCCTGGTCAGCTGATGTTACTTCTAAGTCTAAATTGCTTAATATACCTTTCAAAGGGCAGACCTTATTCGGGCCCGGGTTGAAAGAGATTATCGCTGACATTACAGGAGGTAAAGGCCATGCCCTGCCTCAGGACAAAGCCAAGACTAGACAGTCTAATTTTCGTTCCTTTCGTAATTTCAAAGCAGGAGCAGCATCAACTTCCTCTGCACCAAAACAGGAAGGAGCTGTTGCTCGCTACAGACAAGGCTGGAAACCTAACCAGTCCTGGAACAAGGGCAAGCAGACTAGGAAACCTGCTGCTGCCCCTAAAACAGCATGAATTGAGGGCCCCCGATCCGGGATCGGATCTAGTGGGGGGCAGACTTTCTCTCTTCGCCCAGGCTTGGGCAAGAGATGTTCAGGATCCTTGGGCGCTAGAGATAATATCTCAGGGATACCTTCTGGACTTCAAATACTCTCCTCCAAGAGAGAGATTTCATCTGTCAAGATTGTCAACAATCCAGACAAAGAAAGAGGCGTTTCTACGCTGCGTACAAGAGCTCTTGTTAATGGGAGTAATCCATCCAGTTCCACGATCGGAACAGGGACAGGGGTTTTACTCAAATCTGTTTGTGGTTCCCAAAGAAGAGGGAACTTTCAGACCAATCCTGGACTTAAAGATCCTAAACAAATTCCTAAGAGTTCCATCGTTCAAGATGGAGACTATTCGGACAATTTTACCTATGATCCAAGAGGGTCAATACATGACCACTGTAGATTTAAAAGATGCTTACCTTCACATACCGATTCACAAAGATCATTATCGGTACCTAAGGTTTGCCTTCCTAGACAGGCATTACCAGTTTGTGGCTCTTCCATTCGGATTGGCTACAGCTCCAAGAATCTTCACAAAGGTTCTGGGTGCTCTTCTGGCGGTACTAAGACCGCGGGGAATCTCGGTAGCTCCATACCTAGACGACATTCTGATACAAGCTTCAAGCTTTCAAACTGCCAAGTCTCATACAGAGTTAGTGCTGGCATTTCTAAGGTCACATGGATGGAAGGTGAACGAAAAGAAAAGTTCACTCGTTCCACTCACAAGAGTTCCCTTCCTGGGGACTCTTATAGATTCTGTAGAAATGAAGATTTACCTGACAGAGGACAGGCTAACAAGACTTCAAAGTGCTTGCCGCACCCTTCATTCCATTCAACACCCGTCAGTGGCTCAATGCATGGAGGTAATCGGCTTAATGGTAGCGGCAATGGACATGGTACCCTTTGCACGCTTACACCTCAGACCACTGCAACTGTGCATGCTAAGTCAGTGGAATGGGGATTACTCAGACTTATCCCCTTCTCTGAATCTGGATCAAGAGACCAGAAATTCTCTTCTATGGTGGCTTTCTCGGCCACATCTGTCCAGGGGGATGCCATTCAGCAGACCAGACTGGACAATTGTAACAACAGACGCCAGCCTTCTAGGTTGGGGTGCCGTCTGGAATTCTCTGAAGGCTCAGGGACAATGGAGTCAGGAGGAGAGTCTCCTGCCAATAAACATTCTGGAATTGAGAGCAGTTCTCAATGCCCTCCTGGCTTGGCCCCAGTTGACAACTCGGGGGTTCATCAGGTTTCAGTCGGACAACATCACGACTGTAGCTTACATCAACCATCAGGGAGGGACAAGAAGCTCCCTAGCTATGATGGAAGTATCAAAGATAATTTGCTGGGCAGAGTCTCACTCTTGCCACCTGTCAGCAATCCACATCCCGGGAGTGGAGAACTGGGAGGCGGATTTCTTAAGTCGTCAGACTTTTCATCCGGGGGAGTGGGAACTTCATCCGGAGGTCTTTGCCCAAATACTTCGACGTTGGGGCAAACCAGAGATAGATCTCATGGCGTCTCGACAGAACGCCAAGCTTCCTCGTTACGGGTCCAGATCCAGGGATCCAGGAGCAGTCCTGATAGATGCTCTGACAGCACCTTGGGACTTCAGGATGGCTTACGTGTTTCCACCCTTCCCGTTGCTTCCTCGATTGATTGCCAGAATCAAACAAGAGAGAGCATCAGTGATTCTAATAGCACCTGCGTGGCCACGCAGGACTTGGTATGCAGACCTGGTGGACATGTCATCCTGTCCACCTTGGTCTCTACCTCTGAAACAGGACCTTCTGATACAGGGTCCCTTCAAACATCAAAATCTAACTTCTCTGAAGCTGACTGCTTGGAAATTGAACGCTTGATTTTATCAAGACGTGGATTTTCTGAGTCAGTTATTGATACCTTAATACAGGCTAGGAAACCTGTTACCAGAAAGATTTACCATAAGATATGGCGTAAATACCTATATTGGTGTGAATCCAAAGGTTACTCTTGGAGTAAGGTTAGGATTCCTAGGATATTGTCTTTTCTACAAGAAGGTTTAGAAAAGGGTTTATCTGCTAGTTCATTAAAGGGACAGATCTCAGCTCTGTCCATTCTGTTACACAAACGTCTGTCAGAAGTTCCTGACGTCCAGGCTTTTTGTCAGGCTTTGGCCAGAATTAAGCCTGTGTTTAAAACTGTTGCTCCACCATGGAGTTTAAACCTTGTTCTTAATGTTTTACAGGGCGTTCCGCTTGAACACCTTCATTCCATTGATATAAAGTTGTTATCTTGGAAAGTTCTATTTTTAATGGCTATTTCCTCGGCTCGAAGAGTCTCTGAATTATTAGCCTTACATTGTGATTCTCCTTATTTGATTTTTCATTCGGATAAGGTAGTCCTGCGTACTAAACCTGGGTTCTTACCTAAGGTAGTTACTAACAGGAATATCAATCAAGAGATTGTTGTTCCTTCTTTATGCCCAAATCCTTCTTCAAAGAAGGAACGTCTACTGCACAACCTGGATGTAGTCCGTGCTCTAAAATTTTACTTACAGGCAACTAAGGAATTTCGACAAACGTCTTCTCTGTTTGTCATTTACTCTGGGCAGAGGAGAGGTCAAAAAGCTTCCGCTACCTCTCTTTCTTTTTGGCTTCGTAGCATAATTCGTTTAGCTTATGAGACTGCTGGACAGCAGCCTCCTGAAAGAATTACAGCTCATTCTACTAGAGCTGTGGCTTCCACTTGGGCCTTCAAGAATGAGGCCTCTGTTGAACAGATTTGCAAGGCTGCAACTTGGTCTTCGCTTCATACTTTTTCCAAATTTTACAAATTTGACACTTTTGCTTCATCGGAGGCTATTTTTGGGAGAAAGGTTCTTCAGGCAGTGGTTCCTTCTGTATAAAGAGCCTGCCTATCCCTCCCGTCGTCCGTGTACTTTTGCTTTGGTATTGGTATCCCAGAAGTAATGATGACCCGTGGACTGATCACACTTAACAGAAGAAAACATAATTTATGCTTACCTGATAAATTCCTTTCTTCTGTAGTGTGATCAGTCCACGGCCCGCCCTGTTTTTTAAGGCAGGTAAATATTTTTTAATTTATACTCCAGTCACCACTTCACCCTTGGCTTTTCCTTTCTCGTTGGTCCTTGGTCGAATGACTGGGAGTGACGTAGAGGGGAGGAGCTATATGCAGCTCTGCTGGGTGAATCCTCTTGCACTTCCTGTTGGGGAGGAGTAATATCCCAGAAGTAATGATGACCCGTGGACTGATCACACTACAGAAGAAAGGAATTTATCAGGTAAGCATAAATTATGTTTTTAAGCAATCACAATTTTGGAGTAGCCTGTCCCTTTAAGTATTGGGCTTTGGTATACAGAGAGAAAGGTTATGTAAAGCTACGTGTGTGTGTATACAGAATGGAATAGAAGAAAATATGATTTCCCTGCAAGCATAACACATTTTAATGGGTTGTAGTTTCAAAGGACAGCAGCTATTTCACAAAAAAAATATATTAAAACAAAAAGCAATTTATCATGTTTTATATTCTGCAGCTGTTATAACAAGTCATTGGAAGCCCGTTAAGATTATATACACTTTTACAGTATACTGTCCCTTTAATTGATTAATTTAGATAAAGTGGTTCAAAGTGAAAAGAGGACAAATGTTGAATTTGAAATACATTGCAGGGAATTTCATATTCTTTTAGAATTAATTTTCTTTACATCAACACTTCCCTGAGTAATATCATCCCACAAGTTATAGACATAAATAACCAAATGGATGCTTTCAATATATACATTTCTATCATATAAGCAAATTATCTGAACAGAATTGTAATTTGGTTACCCACATATTGTGAGTGAACAAATTCAAAGAGTTAAGATTTTTTTCTTTCATCTGATGGTGAGAGTCCGCAAGATCATCAAATGTGGAATTGCACTTCAGTCCACTAGGAGGAGGGAAAAATACCCCTACATACTAGAGCTTTAATCCAGTATCCCTCAGTCAAATTTTTTATCCCCAAGAGTAGAGTGAGATGAATTCTGAAATTCTGATTTACACGTCATTGACAGGCATTCTCTTACCAGTCCGAGACTCAATTTACCCCTCAGAGTGTCTACAAAGAGGACAGAGGGGAAGACATGAGCTTTTAGGCAGGCAGTGAAATACTTATCCCAGTGTTGAGATGTTACAGGCCTCCCATGTAAATGCAGATTTATCTGCCAATCCCCTGTTCTACACTATGTTGCTCCTTGTATGATGATCCAGATTCCCCCAGGTGAAATGCAGGTTTATCTACCAATCCCCTGGGTTAGAGTGGCAGGTCTTTGTGAGATCCTTGACACTGTTCTTGCACTGCCTCTGGTGGGCCACTCTGATGGAAGCAGATATCTGCAACTGAGGTAAGCACAGTAGACTAATGTGCTGACAGATGAGTACAATGCAACTTCATAACCACCAACTACACATAACTTCTGCAACAGATTAAGACACTTTTAATGTTACTGTCTGTTTACATTTAGTGCTAATATGTTTAACACCGTCTAATGCAGGGTCCTTCAAACTTTTTTTTCCTTGTGACCCAGTGCCATGATACCACATACCTTTCCAACCCTATTTTTATGCTTAGTCTGAAAATTTCTGAAGTAATATAGAAGATGTCATAGTGACTCGAATGTGTACATACTTTATTCCTGATTGTATTCAAAGTTGAAAGTGTTGAAAGCAGGTTATAACACACACACCTCACAATCTCGTACAGATATCACACACTCATACAAAATATGCACACACACACTCATACAACACACACAGCAGTTCATCTTTCTGCTTCTTGTAAAAATACAGCATGCTCCACTCACAGTTCATGCCTTTGCCAACCTATCCCTCATCAGTCCTCCTCCATGTAAGAGATACAAGAGATTTTTTTTTAAGGGCACCAAGCTAGGGCTGACTTAAGGGGTCGGATGGTGGTTCCAAGGACTGTAAATCACCAGTAGTAATGAGCAGGAGAGGAGGGGGAATTATGAGGGACACCAGCTGCTCTTAGAGGTAAAGCAGAGAGGCTGCTGCAACAAAAGATACATTTGATCGAAAGTTGATCTGTACTCCCACTGGGCACAGCTTTCTCCCTTGCAGAGGCTGCTCTTATTTTAGCTTTTTCCACAGGTTACTATAGGGATGACTATTAAGAGCTTCTTCCTTCACACCAGAGGTGCAACCCCGTATGATGCTTTTTCAGAATTTATAAACGCCACCTGAAGCAATTCCTCTAAACTGTCCTCTTATGCAGGAGCCTGTATAATGTTTACTAAAGGGCGTGTTTTATTCGACCCGGTAAACATGGTATTGCTACTCAGTAATGGGTTGTGACCCGTGGTTTGAAGAACCCTGCTCTAGTGTTACCAGAGCACTTAACGCATCCCCTGTTACTCACCTTTGATATCTCTTCATTTTTGGAAACCGGAATCTTTTTAATGCCCACCAATTGGTGGTGAAACATGCCAGGGGAAGTAATATGGGAACATCAAATAAGAATTTAAATGAGGAATGTTGGAATGCTAAACAAAAAAAATCATTTCATTTCTGTGTTAATACAGGGAATTTCAGAAGCTGCACTCATAGATTTATTAGTATCACAGTGATGATTGAATAGGAAGTAATAATTAACAGCAATATAATCTACAAGTTTATTTAAATAAAACACAATCATCTTTATTATATTTACTGAGTGAATAAGGAATTAACAGAATATAAATAATAAACAGCTGCATATGCAATATTTATTGTAAAATGCATCAAATTGTTAGAAATACAACTAACCTTGGTAACATTGCAAAATTGTAGCTTTATATTTTAACTTGTATAGATAATCTATTCTCCTAAGAAGTGCAGTATAAATCAACAAATTTTAAAAGGGATAAGGAACAGTTTTGTTTCAATCTTTGGTTTATATACATTTTTAAATATAACATTCCAGCAAATTTTAATCGTTCCCATCATTTTAATTTTTTTAATAAAGGTTATGTTTTAACCAGTGCTGTTCACACTGACACTCAATGTATGTTACTTAACCCCTTGAGTGCTAACAACGGCTCTGAGCCGTCGCAAATTTTCTCAGGTGCTAACGACGGCTCAGAGCAGTCACTAGCACTCATCCACCTTGAGGGCAGTGTGGGGGCTCCCGCCTACTCCCACCCCGGCGATCTGGTCTGAATAGTGAGAGGCATTGCCGGGGCTTCACATTTCGCTCGGTAATGTCACACGCAATGACGTGATGACGTCACCTCACAACTTTCTTTAAAATAAACAATTGTCAATAAATGGAGATGGGGCATGCTACTTAGAAGCCTGTATCTCAGGCATCTAAGCAGCTACAGACACCCAAGACCCACCGTTGGAAAGTTAATCAATTAACCTTTCCAACAGTATGTCTTGGCGATCTGGAAAAAAAAAGTAAAAAATAAATTATATTTAAAAAAGTTTTTTAAAAAAAAAAGCTAAAAACCAGCTTAGCAGCAAAGGGTTAAAGTGATTGTAAATTTACAATTGGAACAAATAAAGGGAACTTTCCTTAAGTATAAAATACTTCATGCTGAAAGCTCCTTTATTTGTTGGAGGCATTCGCCGCACTGAGCTGCTCAAGCAGCCCACGGCAGAACGCTATTTACTGTGAGGTGACGTTTCCACCTCTTAGAAAATAGCCTTGCGTTCCAACTGGCGCCTAGCCGGATATCCTGCACGGCTATTGGCTAAGAGGTGGAAACGTCACCCCTCTGTAAAATAACGTTTAGTGTGGCGAACGCTTCCAACAAATAAAGGAGCTTTTTAGCATTAAGCATGTTATACTTCATGAATGAAAGTCCCTTTTGTTTGTTCTAATTGTAAATCCTAGCGTTTCACAAACGCTAGGATTTACAATCACTTTGAAGGAATATATGTGTAAGTGTATCTTTTCTTCCCTAAGATATGGTGAGTCCATGGCTTGAGTAATTAATGTTGGTAATATCTCTCCTGGCCAGCAGGAGGAGGCAAAGAGTACCACAGTTAAACTGCTAAGTATCACTCCCTTACCCACAACCCCCAGTCATTCTCCTTGCCTTCGGTGCATGGATGAGGTGAAGTTCAGGTGTCTAAAGAAAATCTTTGATTTCATCTGCAAGCAAGTTTTGGGGAGTGGTGGCTTTAAAGCAGTTAGGAACTTGTAAAGAGGTACTTACTGCGTTGTCCAGAGTTGGCTACTCTGTTCTTTCTTTTTCAAAAGTCTCTGAAGAACTGTGTCTTCTCATACCTTGTAACTGTCTACATGCCGGACAGCAGAGCAGGTAAGTGCTTTTTCTTCCAGTTGGGGAGACCATGCACTTAACAAATTAAGACACTGCTTTTTTTATTGGGACATAGATAATCCTGTTGTATGGGTTACTCTGGGACATGAAGCAGGCACTGTAGCATGTGTGAGACTAACATTTAAACTCTTAAAAAGAAAGGGTAAAATGTATTGTTGTATCAAGTAAATATGTGTCAGAAAATAAAGCCTAATAAAAACAAGTTTAAACTGAAAGTAGGGCTGAATTTTCTATTCATTTCCCCTTTGCTCTAAAATAAAACGATGGAACATTTTAAACTGTCAGGTTTGAAAAAAACTGATATTTCTGGTACTCGGTGTACCAGGAAGTGGTGCTTCTCTGTGTCACAGCAGTAATTTGAGCTCGACAGCTGCCGTCACATGACCGGCTTTACTTCATATCGATTCTGAGGAAAAGGTTGTTTTTCTCCATTTCTGGGTGATCCGGTCTTAATTGGTAGCGGTAAGGCACCTCAGTTGTTAAGGTGTGGGGTTGCCTGAGGGGTATTTTAGAAGTTTGATGTTTATTAAATGTTTTTTCTTAACTTTTCTCACATAATTTTAGCTGGGGGTCGATCCTAATCTTGGATACAATATAAAGTGAATTTTTTCCTTCGCTTATTTTAATTTAATATTGAAATCTTTTAAATTTATCTCTACAAGTTTATTTACTGTTTCACAACATGTCTGCTATGGAACAAGAGCCTGCTCTCATGAATTCATGCTTATTATGTTTAGATGCACAAATTGCAGCTCCTATGCAATTTTGTTCTTCATGTGTCAAGAAAACCTTGCAAAATAAAGGTAATTTTTTTAGCCTAATGTGTGTCAGGATGATGCTTTTAAAATAATACCTTGGCTTTCTCCTGCTACGTCCCAAGCCTCAATTGCGTCACATGCAGTGCCTTGCAGTTCCTCTATAACTCCTAGTGGAGTTTATTTAAAAGCAGAAATTGCTGCCCAGGTATCTTCAGCAGTATCTGTGGCATTAGCTGCCATTCCCAGATTACAGGGAAAACGCAAGAGGAAATCTAGAAATTCAGAAAGTAAGTCCTCAGTTCTGCTTCTCAAGTTTTCCTTTCTCATAAGTCTGATGAGGAAGATGCATCAGGACTTTGAGAGTGAAATCTCAGATTCGGACAGTATAATTCCTTCTACTGAGACTGAGGTAGTGACCTTCAGATTTAAGCTTTAACACCTTTGTGTATTGTTTAAGGAGGTTTTAGCTACTTCAGATGACTGATACCCCTGTCGTTGTCGCTCCTAAAAATCTAGTAAACTTAATAGTTTCTTTGATGAACCTTCCACTTCGGAGGTTTTTCCTGTGCCGGACCGTGCTAGGGAGATTATCTCACAGGAATGGTAGAAACCAGGGGTGTCTTTTTCCCTGTCTCCCATTTTTAAGAAAATGTTTCCTGTCGAGGACTCCATTAAAGACCCTTGGTATACTGTACCCAAAGTTGAAGGGGCCATTTCCACTCGGGCTAAGAGAACCACTATTCCTATTGAGCATAGCTGCTCTTTTAAGGGTCCGATGGACCAGAAGCTGGAGGCTTATTTGAAAAAGTTTTATGTTCATCAAGGTCTCCAATGGCAACTAGTGCGGCATCTTATTGTTTAGACGCCTTGTCTGATTCTCTACAAGTAGAGACTTTCTTGGATGAAATTCAAGATAGGATTAAAGCTCTTAAGTTGGCCAATTTTACAGGTTGTTAGACTAGGAGCTAAAACTTTTAGTTCCGCTGTCCTAGCCTGCATGGATGATATCCTGGTCTGCGGACGTTTCCTCTAAAGTCACGCATCTGGCGATTCCTTACAAGGACAAAACCTTGTTTGGACCCGGTTTGGCAGAAATTATCTCTGATATTACTGGTGGAAAAGGGTCTTTTCTACCTCAAGATAAGAAGAATAGGCCTAAAGGACGTCAGAGTAATTTTCATTCCATTCGTAACTTCATAGAAAAGCCTTCACCTTCTTCTTCCAAGCAGGAACAATCCAAGTCTTCTTGGAAACCTAATCAGTCTTGGAACAAGGGAAAACAAAGATACACGCAGCTGGTTCCAAATCAGCATGAAGGGTTTGCCCCCGATCCGGGATCGGATCAGGTGGGGCCAGACTTGCTCAGTTTTCTCAAGCCTTGAATACAAGATGTCCCAGATCCCTAGACTGTGGACATAGTATCCCAGGGTTACAAACTGGAAAAAAAGACGTTTCCTCCTAGAGGCAGATTCCATCTCTCAAGATTATCTGCAGATAGTGATAGTTCCAGTGCAGGAACAGGGTCTCTGGTTCTACTCCAACCTATTTCTGGTTCCCAAAATTAGAGGGAACTTTCCATCCCATTCTAAATTTGAATTGTCTAAACAAGTTTCTCAAAGTTCCATCCTTCAAGATGGAGACTATACGTTCCATTCTTCCTTTAGTACAAAAGGGCCAGTTCATGACAACCATAGACCTAAAGGATGCGTGTCTTCATGTTCCTATTCACAGGGACCATCACAGATTCCTGAGATTTTCCTTTCTGGACAAACCTTTCCAGTTCGTGGAAACCCTGCTGTGGCACCCTACCTGGACAACATATTGGTTCAGGCGCCATCTTTTCAACAAGCAAAATCTCACACACAGATATTGTTGTATTTTCTTCATTCCCACGGATGGAATGTGAATCTGGAAAAAAAGCTCCCTTTGCCCTGCTACTAGAGTAGTGTTCTTAGGGACCATAATAGATCTCTATTGCTGATTTTTCTGACAGAGGTCAGGAAAAACTAAATAATTTCCTCTTGCCTCTCCAGGCTACTGCTTATCCTTTAGTGGCTCAGTGTATGGAGGTAATCGGTCTGATTGTGGCTTCCATGGACGTCATTCCTTTTGCGCGATTCCATTTGAGAGATCTACAGTTGTGCATGCTCAGACAGTGGAATGGCGACCATGCGGATCTATCTCAGAGAATCGAGTTAGATCCGTCATCAAGGGACTCTCTCCCGTGGAACATCTGTCTCAGGGCACATGGTTTCGGAGAGCTTCCTGGGTGATCGTGACCACAGATGCCAGCCTGCTGGGCTGGGGAGCAGTCTGGAACTCCTTAAAAGCTTGGGGCCTTTGGACTCAGGAGGAGTCTGCTCTTCCCATCAACATCTTGGAGTTGAGGGTGATTTACAATGCTCTATTGCCTTGGCCTCAGTTGTCCTCAGTCCAGTTTATCAGGTTCCAGTCAAACAACATAACCTCTGTGGCTTACATCAATCACCAGGGAGGAACTCGGAATTCCTTAGCCATGAAGGAGGTTACTCGGATTCTTTAGTTGGCAGAGACCCACAATTGTTGTCTGTCATCCACATTCCAGAAGTAGACAGCTGGGAAGCAGATTTTCTGAGCAGACACTTTTCATCCCGGGTAGTGGGAACTCCATCCAGGGGTGTTTTCCAGCTTAGCCCTCAAATGGGGGGTGCCGGAGTTAGATCTGATAGCGACCCATCAGAACGCCAAGCTTCCAAGGTACGGTTCAAGGTCAAGAGATCCGCAGGTCGTTCTGATATATACTCTGGCGGTTCCTTGGGTTTTCAGATTGGCATACCCGTTTCCTCCGTTTGCTCTCCTTCCACGAGTCATTGCTCGTATCAAACAGGAGAGGCAGTCAGTGATTCTAATAGCCCCTGTGTGGCCTTGCAGGATCTGATTTGCAGACCTAGTTGGGATGACATCTCTCCCACCTTGGAGACTACCTCTGAGGAAGGACCTCCTGATTCAGGGTCCCTTCCTTCATCCAAATTTCGTTTCTCTGAAGCGGACTGCTTGGAGATTGAACCCTTAATTCTGTCTAAGCGTGGTTTTTCTGAGTCGGTTATTGAGACCATTATTCAGGCTTGCAAGCCTGTTACTAGAAAGATTTACCATAAGATATGGCGTAAATATCTTTATTGGTGTGAATCCAAGGGCTACTCTTGGAGTAGAATTAGAATTCCTAGAATTTTATCTTTTTTTCAGGAAGGCGTGGAGAAGAGATTGTCAGTCAGTACCCTGAAGGGTCAGATTTCTGCTTTATCTGTTTTCTACATAAACGTTTGGCGGATGTGCCAGATGTGCAATCCTTTTGTCAGGCCTTGATCAAAATCAGAACTGTCTTTAAGTCTGTTGCTCCTCCTTGGAGCCTTAACCTTGTTCTTAAAGTTTTACAGCTGGCTCCGTTTGAGCCATTGCATTCCATAGACAGATAAGTTGTTATCTTGGAAGGTTTTGTTTCTTGTTGCTATCTCTTCTGCTCAAAGAGTCTCGGAACTCTCAGCTCTCATATTTTTCATGCCGATAAGGCGGTTCTTCATACTAAGTTAGGTTTCCTTCCTAAGGTTGTTTCTAATAGAAATATCAATCAGGAAATTGTTCCCTCTCTGTGTCCTAATCCTTCTTCCAAAGAACGTTTGTTACACAATTTGGATGTTGTACATGCTCTTACATTCTACTTACAGGGCGACTAAGGATTTTCGCCAGTCCTTTGCCCTCTTTGACTATTTCTCTGGGAAACGTAAAGGTCAGAAAGCTACTGCTACTATTTCTTTTTTGTTACAAAGTATAATTCTTTGGCTTATGAGACTGCTGAACAGCAGCTTCCTTAGAGAATTACGGCTCATTCCACAAGAGCTGTTTCCTCTTCTTGGGCTTTCAAAAATGAAGCTTCTGTGGAACAAATTTGCAAGGCTGAGGCTTCTTTTGGGAGAAAGGTTATTGAAGTGGTGGTGCCTTCTATTTTGGACTGCCTGTCTTGTCCCTCCCTATTTATACGTGTCCTCTAGCTTGGGTATTGGTTGCCAACAGTAATTACTCAAGCCGTGGACTCACCATATCTTAGGAAAGAAAAACAAAATGTATGCTTACCTGATAAATTTATTTATTTCCAGATATGGGGAGTCCACGGCCCCACCCTTTATTTTAAGACCGTTGTTCTTTTGACTATAACCTCAGGCACCTCTACACCTTGTGTTACTTTTTTTTCTCCATTTCCCTTCGGTCCTTTCCCTTGCCTCCTCCTGCTGGCCAGGATGGATATTCCCATCAGTAATTACTCAAGCCACCATTTCCGGAAATAAATAAATTTATCAGGTAAGCATAAAAAAAAATTGTAAAACCAATTTTGTACATAAAGTGAGCATGTGACTGCCAGAGAAAGACTTGATTGCTTTTAGCTTGATTCTCAAACCTCCCTGTTATTGCGCCAGGTCTTGGGATCCTCATGTGGATGATAGATGCACAAATGGTTCCCTGGTCATTTAATCTTACCTATCTTTCTCTTGTTAAGTGTAGTCAGTCCACGGGTCATCCATTACTTATGGGATTATATCTCTCCCCAACAGGAAGTTGCAAGAGGATCACCCAAGCAGAGCTGCTATATAGCTCCTCCCCTCACATGTCATATCCAGTCATTCTCTTGCAAGTCTCAACAAAGGAGGTTGTGAGAGGAGACAGGAGTTTTTTACTTAATTCTTCAATCAAAAGTTTGTTATTTTAAAATGGCACCGGAGTGTGCTGTTTTTTCTCTCAGGCAGTATTTAGAAGAAGATCTGCCTGCGTTTTCTATGATCTTAGCAGACGTAACTAAGATCCACTGGCTGTTCTTGCGCATTCTGAGGAGGGGTAACTTCAGAAAGGGGAATAGCATGCGGGGTCCTCCGCAAATGAGGTATGTGCAGTATAATATTTTCTAGGAATGGAATTGACTAAGAAAACACTGCCGTTACCCATATGATGTAAGTACAGCCTTTAATGCAGTAGTAGCGACTGGTATCAGGCTGTTAAATGTATGCACAGTTGAGTTATTTTCTAGGGACTAGAATTTGACTGAGAAAATACTGTTAATACTGAAATAAATGTATAAGCCTTAACTGCAGTAGAAGCGACTGGTAGCAGGCTTAGTGATAACTTTAAATAACACTGGAAAAGTTGTTTTTAAAACGTTTACTGGCATGTTATTAGTTTTGTGAGGTACTTTGGTGATAGGATTGGTTGTTGCCGTTGTGAGTCTTCCGGGCGACGCTGAGGTCCCGGCCTGCTTTGTTAGGCACGTCCAAGTGCCGCCCTGCTTGTGAGTACCCTTTTCCGTTTACTTACTTGTCAGGGTCCTTTACGTTATCACCCTATTGGCGCCTTCCTGTTTCCCCATTACAGACTTTGGTGATAAATCTTTTTGGGCATGATTTTTTTCCACATGGCTAACGTTTATTTCTGCATAGAAACCGTTGTAATAGGTCTCCCACTGTTGTAATATGAGTGGGAGGGGCCTTTTTTAGCGCCTTGTTGCGCAGATAAAATTCTAGCACAGTCTTCAAAATTCAATTTTGAGGGAGGTAATCAGTCACAGCAGACCTGTGACAGTGTGTTTGACTGTGAGAAAAACGTTAAATCTAAAATTGATTATCCGGTTGTGGGTATTGAGGGGTTAATCATCCGTTTGCTAGTGGGTGCAATCCTCTGCTAAATTCATACATTTATTGTTAAAATTGTTGGCTATAACTGAATTAGTTCATTGTTATTTCAACTGTGACAGTTTTTTTGTGTTTTTAAAAGCGCTGCTGCGTTTTTTCATATTGCTTGTAAATTCACTGACAGTTTTTTTCCAAGCTTGCTAGCCTTCATTGCTAGTCTGTTAAACATGTCTGATACAGATGAATCTACTTGTTCATTATGTTTAAAAGCCAATGTGGAGCCCAATAGAAATTTGTGTACCAATTGTATTGATGTTACTTTAAATAAAAGTCAGTCTTTACCGGTAAAGAAATTATCACCAGACATCGAGGGGGAAGTTATGCCGTCTAACTCTCCTCACGTGTCAGTACCTTCGCCTCCCGCTCAGGAGGTGCGTGAGATTGTGGCGCCAAGTACATCAAGGCCCTTACAAATCACTTTGCATGATATGGCTAATGTTATGAAAGAAGTATTATCTAATTTGCCTGAGTTAAGAGGCAAGCGCAATAGCTCTGGGTTTAGGACAGAGCGCGCCGATGACACGAGAGCCATGTCCGATACTGCCTCACAATTTGCAGAACATGAGGACGGAGAGCTTCATTCTGTGGGTCACGGATCTGATCCGGGGAGACCGGATTCAGAAATTTCAAATTTTAAATTTAAAGGGACATGAAACCCAAATGTTTTCTTTCATGATTTAGAAAGAGCATACAATTATAAACAACTTTCTAATTTACTTCTATTATCTATTTTGCTTCATTCTCTTGATATTCTTTGCTGAAAAGCATATCTAGATATGCTTAGTAGCTGCTGATTGGTAGCTGCACATAGATGCCTCCTGTGATTGGTTCACTGTGTGCATTGCTATTTCTTCATTAAAGTATATCTAAAGAATAAAGCAAATTAGTTAATCGAAGTAAATTGGAATGTTGTTTAAAATTATATTCTCTACCTTAATCATGAAAGAAAATGTTTGGGTATAGTGTCCCTTTAAGCTTGAGAACCTCCGTGTATTGCTAGGGGAGGTGTTAGCGGCTCTGAATGATTGCGACACAGTGGCAATCCCAGAGAAATTATGTAGGCTGGATAAAAACTATGCGGTACCGGTGTGTACTGACTTTTTTCCTATACCTAAAAGTCTTACAGAGATTATTAGCAAGGAGTGGGATAGACCCGGTGTGCCTTTTTCCCCTCCTACGATATTTAGAAAAATGTTCCCAATAGACGCCACCACACGAGACTTATGGCAGGCGGTCCCTAAGGTGGAGGGAGCAGTTTCTACTTTAGCCAAGCGTACCACTATCCCGGTGGAGTATAGTTGTGCTTTCTCAGATCCAATGGATAAAAAATTAGGTTACCTTAAGAAAATGTTTGTTCAACAAGGTTTTATATTACAGCCCCTTGCATGCATTGCGCCCATCACTGCTGCGGCGGCGGCATTCTGGTTTGAGTCTCTGGAAGAGGCTATTCGCACAGCTCCATTGGATGAGATTATGAACAAGCTTAAAGCCCTTAAGCTAGCTAATGCATTTGTTTCGGATGCCATGGTGCATTTAACCAAACTAACGGCTAAGAACTCCGGATTCGCCATCCAGGCGCGCAGAGCGCTATGGCTTAAATCCTGGTCAGCAGATGTAACTTCTAAATCTAAATTGCTTAATATTCCTTTCAAAGGGCAAACCTTATTCGGGCCCGGCTTGAAAGAAATTATTGCTGACATTACTGGAGGTAAGGGTCACTCCCTTCCTCAGGACAGGGCCAAATCAAAGGCCAAACAGTCTAATTTTCGTGCCTTTTGTAATTTCAAGGCAGGAGCAGCATCAACTTCCTCCGCCCCAAAACAGGAAGGGACTGCTACTCGTTACAGACAGGGTTGGAAAGGCAACCAGTCTTGGAACAAGGGCAAGCAGGCCAGAAAACCTGCTGCTGCCCCTAAGACAGCATGAAGTAAGGGCCCCCTGTCCGGAAACGGATCTAGTGGGGGGCACACTTTCTCTCTTTGCCCAAGCTTGGGCAAGAGATGTACAGGATCCCTGGGCGTTGGAGATCATATCTCAGGGATATCTTCTGGACTTCAAAGCTTCTCCTCCACAAGGGAGATTTCATCTTTCAAGGTTATCAGCAAACCAAATAAAGAAAGAGGCGTTTCTACGCTGTGTACAAGACCTCTTATTAATGGGGGTGATCCACCCAGTTCCGCGGTCGGAACAAGGGCAAGGATTTTATTCAAATCTGTTTGTGGTTCCCAAGAAAGAGGGAACCTTCAGACCAATCTTGGACTTAAAGATCCTAAACAAGTTCCTAAGAGTTCCATCATTCAAAATGGAAACTATTCGAACCATCCTACCCATGATCCAAGAGGGTCAGTACATGACCACAGTGGACTTAAAGGATGCCTACCTTCACATACCGATTCACAAGGATCATTATCGGTATCTAAGATTTGCCTTCCTAGACAGGCATTACCAGTTTGTAGCTCTTCCCTTCGGGTTAGCTACGGCCCCAAGAATCTTTACAAAGGTTCTGGGCTCACTTCTGGCGGTACTAAGACCGCGAGGCATAGCGGTGGCTCCGTACCTAGACGACATTCTGATACAAGCGTCAAGTTTTCAAACTGCCAAGTCTCATACAGAGATAGTTCTGGCATTTCTGAGGTCGCATGGGTGGAAGGTGAACGTGGAAAAGAGTTCTCTATTACCACTCACAAGGGTTCCCTTCTTAGGGACTCTTATAGATTCTGTAGAGATGAAAATTTACCTGACGGAGGCCAGGTTATCAAAACTTCTAAATGCTTGCCGTGCCCTTCATTCCATTCCACACCCGTCAGTAGCCCAGTGCATGGAAGTAATCGGCTTAATGGTAGCAGCAATGGACATAGTACCATTTGCGCGCCTGCATCTCAGACCGCTGCAATTATGCATGCTCAGTCAGTGGAATGGGGATTACTCAGATTTGTCCCCTCTAATAAATCTGGATCAAGAGACCAGGGATTCTCTTCTCTGGTGGCTTTCTCGACTCCATCTGTCCAAAGGGATGACCTTTCGCAGGCCAGATTGGACGATTGTAACAACAGATGCCAGCCTTCTAGGTTGGGACGCAGTCTGGAACTCCCTGAAGGCTCAGGGATCGTGGACTCAGGAGGAGAAACTCCTCCCAATAAATATTCTGGAATTAAGAGCGATATTCAATGCTCTTCTAGCTTGGCCTCAGATGGCAACACTGAGGTTCATCAGATTTCAGTCGGACAATATCACGACTGTGGCTTACATCAACCATCAAGGGGGAACCAGGAGTTCCCTAGCGATGTTGGAAGTATCAAAGATAATTCGCTGGGCAGAGTCCAACTCTTGCCACCTGTCGGCGATCTATATCCCAGGCGTGGAGAACTGGGAGGCGGACTTCCTAAGTCGTCAGACTTTTCATCCGGGGGAGGGGGAACTTCATCCGGAGGTCTTTGCTCAACTAATTCATCGTTGGGGCAAACCGGAACTGGATCTCATGGCTTCTCGACAGAATGCCAAACTTCCTTGCTACGGATCCAGGTCCAGGGACCCGGGAGCGGCGCTGATAGATGCTTTAGCAGCCCCTTGGGGTTTCAACATGGCTTATGTGTTTCCACCATTTCCGCTGCTTCCTCGGCTGATTGCCAAGATCAAACAGGAGAGAGCATCAGTGATTCTGATAGCACCTGCGTGGCCACGCAGGACCTGGTATGCAGATCTAGTGGGCATGTCGTCCTGTCCACCATGGTCTCTATCTCTGAGACAGGACCTTCTAATTCAGGGTCCTTTCAACCATCCAGATCTAATTTCTCTGAGGCTGACTGCATGGAGATTGAACGCTTGATTCTATCAAAGTGTGGCTTCTCGGAGTCAGTTATTGATACCTTAATACAGGCTCGGAAACCTGTTACCAGAAAAATTTACCATAAAATATGGCGTAAATACTTATATTGGTGTGAATCCAAGAGTTACTCATGGAGTAAAGTTAGGATTCCTAGGATTTTGTCCTTTCTACAAGAGGGTTTAGAAAAGGGTTTATCTGCTAGTTCATTAAAGGGACAGATTTCTGCTCTGTCTATTCTGTTACACAAACGTCTGGCAGATGTTCCAGACGTTCAGGCTTTTTGTCAGGCTTTGGCTAGGATTAAGCCTGTGTTTAAGACTGTTGCTCCGCCGTGGAGCTTAAACTTAGTTCTTAAAGTTCTTCAAGGTGTTCCGTTTGAACCCCTCCATTCCATTGATATTAAGCTGTTATCTTGGAAAGTTCTGTTTTTGATGGCTATTTCCTCGGCTCGAAGAGTCTCTGAGTTATCTGCCCTACACTGTGATTCTCCTTATCTGATTTTCCATTCAGACAAGGTAGTTCTGCGTACTAAACCTGGGTTTTTACCTAAGGTGGTTTCTAACAGGAATATCAATCAAGAGATTGTTGTTCCATCATTATGTCCTAACCCTTCTTCAAAGAAGGAACGACTTTTGCATAATCTGGACGTAGTCCGTGCCCTGAAGTTCTATTTACAGGCAACTAAAGATTTTCGTCAAACTTCTTCCCTGTTTGTCGTTTACTCGGGACAGAGGAGAGGTCAAAAGGCTTCGGCTACCTCTCTCTCCTTTTGGCTTCGTAGCATAATACGTTTAGCCTATGAGACTGCTGGACAGCAGCCTCCTGAAAGAATTACAGCTCATTCCACTAGAGCTGTGGCTTCCACCTGGGCCTTTAAAAATGAGGCCTCTGTTGAACAGATTTGCAAGGCTGCAACTTGGTCTTCACTTCACACTTTTTCAAAATTTTACAAATTTGACACTTTTGCTTCTTCAGAGGCTATTTTTGGGTGAAAGGTGCTTCAGGCAGTGGTTCCTTCCGTTTAAAGTTCCTGCCTTGTCCCTCCCATCATCCGTGTACTTTAGCTTTGGTATTGGTATCCCATAAGTAATGGATGACCCGTGGACTGACTACACTTAACAAGAGAAAACATAATTTATGCTTACCTGATAAATTTATTTCTCTTGTAGTGTAGTCAGTCCACGGCCCGCCCTGTCTTTTAAGGCAGACCTAAATTTTAATTAAACTCCAGTCACCACTGCACCCTATGGTTTCTCCTTTCTCGTCTTGTTTCGGTTGAATGAATGGATATGACATGTGAGGGGAGGAGCTATATAGCAGCTCTGCTTGGGTGATCCTCTTGCAACTTCCTGTTGGGGAGAGATATAATCCCATAAGTAATGGATGACCCGTGGACTGACTACACTACAAGAGAAATAAATTTATCAGGTAAGCATAAATTATGTTTTTTCCTCTGTTCCGGTTGCTATCCAGAGTGATAGCCAGTATCAAACAAAAATGAGCGCCAGCAATTCTTGTTTTTCCAGTATGGCCTCACGGGACTTCGTAGGCAGATCTGATGCCTTCCTTGGTGTCTTCCTCTTAGAAATTAGTTTTCTTTCATTGGGATCTAAAAACTGTGAATTTTACAGCCTTGATATTGGACACCTCAAACTGTCACAAAGAGGTTTATCTTAACAAAAGTATCAACACCATGATTCAGGCCAGAAAGTCTGTCACCAGGCATTAATTTCAAAAAGTTTGGAAACCCTTTTTATCCTGATGTGCTAGAGTTCCCAAATTTTTGTAGGATGGTCTAGAAAAAGCGCTTAATAAAGCACAAAGAATTCCAGCACTCAGGATAGGATGCACGTCACCTTAGGACCGCTGCCTAGGTCCCAACAATCAATGAAAAGAAGGCAAGCAGGTGACCACAAAAACGGTTTATTCCATACTTAGACAAACGGAAAGGCGACGTTTCGGGAGTAAGGGATTGTCTCCCGAAACGTCACCTGTCCGTTTGTCTAAGTATGGAATAAACCATTTTTGCTGTCACCTGCTTGCCTTCTTTTCTAGAAAAAGCGATTACTGCCAGTTCTCTTATCGGTCTTCCGTTTTATATCACAAGACATTTTCTAAAATTCCAGATTAGACTTTTGATCAGAATCATACCCGTTATTTGTCCAGTAACTTCTCCGTGGAATCTTAATCTTGTTTTGAGAGTCCTTTAACTTTTCCTGGAATGTTATTTTTCTTTAGGCCATTTCTTGGTATTTAATCAGGACACGGCTGTTCTTATAACTAGCAATTTCTTTTTTTCCTAATTTAGTATTTACGGATACTATCAAACAAGAAATTGTGGTTCCTTCTTTATGTTCGGCTCCTAAACATTCAAGAGTGTTGTCTTTATAACATTCATGTAGTTAGAGCATTAAAATTTTATGTTGAAGCCACAAAACTTTTTAGACTTTATTTTTCTCTATTTGTCCATTTTTTTTTAGTCCTCACAAACAGTTATAGCTACGGCAGTTACATTAGTCACTTGACTTTAAAGCTATCATTCATGGGTTTTTTTTATCGTGACGCAAATGTAGACTATATATGCAATGCAGCTACTTTGTCTTCTTCTACACACTTTCACTAAATGTTACCACTTTGAAGTGTATGCCTGGCTTTTGGCTGGAAAGTACTGCAACCAGCAGTGTGTGCCTGATCAGTAACATTTCTACCTTAAAGGGACAGTCTACACCTCAGTCATCTTAAAGTCTTAATTTAGACTAAGCTGCAAATAGCCCCCTGTCCCTTTTCTATATTATGTAGCAGGAACAGTAAAACACGTTATTTCTTCTATGGTACGACGAGTCCACGGATTAATCCTTTACTTGTGGGATATTATCCTCCTGCTAACAGGAAGTGGCAAAGAGCACCACAGCAGAGCTGTCTATATAGCTCCTCCCTTAGCTCCACCCCCAGTCATTCTTTTTGCCTACTCTAAGTACTAGGAAGGGTAAAGTGAAAGAGGTGATAAAATGTTAGTTTTTATTTTCTTCAAACAAGAGTTTTTTATTTTAAATGGTACCGGTGTGTACTATTTACTCTCAGAGAGCAGATGGATGAAGACTTCTGCCTGGAGTCTGATGATCTTCGCATTTGTCACTAAGATCCAGAGCAGTTCCCACAGAATGGCTGAGGGGTACAAGAAACATCAGTGTGAGGAACGTTTTCATGCTATATAGCAGTGAGGTATGTTCAGTCATTTTTTCTGGAGAGACTGTGGTATTTCAGAAAGGCTGACAGTATCCCCATGAGGGTAAGGGTAAGCAGTAATCCTAAGAGAGATAGAAGGGTATTACTATGCTTGCATAAGGGGCTAATGAAAAAATGGTTGACACTGAGTTTTAAATGTTTGTGGGCAAACGTTTTGTGAACTGGGAGTAAAGTTAAAAAAAAAAAGTTAACGTTTTCTTTGGGTAACGTTTTTTTGGAAGACTTTGAGGGTACATTTGGCTTCTTGTTTGGGTCTCAGAACCCACATGGCTAGTTTGGAACCGCTCTGGTGCGGTTCATTGAGGCTGACAAAACATCGAGTGAGATGGGCGGGGCCTATTTTCGCGCCTCAGATGAGCAGTTGTTTTTACAAAGAAAGCAGCAAGCTCCAACTCCGGAGGGCTCTTGTGGAAGTGTTGGGCCAAATTGAAGCTTTAACCCCATTTTTCCAATCCCTGAGGGCAGGTAGGCGCCACAGCAGGGCTGTGGCGAGGTGCAGGGGGTGTTTTTTCCGGATTTAGGCCTATTATCTATCTGGTTTGCACAATAAAGGGTTAAGTGTTTCTTTTTCTTGTGGGGCAAACTTAACTGCATAAATTGAATCTTATATCAAAAAATTGAAACGATTGGTGTATTTTAAAGCAGTTTTGCAGAACGTGTATGCTTTTAAAGGCGCAGTACCGTTTTTTAAGATTGTTATTTTTTCACTAAATAAAGTGTTTTCAAGCTTGTTTGTGGTCATTACTAGCCTGTACAACGTGTCTGCCATTGAGGAAAGCCAATGTTTAATGTGTTTAGAAGCCATTGTGGAACCCCCACTTAAAATGT
Source organism: Bombina bombina (assembly GCF_027579735.1). Classification (NCBI taxonomy): domain Eukaryota; kingdom Metazoa; phylum Chordata; class Amphibia; order Anura; family Bombinatoridae; genus Bombina; species Bombina bombina. The sequence goes on from NC_069501.1 coordinate 360,744,565, forward strand.
GTCCCTCATGCACTGAAAGTGCAATAAATTGCAAAGAACATATTTTAGCTAATAAAAGTGTCTCAGGATGATTCTCAGTCAGAAGGGAATCATGTTATGCCATCTAATTCTCCCCAAATGTCACAACCATTAACGCCCGCACAAGCGACGCCAAGTATGGCCGCAGTTATGAATACTACCCTCACAGAGGTTTTATCTAAGCTGCCTGGGTTGCAGGGGAAGCGCAGTAGGTCTGGTGTGAGAGTAAATGCTGAGCCCTCTGACGCTTTATTAGCCATATCCGATGTACCCTCACAATGTTCTGAGTTTGGGGTGAGGGATTTGCTGTCTGAGGGAGAGATTTCTGATTCAGGAAAGATGTTCCCTCAGACAGACTCAGATATGACGGCTTTTAAATTTAAACTAGAACACCTCCGCTTATTGCTCAGGGAGGTTTTAGCGACTCTGGATGATTGTGACCCTATTGTAGTTCCAGAGAAATTGTGTAAAATGGATAGATATCTAGAGGTTCCTGCCTACACTGATGTTTTTCCGGTCCCTAAGAGGATTTTGGACATTGTTACGAAGGAGTGGGATAGACCAGGTATTCCGTTCGCTCCCCCTCCTACTTTTAAGAAAATGTTTCCCATATCAGACACCATGCTCGATTCGTGGCAGACGGTCCTTAAGGTGGAAGGAGCTATTTCTACCCTGGATACGCGTACAACTATACCTATTGAGGACAGTTGTGCTTTCAAAGATCCTATGGATAAAAAATTAGAGGGTCTCCTAAAGAAAATATTTATTCATCAGGGTTTTCTTCTGCAACCTATAGCGTGCATTGTTCCTGTAACTACTGCAGCTGCTTTTCGGTTCAAGGCTCTGGAGGAGGCTCTTCAGATTGAGACCCCATTAGATGATATTCTGGATAGAATTAGGGCTCTCAAGCTAGCTAATTCTTTCATTACAGATGCCGCTTTTAAACTGGGTGAATTAGCGGAAAATAATTCAGGTTTTGCCATTTTAGCGCGTAAAGCGTTATGGCTTAAGTCCTGGTATGCGGATGTGTCATCAAAATCTAAGCTTTTAGCCATCCCTTTCAAAGGTAAGTCCCTATTCGGGCCTGAACTGAAAGAGATCATTTCAGACATCACTGGAGGAAAAGGCCATGCCCTTCCTCAGGATAAGACAAATAAGATGAGGACCAAACAAAATAATTTTCGTTCCTTTCAAAACTTCAAAGGTGGTCCCTCTACCTCTTCCCCTGCTGCAAAACAAGAGGGGAATTTTGCTCAATCCAAGTCAGTCTGGAGACCTAACCAGACTTGGAACAAAGGTAAACAGGCCAAGAAGCCCGCTGCTGCCACCAAGACAGCATGAAGGGGTAGCCCCCGATCCGGGACCGGATCTAGTAGGGGGCAGACTTTCTCTCTTTGCTCAGGTTTGGGCAAGAGACGTTCAGGACTCCTGGGCTTTAGAAATCGTAACCCAGGGGTATCTTCTAGATTTCAAAAATTCTCCAAGGGGGAGATTCCATCTTTCTCAATTGTCTGTAAACCAGACAAAAAGAGAGGCGTTCTTACGCTGTGTAGAAGACCTATATACCATGGGAGGGGAGTGATCGGGCCAGTTCCGAAAACAGAACAGGGGCAGGGGTTTTACTCCAATCTGTTTGTGGTTCCCAAAAAAGAGGGAACCTTCAGACCAATTTTAGATCTCAAGATCCTAAATAAATTCCCATCCTTCAAGATGGAGACCATTCATACTATTTTACCAATGATCCAGGAGGGTCAATATATGATCACCGTGGACTTAAAGCATGCATATCTACACATCCCTATCCACAAATATCATCACCAGTTCCTCAGGTTCGCCTTTCTGGACAAGCATTACCAGTTTGTGGCTCTTCCCTTTGGGTTGGCCACAGCTCCCAAAATTTTCACAAAGGTGCTAGGGTCCCTTCTGGCGGTTCTAAGGCCGCGGGGCATAGCAGTGGCGCCTTATCTGGACGATATCTTAATTCAGGCGTCAACTTTCCAACTCGCCAAATCTCACGGATATCGTGTTGGCTTTTCTAAGATCTCACGGGTGGAAGGTGAACGTAAAAAAGTTCACTTATTCCTCTCACAAGAGTTCCATTCCTGGGAACTCTGATAGATTCGATGGACATGAAAATTTTTCTGACGGAGGTCAGGAAATCAAAGATTTTAACTACCTGCCGAGCTCTTCATTCCATTCCTCGGCCGTCAGTGGCTCAGTGTATGGAGGTAATCGGACTAATGGTAGCGGCAATGGACATAGTTCCGTTTGCTCGCTTGCATCTCAGACCACTGCAACTATGCATGCTCAAACAGTGGAATGGGGATTATGCAGATTTATCTCCTCAGATAAATCGGATCAAGAGACCAGAGACTCTCTTCTTTGGTGGTTGTCACAGGATCATCTGTCCCAGGGAATGTGTTTCCGCTGCCAGCATGGGTCATAGTGACGACGGACGCCAGCCTATTGGGCTGGGGTGCAGTCTGGAATTCCCTGAAAGCATAGGGTGTGTGGACTCAGGAGGAGGCTCTCCTCCCGATAAATATTCTAGAACTGAGAGCGATATTCAACGCCCTTCAGGCGTGGCCTCAGCTGGCTTCGGACAGATTCATAAGATTCCAGTCGGACAATATCACGACTGTAGCATATATCAATCATCAGGGGGGAACAAAGAGTTCTCTAGCGATGATAGAGGTTACCAAAATAATTTGATGGGCAGAGACTCACTCTTGCCATCTTTCAGCCATCTGTATCTCAGGAGTGGAGAACTGGGAAGCGGATTTTCTAAGTCGTCAGACTTTTCATCCATGGGAGTGGGAACTCCATCCGGAGGTGTTTGCACAATTGATTCATCAATGGGGCACACCAGAATTGGATCTGATGGCGTCTCGTCAGAACGCCAAACTTCCTTGCTACGGGGCCAGATCAAGGGATCCTCAAGCAGTTCTGATAGATGATCTAGCAGTACCCTGGTCGTTCAACCTGGCTTATGTGTTTCCACCATTTCCTCTCCTTCCTCGTTTGCCAGAATCAAGCAGGAGAGAGCTTTGGTGATTTTGATAGCACCTGCGTGGCCATGCAGGACTTGGTATGCAGACCTGGTGGACATGTGATCTCTTCCACCATGGACTCTGCCACTGAGACAGGACCATCTGATTCAAGGTCCGTTCCAGCATCCAAATCTAGTTTCTCTGCGGCTGACTGCCTGGAGATTGAACGCTTGATTTTATCCAAGTGGGGATTCTCTGAGTCGGTCATAGATACCTTGGTTCAGGCTCGGAAGCCTGTCACTAGGAAAATTTATCATAAGATATGGCGTAAATATCTTTATTGGTGCGAATCCAAAGGCTACTCATGGAGTAAGATCAGGATTCCTAGGATTTTTGATTGGAGAAGGGGCTATCAGCTAGTTCCCTAAACGGACAGATATCTGCTTTTATCAATTTCACTGCACAAGCGTCTGGCAGATGTTCCAGACGTTCAGTCGCTCTGTCAGGCTTTAGTTAGAATCAAGCCTCTGTTTAAACCTGTTGCTCCGCCATGGAGTTTGAATTTAGTTCTTAAAGTTCTTCAAGGCGTTCCGTTTGAAGCTATGCATTCCATAGATATTAAGCTTCTATCTTGGAAAGTTCTGTTTTTAGTTGCTATCTCTTCGGCTCAAAGAGTTTCTGAACTATCTGCATTGCAATGTGGCTCGCCTTATCTTGTTTTCCATGCTGATAAGGTGGTTTTGCGTACCAAACCTGGATTCCTTCCTAAGGTTGTTACCAATAAGAATATTAATCAGGAAATTTTGGTTCCTTCTCTGTGTCCTAATCCTTCCTCTAAGAAGGAGCGTCTGTTGCACAACCTGGACGTGGTTTGTGCTTTAAAATTTTACTTGCAAGCGACCAAAGATTTCCGTCAAACATCTTCATTGTTTGTTGTCTATTCTGGAAAACGTAGAGGTCAAAAAGCTACGGCTACCTCTTTCTTTTTGGCTGAAAAGCATCATCCGTTTGGCATACGAGTCTGCTGGACAGCAGCCTCCTGAAAGAATTACAGCTCACTCTACTAGAGCGATGGCTTCCACATGGGCTTTTTAGAATGATGCTTCTTTTGAACAGATTTGTAAGGCTGCGACTTGGTCTTCGCTTCATACCTTTTTCTAAATTTTACCAATTTGATACTTTTGCTTCTTCGGAGGCTATTTTTGGGAGAAAAGTTCTTCAAGCAGTGGTGCCTTCTGTTTAGCCATCTGTCTTGTCCCTCCCGTTCATCCGTAGCTTTGGTATTGTATCCCACAAGTAAAGGAAGAATCCGTGGACTCGTTGTACCTTATAGAAGAAAAGTAAATTTATGCTTACCTGATAAATTAATTTCTTCTATGGTACGACGATTCCACGGCCCGCCCTGTCATTTTAAGACAGATTATATTTTTTTATTTTAAACTTGTCACCTCTACACCTTTTAGTTTCTCCTTTTTCTTCCTGTACCTGCAGTCGAATGACTTGGGGATGGAGCTAAGGGAGGAGCTATATAGACAGCTCTGCTGTGGTGCTCTTTGCCACTTTCTGTTAACAGGAGGATAATATCCCACAAGTAAAGGATGAATTCGTTGACTCGTCGTACCATAGAAGAAATTAATTTATCAGGTAAGCATAAATTTACTTTTTAAAATGAATATTGTTTCTTTCCACTTTTAAATGGCTGCCCGACTCCGCTCACAAATGACATCACAATCTGGGCTGCAAATGGTGTCCAATCACAAAAGGCTTGGATTCAACAGACTGTCAATGCTATTCAGTAAAGTCCCTAGATGTAGCCCAGATTGTGATGTCATTAGTGGACAGTGCTTGCTAGGGATTTCAAAGGGGGCAAAAACAATATTAATCGTAAAATAACTTTTTACAGTTCCTGCTGCATGATATAGAAAGGGGTGCAGGAGGCTATCTGGAGCAAAATCTATAGTAAAACTTTAACCCTTTGAGTGCTAAGCACTTTCCCACCTGGGTGCTAAGAGGATTTAAGTTTTTGGGTTTTTTTCCCTTTTTTTTTTGTGAAAATTTTTATTTTTAACTTTTGTATTTTTTTTTTCCATGTCCCCAAGACTTGCACCATTGGAAAGGTTAGGCGATTACCTTTCTAACGGTGGGTCTTGGGGGGTCTGTAGCTGCTTAGATGCCTGAGATACAGGTGTCTAAGCAGCATGCCCCCTTTCGCTATACTTTGTATTGTACATTTTTAATAAAGTTGTGCGGCGACGTCACCGTGCAAAATGTGAAGTTCCGGCGATGCCTGTCACTATGCAGGCCCGATCGCTGGGGTAGGAGCGGGTGGCAGCCCAGATCTCCCTCAAGGTAGTAGAGTGTTTGCGACGGCTCTGAGCCGTCGTTAGCACCAGAATGGGAAACTCTGCGACGGCTCAGAGCCATCGTTATCACTTAAGGGGTTAAAGGGACATTAAACCCAATTGTTTTCTTTCATGATTCAGATAGATCATGCAATTTTAAGGACCTTTCTAATTTGCTCCTATTATCAATTTTTCTTTGTTCTCTTGCTATCTTTATTTAAAAGCAGGAATGTAAGCTTAGGACCCGGCCCATTTTAGGTTCAGCATCCTGAATAGCATTTAGCCACCAATAAGCAAGCATAAATGGGCCGCCTCCTAAGCTTTACATTCCTGCTTTTTAAAATAAACATAGCAAGAGAACAAATAAAAAAATTGATAATAGGATTAAGCTACAAAGTTGCTTAAATTTGCATGCTTTATCTGAATCATTAAAGAGAAAATTTTGGTTTAGTATCCCTTTAATATGACTAAGATGTAGACTGTCCCTTTAACTCTTTGTCCCGTCCCGTCAAACATTGTGGTCTCGTTGACTTCACTGCTTGGATATATTATCACAAATGTGGTGGTCTTGTAGACTATCACCATATTATGAAAGAAAACAAAATGTATACTTACATGATAAATTTAATTTATTTTTATGATGGTGAGAGTCCACAAGATCTGGCCTTCTTTTCTGTACAGTTGGCACCAGAACTTGTTTTGTACTTCATTTGCACTGATTTTTCTTTCCTGCTTTTTTTTTTTCTTCCATCTCTTTGGCCATCATTTTTACTGAGGGATTCTGGGACAGTGTACAGGCTTAAAGCGCTGTTGAGTAGGGGTGTTTTTGCCTCCTCCTAGTGGACTTGAGGGAAATTACCACATATCCCTAAAGGGACACGAAACCCAATTTTCTTTAGTTTCAGGATTCAGATGGAGTAAACAATTTTAAACTTTTAAAGTTATTTCATTTATCATTCATTTATTCCCTTGATATTCTTTGCTGAAGGAGCAACAATGCACTACTAAGAACTAACTGAGCACATTTATTCAGCCAATCACAAGAGACAAATGTGTGCTCTCTAGCTATATGTACGAAATGTACATATTATTTTTAACAATGACTACCAAGAGCACAAAGTACATTTGAAAATAGAAGTGAATTTAAAAGCATCTTAAAATGACATGCTCTATCTGAATTATGCAAGTTTAATTTTGGCTTTGCTATCACTTTAAAAGGACATAAAACGCATCTTTTTTATAATATTGCACTCATCCCGTCATAAAATACATTTAATTTATCAGATAAGCATAAAGTTTGTTTTTACTTTCTCAAATAGCCATAATTGTATGTGAGTGATTTCCTAGGGTAAATACTTTCATGATGATTTGTCTGAAATTTCCTTGCTTTACAGACCGAAGCAACAACTGCTGCAAGTAAATGTGCAGATAAGTTGTAATATCTTGTATGGTATGTTATAATGGTATGAAAGTAAGCAGGCTGACATATTTTAAAAGAAAAAAAAATCATAAAACCTTTTTCTGGATTAACATTGTTCTTTAGTGTTAATTTGTATCATGATTCTTTTTATTTACAGGTTTTTATTGAAGGATGGTCAACTTTGGCTTTGTGCCCCTCAGGCAAAGCAAATTTGGAAGTGCTTAGCTGAAAACGCTGTCTACCTTTGTGACCGGGAAGCCTGTTTTAAGTGGTACTCCAAGCTTATGGGGGATGAGCCAGATTTGGACCCAGACATTAATAAAGACTTCTTTGAAAACAATGTATTGCAGCTTGATCCATCTCTTTTAACAGAAAATGGAATGAAATGCTTTGAGCGTTTCTTCAAAGCTGTGAACTGTCGGGAAGGAAAGCTTGTAGCAAAACGACGGGCTTACATGATGGATGACTTGGAGCTTATAGGACTTGATTACCTCTGGAGGGTGAGCAGATTTCCACCCTCTCATAACATGTTTTCAGTTGCAGTATTTTGATCTGAAATGTTATTTATTAGCACAACTCTTTTTTTTTTTTTCAAGTTAGATAAACCTGTGAAAGGTGATATGCATGTGACCTGTGTAATTGTAGTATTTTGAAGAAATATATTTTATAAAATAGATAATTAAATGTATATATGAGAAATACATTTAGAAGTTTTTCTTGACAACCTTAATTTATTTCCAATGGCAGGGAGAGTCCACAAATTCATTCGTTACTGTTGGGAATACAACACCTGGCCACCAGGAGGAGGCAAAGACACCCCAGCTAAAGCTATAAGTATCCCTCCCACTTCCCCATCTCCCCCAGTCATTCTTTGCCTAGTAAACTCTGAGGTTGGCGAAGAGAGTGCTCTAAAGATTTCTGGAAGTCCTTTAATGGGTAGTTTCCCTGCAAAATAGGACTGGGGTTCACAGAGTAGCCATGTAAATCTTTTATTCAGAGTATTGGTGAAAGTTAGCTGCTGGATGTCGCAGGCAAGCTTCTCTATCCTCCTTCCACCAATTTGTGCTAACACCACCTTTGGCAACCAGTGTAAACTTACACTGCTTTCCTTTTTCTCAGGTCCCTGTCAGATGTGGATATGAAGCTGTCAGACTTGGAGGTGCTGTCTGCTCTACAGCAAGATCCTGAAGGGTAAGTCCTTTATTTTCTCCTTTAGGGGATTTATGTCAGGACTCTTAGACTCATGGGTGACCGGTATGGCACCTAATTCTCCCTAATTGCGGTTCTGGGGAGTGTATATATCTATCTATATATATATATATATATATATATATATATATATATCCCTTTCAAGGATATTTTTAGGCATTGAGCAGTGAGAAGGCAGGGTTTAGCCCTTTATGTGTAGGCCCTGTGTGCGTTTCGGGACATTGGTGGCATGTGGAAGTCTCATGTTTTATTCACAATAAGCATATTCTTACAATTATGTTTGTGTGGGGAATTTTTGTGCGTTGTTATAATATTGCGGCGAGCGCTGGGGGCGGAGCTTTATCGCACGCTTTTACAGGTGGTCTGGCTCTTCCTCCTCCTTGTTCCGATTACGATCGGATGCGGCTGACTGTTAAGAGTTCACTCATCTCTGACCTAGCAATCTGCGAGGTGGTAAGTCCCGCTGCCAGGACAAGGGGTTGTTAGAAGTGCCATTGAAGTTCCGGTTCGGTTCTTTAAGGCTCAGGGAACATAGAGTGAGATGGGCGGGGCCTATTTTCGCGCCTCAGATGCGCAGTTAGTTTGTCAGCAAGCTCTAACTCCTGAGGGCCCTGGTGTGTGTTTTGAGCCAAATCGAAGCTTTTACCCCACACTTTCGATCCCTGAGGGCAGGTAGGGCCACAGCAGGGCTGTGGCAAGCTGCTGAGGGATTTTTTTTCCGGATCTGGGCCTATTTTCGATCTGGTTTAGACAGTAAGGGGTTAATTGTTAAAAAAAAAAATTGTGGTGCAATCTTAACTACCTATAGTGGGTCTACATACAACATTTTGAAAAAATTGGTGCATGTTTAGGCTGTTTTGCAGAACGTGTGTACTTTTTTTTCTTAAAGGCACAGTACCGTTTTTTAAGATAGTTATTTTTTTCACTAAATAAAGTGTTTTCATGCTTGTTTGTAGTCATTACTAGCCTGTTCAACAGTGTAGAACCTCCACTTAGAATGTGTCCCTCATGCATCAATAAATTGTAGAACATATTTTAGCTAATAAAAGTATGTCGCAGGATGATTCTCAGTCAGAAGGGAATCAGGTTATGCCATCTAATTCTCCCCAAGTGTCACAACCGTTAACGCCCGCACAAGCGACGCCAAGTACTTCTAGTGCGTCTAATTCTTTCACCCTGCAAGATATGGCCGCAGTTATGAATACTACCCTCACAGAGGTTTTATCTAAGCTGCCTGGGTTGCAGGGGAAGCGCAGTAGGTCTGGTGTGAGAGTAAATGCTGAGCCCTCTGACGCTTTATTAGCCATATCCGATGTACCCTCGCAATGTTCTGAGTTGGGGGTGAGGGATTTGCTGTCTGAGGGAGAGATTTCTGATTCAGGAAAGATGTTCCCTCAGACAGACTCAGATATGATGGCTAATAAATTTAAACTAGAACACCTCCGCTTATTGCTCAGGGAGGTTTTAGCGACTCTGGATGATTGTGACCCTATTGTAGTTCCAGAGAAATTGTGTAAAATGGACAGATTTCTAGAGGTTCCTACCTACACTGATGTTTTTCCGGTCCCTAAGAGGATTTCGGACATTGTTACTAAGGAGTGGGATAGACCAGGTATTCTGTTCGCTCCGCCTCCTACTTTTAAGAAAATGTTTCCCATATCAGAAACCATGCGGGACTCGTGGCAGACGGTCCCTAAGGTGGAGGGAGATATTTCTACCCTGGCTAAGCGTACAACTATACCTATTGAGGACAGTAGTGCTTTCAAAGATCCTATGGATAAAAAATTAGAGGGTCTCCTAAAGAAAATACTTGTTCATCAGGGTTTTCTTCTCCAACCTATAGCGTGCATTGTTCCTGTAACTACTGCTGCTGCTTTTTGGTTCGAGGCTCTGGAGGAGGCTCTTCAGGTTGAGACCCCATTAGATGATATTCTGGATAGAATTAGGGCTCTCAAGCTAGCTGATTCTTTCATTACAGATGCCGCTTTTTAACTGGCTAAATTAGCGGCAAAGAATTCAGGTTTTGCCATTTTAGCGCGTAGAGCGTTATGGCTTAAGTCCTGGTCTGCTGATGTGTCATCAAAATCTAAGCTTTTAGCCATCCCTTTTAAGGGTAAGACCCTATTCGGGCCTGGACTGAAAGAGATCATTTCAGACATCACTGGAGGGAAAGGCCATGCCCTTCCTCAGGATAAGACAAATAAGATGAGGACCAAACAAAATGATTTTCGTTCCTTTCGAAACTTCAAAGGTGGTCCTTCTACCTCTTCCCCTGCTGCACAGCAAGAGGGGAATTTTGCTCAATCCAAGTCAGTCTGGAGACCTAACCAGACTTGGAACAAGGGTAAACAAGCCAAGAAGCCTGATGTTCCGATCAGCCAATAGAATGCGAGGTCAATCCGATTGGATCAAATTTTTCCTACCTTAATTCCGATTGGCTGATAGAATCCTATCAGCCAATCGGAATTCGAGGGACGCCATCTTGGATGACGTCCCTTAAAGGAACCGTCATTCGTCGTTAGTCCGTCGGTTGAAGAGGATGGCTCCGCTCCGGATGGATGAAGATAGAAGACGCCGCTTGGATGAAGACTTCTACTGGATGGAGGACCACTTCTTGCCCCGCTTGGATGAAGAATTCGGCTCGGCTGAGTGAAGACGACTCAAGGTAGGGAGATCTTCAGGGGTTTAGTGTTAGGTTTTTTTAAGGGGGGTTTGGGTGGGTTTTAGAGTAGGGGCATGTGGGTGGTGGGTTGTAATTTTGGGGGGGGTATTGTATTTTTCTTTACAGGTGAAAGAGCTGATTACTTTGGGGCAATGCCCCGCAAAAAGCCCTTTTAAGGGCTGGTAAAAGAGCTGATTACTTTGTAATTTAGGATAGGGTAGGGCATTTTATTATTTTGGGGGGCTTTTTTATTTTTTTAGGTGGCTTAGATTAGGTGTAATTAGTTTAAACTTCTTGTAATTTCTTTTTTATTTTCTGTAATTTAGTGGGGGTTTTTTTTGTAATATAGTTTAGTTTATTTAATTGTATTTTATTTTAGCTAATTGTAGGTAATTTATTTAATTAATTTATTGATAGTGTAGTGTTAGGTGTATTTGTAACTTAGGTTAGGATTTATTTTACAGGTAATTTTGTAATTATTTTAACTAGGTAGCTATTAAATAGTTATTAACTATTTAATTGCTATTGTACCTAGTTTTAAAAAATACAAAGTTGCCTGTAAAATAAATATAAACCCTAAAATAGCTACAATGTAACTATTAGTTATATTGTAGCTATATTAGGATTTATTTTATAGGTAAGTATTTAGTTTTAAATAGGATTATTTTATTTAATGATAGTAAATTTAGTTTAATTTAAATTATATTTAAGTTAGGGGGTTGTTAGGGTTAGACTTAGGTTTAGGGGTTAATAACTTTATTATAGTAGCGGCGATGTTGGGGAGGGCAGATTAGGGGTTAATAATATGTATTATAGTGTTTGCAAGGCGGGAGTGCGGCGGTTTAGGGGTTAATATCTATTATAGTGGCGGCGATGTCCGGTCGGCAGATTAGGGGTTAATAAGTGTAGGTAGGTGACGGGGGGGCGGGCAGATTAGGGGTTAATAAATATAATATAGGTGTCTGCGATGTTAGGGACAGCAGATTAGGGGTTCATAGGGATAATGTAGGTGGCGGCAGTGTCCGGAGCGGCAGATTAGGGGTTAATAATATAATGTAGGTGTCAGCGATAGCGGGGGCGGCAGATTAGGGGTTAATAAGTGTAAGGTTAGGGGTGTTTAGACTCGGGGTTCATGTTAGGGTGTTAGGTGCAGACATATTTTTTCTTTCCCCATAGGAAACAATGGGGCTGCGTTAGGAGCTGAACGCTGCTTTTTTGCAGGTGTTAGGTTTTTTTTCGGCCAGCTCAGCCCCATTGTTTCCTATGGGGATATCGTGCACAAGCACGTTTTTCCAGCTTACCGCTACCGTAGGCAACGCTGGTATTGAGGGTTGAAGTGGAGCTAAATTATGCTTAACGCTCCCTTTTCTGAGGGTAGCGCAGCCATTCAGACAACTCTAAATACCAGCCTTGGCTTAAGGGTGGGCTGGAAAAAAATGGAGCGTTAGCACCGCGGGTCTTTACCGACAAAACTCTAAATCTAGGCATAAGGTTCTTATGTCACTTTACATATTACTTGGTTAGTTACTGTTGCCTTTCTAGTCTGTTCCTATGGACAAATGTTTGCTATGTCTAGAGAACCAAATTGTGTTACCTATGTAATTTTGTACCTCATGTCTAGCTAGAACATTACAATTTAAAGATAGATTTTTGATTCCGAGACTGTCTCTCAGAATGATGCTGTTCAGGCTATGCCACAGTTCTCTCCTCAAACGTCCCAAGCCTCAATGGCATCACATACAGTGCCCTGCAGTTCCTCTCAGACTCCTGGAGGAGTTTATTTGCCTGCAGATTTTGCTGCACAGGTATCTTCTGCGGTATCTGCAGCATTATCTGCTTTTCCTACGCTGGGAAAACGCAAGAGGAAAATTAGACATTCAGATAGTAAGGTTTGCTGTTCTACCTTCTGCTACGCAGGTGGCCCTCCCTCATAAGTCTGATGAGGAGGATACGTCGGTAGCTTCTGAGGGTGAAATCTCAGATTCGGACAGTATAATTCCTTTATCTGATACTGAAGAAGTAAACTTCAGATTTAAGCTTGAACACCTTTGTGTACTGTTAAAGGAGGTATTAGCTACTTTGGACGACTCAGATACTCCTGTTGTCAACCCTAAGAAGTCTAGTAAACTTAATAAATACTATGACGTTCCTTACTCTGTGGAAGTGTTTCCTGTTCCAGACCGTGTGACGGAGATTATTTCACAGGAATGGGAGAAGCCAGGGATACCTTTCTCCCCGTCTCCCATCTTTAAAAAGATGTTCCCTGTTGCTGACTCCATTAAAGATTCATGGCGCACAGTGCCTAAAGTAAAAGGAGCTATTTCTACTCTGGCTAAAAGAACTACGATCCCTATAGATAGCTGCTCCTTTAAGGATCCCATGGACAAAAAGCTGGAGGCTTATTTGAAGAAGATGTATGTTCATCAAGATCTTCAATGGCAACCTGCAGTTTGTATTGCCAGTGCGGCATCTTATTGGTTCAACGCCCTGTCTGAATCACTTTTAGTAGAGACTCCGTTGGAGAAGATCCCAAGATAGAATTAAGGCTCTCAAGCTAACCAGTTCCTTCATTTCTGATGCTAACATGCAAATTATTGGACTGGGAGTCAAGATGTCTGGCTTCACTGTCCTAGCCCGCAGTGCTTTGTGGCTAAAATCTTGGTCAGCTGATGTTACCTCTAAATGTAAGCTTCTGGCGCTCCCTTACAAGGGTAAAACCTTGTTTGGTCCTGGTCTGGAAGAAATTATTTCTGATATTACGGGTGGAAAAGGGTCTTTTCTACCACAAGACAAGAAGAACAGACCTAAAGGACGTCAAAGTAATTTTTGTTCCTTTTGTAACTTCAAAGGTCTTCCTCTTCCAAGCAGGAGCAGTCCAAGTCTTCTTGGAAGCCCAATCAGCCTTGGAATAAGGAGAAGCAATGAAAGAAACCCTCAGCTAAGTCTAAGTCAGTATGAAGTGTCGGCCCCCCAGTCCGGGATCAAATCAATGGGGGGCAGACTTTCCCCATTTTGTCAAGCTTGGGTCCGAGATGTCCCAGATCCTTGGGCTGTGGACATAAGTATCTCGGGGTTACAAAATAGAATTCAAAACTTTCCCTCCCAGGGGCAGATTCCTGCTCTCAAGATTATCTGCAGACCAGGTAAAAAAAAGAGGAATTCTTGAACTGCGTTCAGGACCTTTTCTCTCTGGGAGTGATTGTTCCAGTTCTGGTAAGGGAACAGGATCTAGGTTTCTATTTAAATCTGTACGTAGTTCCCAAAAGAGGGAACTTTTTGAGCCATTTTAGACCTAAAGTGGCTCAACAAGTTTCTCAGGATACCGTCCTTCAAAATGGAAACCATTCCTTCCATTCTTCCTTTGGTCCAAGAGGGTCAATTCATGACGACCATAGACCTGAAGGATGCGTATCTTCATGTTCCATCCACAGGGATCATCGCAAGTTTCTGAGATTCGCCTTTCTAGACAAACACTTTCAGTTTGTGGCTCTTCATTTGGCCTTGCCACAGCTCCCAGAATTTTCTCAAAGGTTCTGGGGGCTCTCTTGACTGTGATCAGGTTTCAGGGAATTGCAGTGGTGCCCTACCTGGACGACATATTGGTTCAGGCGCCATCTTTTCAACAAGCAAACTCTCATACAGAGATCTTGCTGTCTTTTCTACTTTCCCACGGATGGAAAGTGAATCTGGAGAAGCGGTCTTGTTCCAGCTACAAGAGTGGTTTTCTTAGGGACCATAATTAGATTCCCATCTATGATAATTTTTCTGACAGAGGTAAAAAAATCCAAGATTCTTTCCTCTCTTCAGTCTACTGTTCGGCCATCAGTAGCTCAATGTATGGAGGTAATTGGTCTGATGGTCGCTTCCATGGACATCATTCCCTTTGCTTGATTCTTTTTGAGAGCTCTACAGTTATGCATGCTCAAACTATGGGATGGAGACCATTCTGTCTCAGAGGATAGATCTACATCAGTCGACAAGAGACTCTCTCCCGTGGTGGCTTTCTCAGGAGCATCTGTCTCAGAGCACATGCTTCCAGAGACCTTCCTGGGTGATCATGACCACTGACGTCAGCCTGCTAAGCTGGGGAGCAGTCTGGGACTCGTTAAAGGTGCAGAGATTATGGACTCGGGAGAAGTCTGCTCTCCCCATAAACTTTTTGGAGTTGAGAGCGATTTACAATGCTCTGATGGTTTGGCCTCAATTGTCCTTAGCTCGGTTTATTAGGTTCCAGTCAGACAACATCACCTCAGTGGCTTACGTCAATCACCAAGAAATTACTCGGAGTTCCTTAGCCATGAAGGAGGTGGCACAGATTATTCAGTGGGTGGAAGCTCACAATTGTTCTCTATCTGCCATCCACATTCCAGGAGTGGACAACTGGAAAGCGGATTTCCTGAGCAGACAGACATTTCATCCCGGGAAGTGGACTCTCCATCCGGGGGTGTTCTCCAGGTTAACCCTCAAGTGGGGGGTGACTGAGTTGGATCTGATAGCTTCTGCCTTGTTCATTTGTTTCACAGGAAAGCGTAAGGGTCTGAAGGCTACTGCTACTGCTCTTTCCCTCTGGTTGAGAAGTATAATTTGTTTTGCTTATGAGACTGCTGGTCTGCAGCCTCCTGAGTGAATTACAACTCATTCCACTAGGCCATCTCCTCTTCTTGGGCTTTCAAAATTGAAACTTCTGTGGAACATATTTGCAAGGCTGCAACTTGGTCTTCTCTGCATACTTTTTCCAAATTTGATACTTTTGCCTCGGCTGAGTCCTCTTTTGGGAGAACAGTTCTTCAAGTGGTGGTGCCTTCTGTTTAGGTCTATCTGTCTTGTTCTCCCTCCATTTTCATTCTGTGTCCTCTAGCTTTGGTATTGGTTCCCACTAGTAATTGGATTGACGTTGTGGACTCTCCATATCTTAGGAAAGAAAACAATTTATGCTTAGCTGATACATTTTTTTCTTTCCGGATATGGAGAGTCCCCGACCCCACTCTTAATTAAGACAGTTCTTTTTTTTACTAAACCTCAGGCACCTCTACACCTTGTGTTGCTTCTTTTTCTCTATTTTCCTTCGGTCGAATGACTGGGGATTGTGGGAAGGGGAATGATACTTAAAGGGAGACTGAACCCAATTTTATCTTTTGTGATTCAGATAGAGCATGCAATTTTATGCAACTTTCTAATTTACTCCTATTAGCAAATTCTCTTCATTCTCTTGGTATCTTTATTTGAAAAGCAAGAATGTAGGTTTAGATGCCGGCCCATTTTGGTGAACAACCTGGGTTGTTCTTGCTGATTGGTGGATACATTCATCCACCAATAAACAAGTGCTGTCCAAGGTTCTGGACTTTCTTTTTCAAATAAAGATAGCGAGTGAAGAAAATTTGATATTAGGAGTAAATTAGAAAGTTGCTTAAAATTGCATGCTCTATCTGAATCACGAAAGAAAAAAATTGGGCTCAGTGTCCCTTTAACAGCTTTGCTGTGGTGCTCTTTGCTGCCTCCTGCTGGCCAGGAGTGATATTCCCACTAAGCATAAATTTTGTGTTTGTTTTTTTGTCAATATTAAAACATTCCAGCATCAAGTTATTGTCAAAGAATAAAGGGCAAAGGCTGTTGCTGTATAGGTCATTTAAATGTAGCTTAAAAAGTAGTTACATCTGGTGTTTTTGTATAGCAGGAAAATATTTTGTTTGCAGATTCAGTGATAAGCAATGTAAATTAACATGTTTTGTTTCATTAAAAATTTTTATTAGACTATCTGACAGATGGAATTAACCAAGCATAAACCTCACAGTGGCAATACTAAACTAAAATACGCTTTCATATTATGCTCAACAGTTTAGAGTTATGCTTATATTAAAGGGATATGAAACCCAAAAATTTTCTTTCATTATTCAGATAAAGAAAACGGTTTTAAATAACTTTCCAATTGACTTCTATTATCTAATTTCCTTTTATTAGTTTGGTATCCTTTGTTCAAGAAATAGCAATGCACATGTGCGAGCCAATAACATGAGGCATGTTTGTGCAACCAGCAATCAGCGGCTACCTACTTAGGTTTGATTTTCAACATAGGATACTAAAGGAACAAAATAAATTAGTTAATAGAAGTAAACTGGAAAGTTGTTGGTTTCATGCCCCTTTAATTTATACACCTATTTCTTTTTGGTTATATTATTTTTCATTTTTTAAATTGCGCTCTTATTAATTTGATTTATATGTTATGTCAGACTACCTGCCACTTATATTCTGTTTCTAAATAATTAACTCTGGGATTAAAAATTGGATGCTTATAGTGCAAATTGAAGAAAAAAAAAAAAAAAGCAAATTAACAGTTAACAGTCTGAAGACATGATTTATTTTATGAAGATCTCTCAGGCATTTCAGCATGTTTATTTTTTCAATTTCCAGTAGTATCATTTCATTAAATAATCCGTACAGGTAGCAGTAATTCAAGATTTCTCTGCAGAATTTTAGGATTACCTTAGAGAAGCACAATATTATGCTTTTGCAATACTTCAGAAATCATGAAAGTTTGACCTGTTAATATACTACATTATTGTATGGACTTTAAAATAACTGATTATTTAATCATCAGAAAGGTACAGGGGTAGACATTGTGGTAAAATATCTCAAATAACAAATGTAAGTGAATTCTTTAGCGCAAATATCTCTATGTACTAGCAGCTTTTCACGGATACTTCCTGATTAGTTTAGAAGCATTTAATTTTTTTAAAGGGACAGTATTCTCCAGAATTGTTGTAAAAAGCTAGATAATCCCTTTGTAGCCCAATCCCCTGATTTGCATAACCAACACGGTTATATTAATATACTTTCTTTCCTAAGATATGGTGAGTCCACGGAATCATCAATTACTAGTGGGAATATCATTCCTGGCCAGCAGGAGGAGGCAAAGAGCACCACAACAAAGCTGCTATATATGTCACTTCCCTTACCCATAACCCCCAGTCATTCTCTTTGCCTCTTGTGCATGGAGGAGGTGAAGTAATTAGGTGTCCTGATTAAGATTCTTCTATCAAGATTTTTTTATTTTGAAGTCTGGGCAAGATTGCTCTCGCCTTCCATCACTACTTGGGTCTAGCTGTACTCCGCGTTAGTCTCTTTAGCAGGGTTGTGGTGACTTTAAAGCAGTTAGCAACTTGTAAAGTGTGCTTTGCTGCGTTTTTCTAACATGTTGCTGCCCTGATATAGAAAGCCTGAGTAAACTTACTCTGTCTTTCTTTTTGCACAGGTCTGTGAGGAGCAGCATCCTCTCAAACTTTGTGAGTCGTCTGACTGCTGGACGGCTAGATTGCAGGTAAGTGCCTTTGTTCTTCTGGGGCTAGAAGGCTGGCACTGAAGGGGTTAAGGACCCTCTTCTTTTAGTTGGACAAATTTTTATGGATGCTTAGAGCAGTTTGCAGGCATATTAGACATGAGATGTGGAGACTTGGAGGTTAATCCCCTTCATAGCTGAGGAAGGGGTTATCCTAATTGGGGCTCTGATTTATATGTAATGTCTTTTTTGTTAGTCAGCCTCCCTTTATAATGCCCGATTGGTAGATTAAAAGGACTAGGTCAAAGGAGTAACCAGTACTGCGCCATTTCTTTGGGGTTGCAGGAACCGTGCACTCATTATGTTTTTCTTTTCTCGTTGAGGATACGAGAGGCGCAACTTTCTCTGAGTTTTTGGGGCCTTATTAGAACGGAAAGGACATATTTCTGTTTGTCAATTTAAGTCTGTAGTCAGTGTTTAAGATGTTGCTGCAGGATGAAGCGCGATGTTTGCGCGCTTCATCTCCATGCCATTTTCTGTCCCTGCCTTCTTTTTAGAGTATGGAGAAGCGCCATCTTGGATTGTAAATGCTTTTGCGCGAGACAGAGCGGTGTTACTATCCTGTACGGCTCTGAGGACTTAGGATAGTGCTGTGATGAGTCTAGCAAATATCGTAGTTCCCTTAATTAGTCTCTACCTCTGTAATTTTACAATCAGCAAGGATTGTATAGAGTGTTGTATAGAGGTTTTTTATACAACACTCTACGGGGCTGGTTAAACTTATGCGGGGCTGGTTAAACTTATGTTTACAGAGTTTTGCTAGTATTTTATTAGAGCTTGGGGAATATTCATGCTTTTATTCCTATCCGTGTACCCCAGGGCAGAACATAGAGTGATCTGAGATGTCATCGCAGAAAATGCAGCATGTCTGCAGAAAGATCAGGAACTATTAGCACTTTAATTTTTTAGTGCTGCTCCACATTAGGCTGTTCTTTTTAAACAGAGCTGTTCTCTGGCTGCATTGTATGAGTTTTCCTTAACAGTGCATCCAGAGCAAAGTGCTGTTTGAAGACAACAATCAAATATGCAGTAGTCCTGCATTTCAGCAGTGTTGTCTGACTCTGAGATTTTTGCAAGCTCGTTCCCAAGCTTTTCACAGTCTGCAAAGCTGTTTTTCTCTGAATGTAAGATGTCCATATGAGCAATGCACCTTTTTATTACTATATTTCTATGTTAGACTAAGAGAAAAGGAAACAAATTAATTCAAGAGACATTTTACAATTACTTTTTTTGTCTGCAGCTAATTTGCAATGCAATTTTCAACTACTGCACTAGATTATACAACTTTAAATATTGCTTTATTCTCCAGTTAACCAACACATTGCAATTGATCTGGTGCTTTAGTGTAACTGACAAATTTACAATTTTATTTTATTTAAAAATGACCTGCAGAAAATGTTTCACTAAAAAAATCTCATCGTAGAAAGTGAAAAAAAGTTCTGTCTCTGGGTCCGTGTAATAAACATTTCAATGCTGCAATACTTATACCTGCGGTGGGATTAGGCAGGATTTTTGATTGTTTCATAAGTTACACATTAAAATTCCCTGGTTTAGGTTAGATTTCCTTCACTAAAAGAAATATTTCCATACGTCCAATATTTAATTTTCCTTTTGTTAAGGAATGGATCAGAGATCTGTTCCTAAATGTATACATCTCTAGCTTATATAATACTCTTAAAGTGACGGTGTCTTTTCTTTCATGTAATTAGCAAGAGTCCATGAGCTAGTGACGTATGGGATATACATTCCTACCAGGAGGGGCAAAGTTTCCCAAACCTTAAAATGCCTATAAATACACCCCTCACCACACCCACAATTCAGTTTTACAAACTTTGCCTCCGATGGAGGTGGTGAAGTAAGTTTGTGCTAGATTCTACGTTGATATGCGCTCCGCAGCAAGTTGGAGCCCGGTTTTCCTCTCAGCGTGCAGTGAATGTCAGAGGGATGTGAGGAGAGTATTGCCTATTTGAATGCAGTGATCTCCTTCTACGGGGTCTATTTCATAGGTTCTCTGTTATCGGTCGTAGAGATTCATCTCTTACCTCCCTTTTCAGATCGACGATATACTCTTATATATACCATTACCTCTGCTGATTCTCGTTTCAGTACTGGTTTGGCTTTCTACAAACATGTAGATGAGTGTCCTGGGGTAAGTAAATCTTATTTTCTGTGACACTCTAAGCTATGGTTGGGCACTTTGTTTTTAAAGTTCTAAATATATGTATTCAAACATTTATTTGCCTTGACTCAGAATGTTCAACTTTCCTTATTTTTCAGACAGTCAGTTTCATATTTGGGATAATGCATTTGAATTAATAATTTTTTCTTACCTTCAATTTGACTCTTTTTTTCCTGTGGTCTGTTAGGCTCGCGGGGGCTGAAAATGCTTCATTTTATTGCATCATTCTTGGCGCAGACTTTTTTGGCGCAAAAATTCTTTTCCGTTTCCGGCGTCATACGTGTCGCCGGAAGTTGCGTCAAAAATGTCGGCGTTCCGGATGTGGCATCATTTTTGGCGCCAAAAGCATTTAGGCGCCAAATAATGTGGGCGTCTTATTTGGCGCTAAAAAATAAGGGCGTCGCTTTTGTCTCCACATTATTTAAGTCTTATTTTTTTCATTGCTTCTGGTTGCTAGAAGCTTGTTCTTTGGCATTTTTTTCCCATTCCTGAAACTGTCATTTAAGGAATTTGATCAATTTTGCTTTATATGTTGTTTTTTCTCTTACATATTGCAAGATGTCTCACGTTGCATCTGAGTCAGAAGATACTACAGGAAAATCGCTGTCTAGTGCTGGAGCTATCAAGCTAAGTGTATCTGCTATAATTTTTGGTATCTGTTTCTCCAGCTGTTGTTTGTATTGCATGTCATGACAAACTTATTAATGCAGATAAAATTTCCTTTAGTACTGTTACATTACCTGTTGCTGTTCCGTCAACATCTAATTTTCAGAGTGTTCCTGATAAACATAAGAGATTTTATTTTTTAAATCCATTAAGAAGGCTATGTCTGTTATTTCTCCTAGTTTACATAAAAGTCTTTTAAAACTTCGCTTTTTTCAGATGAATTTTTAAATGAACATCATCATTCTGATACTGATAATGGTTCTTCTGGTTCAGAGGTTTCTGTCTCAGAGGTTGATGCTGATAAATCTTTGTATTTGTTCAAGATGGAATTTATTCGTTCTTTATTTAAAGAAGTATTAATTGCATTAGAAATAGAGGATTCTGGTCCTCTTGATACTAAATCTAAACGTTTAATTAAGGTTTTTAAATCTCCTGTAGTTATTCCAGAAGTGTTTAATCTCCCTGATGCTATTTCTGAAGTAATTTCCAGGGAATGGAATAATTTGGGTAATTCTTTTACTCCTTCTAAACGTTTAAGCAATTATATCCTGTGCCATCTGACAGATTAGAGTTTTTTTGGGACAAAATCCCTAAGGTTATGGGGCTGTCTCTACTCCTGCTAAATGTGCTACTATTCCTACGGTAGATAGTAATTCATTTTAAGGATCCTTTAGATAGGAAAATTGAATCCTTTCTAAGAAAAGCTTACTTATGTTCAGGTAATCTTCTTAGACCTGCTATATTTTTAGCGGATGTTGCTGCAGCTTCAACTTTTGGTTAGAAGCTTTAGCGCAACAAGTAACAGATCATAATTTTATAGCATTATTATTATTCTATAACATGCTAATAATTTTATTGGTGATACCATCTTTTGATATCATTAGAGTTGATGTCAGGTATATGTCTCTAGCTATTTTAGCTAGAAAAGCTTTATGGATTAAACTTGGAATGCTGATATGTCTTCTAAGTCAACTTTGCTTTCCGTTTCTTTCCAGGGTAATAAATTATTATTTCAACTGTTTCTGGAAGGAAGGGAACTTTTTTACCAAAGGATAAAAAATCTAAGGTAAATTTAGGTCTAATAATCATTTTTCGTTCCTTTCCTCACAATAAGGAACAAAAGCCTGATCCTTCATCCTCAGGAGCGGTATCAGTTTGGAAACTATTTCCAGTTGGGAATATATCCAAGCCTTATAGAAAACTTATAGCCAGCTCCTAAGTACCCATGAAGGTGCGGACCTTATTCCAGCTCAGCTGGTATGGGGCAGATTACATTTTCTTCAAAGAAATTTTGATCAATTCCGTTCTCAATTTCTGGTTTTAGAACATTGTTTCAGAAAGGTACAGCATTGGCTTCAGTTAAGGCCTCCTGCTAAGAGATTTTTTTCTTTCCCGTGTCCCAGTTAACACAGCAAAGGCTCAGCATTTCTGAAATGTGTTTCAGATCTAGAGTTGGCTGGAGTAATTATGCCAGTTCCAGTTCTGGAACAGGGGCTGGGGTTTTATTTTATCTCTTCATTGTACCAAAGAAGGTCAATTCCTTCAGACCAGTTCCGGATCTGTCAATATTGAATCGTTATGTAAGGATACTAACATTCAGTTTCTGTAGGACTGTCCTGCCTTTTGTTTAGCAAGGGCATTATATGTCTACTATAGATTTACAGGATGTGTATCTGCATATTCAGATTCATCCAGATCACTTTTAGTGTCTGAGATTCTCTTTTTAGACAAGCATTACCAGTTTTGTGGCTCTACCGTTTGGCCTAGCCTCAGTTCCAAGAATTTTTTTCAAAGATTCTCGGTGCCCTTCTTTCTGTAATCAGAGAACAGGGTTTTGGTATTTCCTTATTGGACGATATCTGGGTACTTGCTCAGTCTTCTCATTTTCGAAGAATCTCATATGAATCGACTTGTGTTGTTTCTTCAAGTTCATGGTTGGAGGATCAATTTACCAATCAGTTCATTGATTCCTCAGACAAGGGTAACCTTTTTAGGTTTCTAGAATAGATTCAGTGTCTATGACTCTGTCCTTGTCAGACAAGAGAAGTTTAACATTGATTTCAGCTTGTCAAAACCTTCAGTCACAATCATTCCCTTTGGTAGCCTTATGCATGGAAATTTTAGGTCTTAGGACTGCCGCATCAGATGCGATCTCCTTTGCTCGTTTTCACATGCGACCTCTTCAGCTCTGTATGCTGAACCAATGGTGCAGGGATTACTCAAAGATATCTCACTTAGTATCTTTAAACCGATTATACGACACTCTCTGACATGGTGGACAGATCACCATCGTTTAGTTCAGGGGGCTTCTTTGTTCTTCCGACCTGGACTATAATCTCAACAGATGCAAGTCTTACAGGTTGGGGAGCTGTGTGGGGGTCTCTGACGGCACAAGGGGTTTGGGAATCTCAGGAGGTGAGATTTCCGATCAATATTTTGGAACTCCGTGCAATTTCAGAGCTCTTCAGTCTTGGCCTCTTCTGAAGAGAGAGTTGTTCATTTGTTTTCAGATAGACAATGTCACAACTGTGGCATACATCAATCATCAAGGAGGGACTCACAGTCCTCTGGCTATGAAAGAAGTATCTCGAATTTTGGTTTGGGCGGAATCCAGCTCCTGTCTAATCTCTGCGGTTCATATCCCAGGTATGGACAATTGGAAAGCGGATTATCTCAGTCGCCAAACGTTGCACCTGGGCGAATGGTCTTCACCCAGAGGTATTTCCTCAGATTGTTCAAATGTGGGAACTCCCAGAAATAGATCTGATGGCTTCTCATCTAAACAAGAAACTTCCCTGGTATCTGTCTGGATCCAGGGATCCTCGGGCGGCGGCAGTGGATGAATTATCTCTTCCTTAAAAGTGTCATCCTGCCTATATCTTTCCGCCTCTAGTTCTTCTTCCAAGGGTATTCTCCAATATTCTAAGGAATGCTCGTTTGTCCTGCTGGTAGCTCCAGCATGGCCTCACAGGTTTTGGTATGCGGATCTTGTCCGGATGACCTCTTGCCAGCTGTGGACTCTTCCGTTAAGACCAGTCTTTCTGTCTCAAGGTTCTTTTTTCCATCAGGATCTCAAAACCTTAATTTTAAGGTGTGGAGTTTGAACGATTGATTCTTGGTCAAAGAGGTTTCTCTGACTCTGTGATTGATACTATGTGTCAGGCTCGTAAATCTGTATCTAGAGAGATATATTATAGAGTCTGGAAGACTTATATTTTTTCAGGATGGTTTAGATAAAGGTTTGTCCGCAAGTTTCTTGAAAGACAAATCTCTGCTCTTTCTGTTCTTTTTCACAGAAGGATTGCTAATCTTCCTGATATTCATTGTTTTGTACAAGCTTTGGTTCGTATAAAACCTGTCATTAAGTCAATTTCTCCTCCTTGGAGTTTGAATTTGGTTCTGGGGGCTCTTCAAGCTCCTCCTTTTGAACCCATGCATTCTTTGGTCATTATATTATTTTCTTGGAAAGTTTTGTTTCTTTTGGCCATCTCTTCTGCCAGAAGAGTCTCTGAATTATCTGCTCTTTTTTGTGAGTCTCCTTTTCTGATTTTGCATCAGGATAAGGCGGTGCTGCAAACTTCTTTTGAATTTTTTACTTAAGGTTGTGAATTCTAACAACATTAGTAGAGAAATTGTGGTTCCTTCATTATGTCCTAATCCTATGAATTGAGAAATCATTGCATTCTTTGGATGCTGTTAGAGCTTTGTAATATTATGTTGAAGCTATTAAGTCTTTACGAAAGACTTCTAGTCTATTTGTCATCTTTTCCGGTTCTAGAAAAGATCAGAAAGCTTCTGCCATTTCTTTGGCATCTTGGTTGAAATCTTTATTTCATCATGCCTATGTTGAGTCGGGTAACACTCCGCCTCAAAGGATTACAGCTCATTCTACTAGGTTAGTTTCTACTTCCTGGGCGTTTAAGAATGAAGCTTCGGTTGATCAGATTTGCAAAACAGCAACTTGGTCCTCTTTGCATACTTTTACTAAATTCTACCATTTTGATGTGTTTTCTTCTTCTGAAGCAGTTTTTGGTAGACACGTACTTCAGGCAGTGGTTTCAGTTTGAATCTTCTGCTTATGTTTTTTCATTCAATTTTATTCTGGGTGTGGATTATTTTCAGCAGGAATTGGCTGTCTTTATTTTATCCCTCCCTCTCTAGTGACTCTTGTGTGGAAAGATCCACATCTTGGGTAATCATTATCCCATACGTCACTAGCTCATGGACTCTTGCTAATTACATGAAAGAAAACATAATTTATGTAAGAACTTACCTGATAAATTCATTTCTTTCATATTAGCAAGAGTCCATGAGGCCCGCCCTTTTTTGTGGTGGTTTTTGATTTTTTTGTATAAAGCACAATTATTCCAATTCCTTATTTTATATGCTTTCGCACTTTTTTTCTTATCACCCCACTTCTTGGCTATTCGTTAAACTGAATTGTGGGTGTGGTGAGGGGTGTATTTATAGGCATTTTAAGGTTTGGGAAACTTTGGCCCTCCTGGTAGGAATGTATATCCCATACGTCACTAGCTCATGGACTCTTGCTAATATGAAAGAAATGAATTTATCAGGTAAGTTCTTACATAAATTATGTTTTTATGTATTTTAAAGTTTTTTTTTAAATAAGTTATTTTTTGCCTCATGTCTCCCTGGATGATGCTGTTTGGGCTTAGCCACAGTTTTCTCTTCCCAAGCCTTTCTATAGTGTCTCGTGCAGTGCCCTGCGGTTCCTCTCAATCTCCTGGAGTAGTGTATTTGCTAGCAGATTTTGCAGTTCAGGAATTCTTGTAATATCTGAAGCTATCTCTGCCTTTTTTTTTTTAGGGAAAGTGCAGAAAGATATTTATATATTCAGATAGTAAGGTTTCTGCTACATTTCTGCTATATAGTATTGCTTCCCTCATTAGTCTGATGCAGTGCAGTAACTAATAACCTCTGAGGGTGATATGTCAGATTCATACAGTATAATTCCTTTATCTGATGCTGAAGAGTTTCCTTCAGATTTAAGCTCTAACACCTTCGTGTATGGTAAGTAGGTTTTGGCTAATTTGGGGCGACTCTGATACGCATGTCGTTGTCAACCCTAAGAATCTAGTAAACTTTATAGATACTAAGATTCTTCTGTGGAAGTTGTTCCTGTTCCAGGCCGTGCTAGGAGATTTTTCACAGGAATGGGAGAGGTCAGGGTTTCCTTTTTTCCCCATCTCCTGTCATTATTAAGATGTTTTCTGTTGCTGTCTCCATTAAATATCAGGGTGCACGGTGCCTTAAGTAGTAGGGCATTTCTACTCTGGCTACATACTATTCCTAGAGGGGATAGCTGTTCTTTTCAGGATTAATGGACTAAGCTGGGTCTTACATGGAAGTTTGGTATACCACTATGTCAAGTGTGGCATCTTATAGGTGCAATGCCTTTTACAATTTAATTTTGGTAGAGACTCCTTTGGAGCAGATCTAGTACATAATTAAGAGTTTTAAGATAGTCTATTCCTTTTTTCTGATTGTTTCATGCATTTTCTGACGGGAGTCAAGATATCTGGCTTCGCTGTACTAGCCTGTGGGGCGTTTTGGACAGTGGATTTTTCCTCTGAGTCCAAGTTTCTGGTACATCCGTACAAGGATAAGTCTTTGTTTGGTCCTGATCTGTAAGGCATAGTTCTGATATTAGAGGAGTTTGCCCCCAATCCGGGATTAGTCCAAGTGGGGTATTGATTCTCTCTGTTGGTCTTCAAACTTGGATCCGAGATGTTCCAGATAGTCTGTGGACATAGTACATCAGGGTTTCTACGTAGTAGTCTTTCATTCTCTACCTGAGGCAGGTTCCACCTTTTATTTTTATCTGCATGCCAGATAATAGTGAGTGCTTTGGGTGGGATTTCTCTTCCCTGTGAGGGATAGTTTTAGTTCCTGTAAGACAACAGGGCCTAGGATTTTATCATTCCTTTTTAGGTTCCTGATTAGGAGGGAATTTTCGTTCTATAGTAGACCTAAAGTGTCTCAACAGGTTGTCTCAGGGTACCATTTTTCAATTGGAAACCAGTGGTTCCTTTCATCCTTTTTTAACTGTGAAAGGTCAATTCATAGTGACCATTTTCCTGGAGGACGCGTATATTGCAGGTTCCTGAGGTTTGCCTTTCTGTCACACACTTTCAGTTTGTGGCTCTTACCTTTGGCCTTGCCATGGTTCTCAGTGGGGCTGTATTGGTAGGAATCAGGTTTTAGGTAGTTGCTATGGTGCCATTCCTGGACGTCATTATGGTTCAGGCGCCATGTGTTCAACAAGCAATCTCTCATACTGAGATATTGTTGTCTGTCTTCATTCCTCGATTGGAAGTGAATCTAAAAATAGGTTCCCTTGGTCCAGCTACAGAGGTAGTTTCTTAGTGACCAGATTGATTTACTTCTCTCTGAGGTTATTTTTTGGCAAATGTCAGGACATAGAGGATTTTTTCCGCTTTTGGCATTCTACAGTTTGGCCTTTTAGGGGCCTGATGTATGGAATGGTCTGATGATTGCTTCATTGGACATCATCCCTTTTTCTGATCCATCTGAGAGTCTGCGATTATGCATGTTCAGACAGTGGACCAAGGATTTTGTGGCTCTGTCTTAGAGGATAGATCTAGATTTGCCGACATGAGATTCTTTCCTGTGATTCAGAGAGGGGAATTATTGGTAGAGCGCTCGCTTTGCTTGCGAGAGGTAGCAGAATCGTTACCCGCATTCTCCAGAGTGTCTTGGGTTTCTCAGGAGCATCTGTCTTGAGACCTTTCTGAGTAATAGTCACGGTCGCTAGCCTGTTGGGTTGGTGACTATGTTCTTGGGAGTAGTTTGCTCTCCACATCACCATCTTGGAGTGGAGAGCGATCTAAAATGCTCTGACGACTTGGCCTCCATTGTCCTATCCAGTTTTTCAGGTTATAGTTGCTATTTTTCTCAGTGGGTTACACTAACCACCTGGGAGGACCCTGAAGTTCCTTTGCCATGATTGGCGTGGATTGTTTCTGTGGGAGGATGCTCACATTCTAGTTTATCCACTATTCACATTTCAGTGTATACGGAGTGCGGACTTCCTGAGCTCTTAGTTTCTTCAACCCGGGAGTGGGTTTTCTCTACAGAGTTGGAGATAACAGTACACCAAGTTTCCAGGTTATGTTTAGGGTCAGTGATTAACAGGCTGCTCTGCTAAATACCCTGGCGGTTCCTTGGATGGCTCTCCTCTACGAGTCTTTGCTCGTATCAATGGGTATCGTATGGTTAGAAGTTACTGCATCGTCGCAGGGTCTTGTTTTCAGACCTAGCAGAGATGTGTTTTTTTTTCAATCTTGGTGTTTGTTCCTGTGGAAGGACCTTCTAGTTCAGGGTCTTTTCTTTAATTCAACTTCTTTTTCTCTGAAGCTTTCTGCTTGGAGATTGACTGCTTAGTTATTTCTAAGCGTGTTTTTTCTGAATTGGTGATTGAGATCATGATTTAGGCTCGCAAGTCTGTTTTTAGTTTCTTTTGCCATAAAGTATGGCATAGATTTCCTGATTGGTGTGAATCCATTGACTTCTTGGAAATAGGGTCAGGATTTTTAGGGGTTTTGCCCTTCTCCAGGTCGGTCTGGAGGATGGTTTGTCAGTCAGTTCTCTGAAGGGTCAGTTTTCTGCATTATCTTTTTTTACACTTGTGTCTGGCGGATGTATCAGGCCTGTTAAAGTCTGCTTCTTGGAGCTTTATCTTTGTTTTAAGGTGTTTGCAGCAGGCTCAGTTTGAGTCTTAGCATTCCATAATTTTATAGATTTTTTGTTATATACTCTGCTCGGTGACTTCAGGTACTCTGGGTTTTGCAGTGTGATTTGTTTTATCTTTTCGGATAAAGTGTTTTTTTTCCTAGGTGGATGTTGTGCAGGCTTCCGTTTTTGTTTTCTCTGTATTAGAAAACTACTGCTATTTTTCTTTTTTCTGGTTGAAAAGTTTACTTCATTTGTTTTTCAGGACTGTGGGGCTACAGTTTCCTGAGAGAGTTATGGGTCATTATTCGAGGGTTGTCTCTTCTTTTTGGGCTTTCAAAATGAAGTTTCTGTGGAACAGATTTGCAAGTCTGTAACTTTTTTTTTTCCAAATGTTACAAATTTGATTCATTGTCTCGGTTGAGGCTTTTTTGGGATAAAGGTTCTTCAAGCTGTGGTGCCTTCTGTTTAGGTTACCTGTCTTGTCCCTCCCTAATCATCTGTGACCTCTAGCTTGGGTATTGGTTCCCACTAGTAATTGATGATTCGATGGACTCACCATATCTTAGGAAAGAAAACATAATTTATGCTTACCTGATAAATTTATTTCCAGATATGGTTATTTTTACTAAAACCTCAGGCACCTCTACACCTTTGTGTTATCTTCTTCCATTTACCTTCGGTTATGGGTAAGGGAAGTGACATATATAGCAGCTTTGCTGTGGTGCTCTTTGCCTCCTGCTGGCCAGGAGTGATATTCCCACTAGTAATTGATGATTCCGTGGACTCACCATATCCGGAAATAAATACATTTATCAGTAAAGCATAAATTATGTTTTTTACCCCTGTAGTTACCTTGTATCTAACTAGCCTCTGCAAACTGCCCCCTTATTTCAGTTCTTTTGACAGACTTGCAATTTAGCCAATCAGTGCCCTCTTATAAGTAAATCCACGGGCGTCAGCACAAAGTTATCTATATGGCACATATGACTTGTGAAAAACTGTCAAATGCATTCAGATAATAGGCGGCCTTCAAGGGCTACTAATTTATGTGCTAATGGGCCAAAACTTGTGCCCCTAAAACCAAGAAGTTGTATGCTACTGTTTCTCAACATTTTAGGAACAATCAGTTATGCTTAATTCTTTGCGTTAAATTCATAATCTGCCAAGCTGAAAGTGGTTTCTTAATTTTTATATTAACTTAAACTCTATTTACTATGAAGAATAAAAAGTGACTATAAAACAAATGTGCATACACAATTTTTGTTACTCTTTTTATGGATTAAATGCTCTTAACTGTCGCTACCTAGAGATATTGGTAATCCACAATGACCATAAGTCAGTCAGGCATAGATATAGTAATTTTGCTTGTTTCTAAAAATAGATACAGATAAAACAAAGTCCGGAATTCTAAAATACAAACTTATTCTATAATCCGATGTATGTAAAAAGGGAACATATTTTACCTCAAAATTTCTTCTGCTCACCACAGTAAGTGCTCTGTAAACAGTTCTTCAGCTGCTGTCCAGTTGCCAGTTGAAGGGGATTTTTTTTTAGCAGTGCTGAGGTCATGCTTTGCTTTGATCTTGTGAGCTTCCTTAAACTGTATAGGAAAATAACATGACTGTACATACACATGCCAGATGCACTCTCCCTTGCAAGTCCAGGGACTAGCATCCTGATTGGCTGCTTAATGTCTCTTTACAGTGCGGTATGAATAATTATGCTGTATCACTTTCACTTCAACATTTGGGAATCATGTCCTTTTAAGTCACAATCTTCTCTGCCTGTGTCTTTGTTTTCTTTCATGTAATTAGCAAGAGTCCATGAGCTAGTGACGTATGGGATATACATTCCTACCAGGAGGGGCAAAGTTTCCCAAACCTTAAAATGCCTATAAATACACCCCTCACCACACCCACAATTCAGTTTTACAAACTTTGCCTCCCATGGAGGTGGTGAAGTAAGTTTGTGCTAGATTCTACGTTGATATGCGCTTCGCAGCAGGCTGGAGCCCGGTTTTCCTCTCAGAGTGCAGTGAATGTCAGAGGGATGTGAAGAGAGTATTGCCTATTTGAATTCAATGGTCTCCTTCTACAGGATCTATTTCATAGGTTCTCTGTTATCGGTCGTAGAGATTCATCTCTTACCTCCCTTTTCAGATCGACGATATACTCTTATATACCATTACCTCTACTGATTCTCGTTTCAGTACTGGTTTGGCTATCTACTATATGTAGATGAGTGTCTTAGGGTAAGTAAGTCTTATTTTATTATGACACTCTAAGCTATGGTTGGGCACTTTCTATGTAAAGTTCTAAATATATGTCTTTAAACTTATATTTGCCATGATTCAGGATAATCAGTATTCCTTTAAGATTCAGACTGTCAGTTTCTTTATTTGGGATAATGCATTTTAATTCAATTTATTTTCTTTACCTTGAAAATTTTCAATTGATCATTTTTCCCTGTGTGCTGTTAGGCTCGCGGGGGCAGAAAATGTTTCTTTTTATTGCGTCATTCTTGGCGCAGACTTTTTTGGCGCAAAAATTGTCATTTCCGGCGCCGTAGTTGACGCCGGAAGTTGTATTCTGTTAAACATCATTTTTGACGCATGTGTATTCAGACATTTTTTTGCGCTAAAAAATGTGGGCGTCGGTTCCGGCGTCAGAGGATGTGGCGTCATACTTGGCGCCAAAAATATGGGCGTTGTATTTAGCGCCAATAATGTGGGCGTCATATTTGGCGCCAAAAAATGTGTTTGTATTTTTTGTTCCACTTTTTTTCCTCACATTATTTAAACCTCACTTTTTTATTGCTTCTGGTTTCTAGAAGCTTATTATTTTGCATTCTTTTCCCATTCCTGAAACTGTCATTTAAGGAATTTGATAATTTTGCTTTAAATATTGTTTTTTTCTATTACATATTGCAAGATTTCACTGTTCCTGTTTCAAAACGATCTTAGGGATTCCTGTTGACTGAGTTCAGTCCTACCAAAGCTAAGTTCATTTATTTTAAATGTTATGAATGTTTATCTTTAGCTATGGTTTGTAATAAGTTATCATGATAAACTTTTACATGCAGAATCCATTAGTATTTATGCTTTATATATTGCTATTCTTTTTACATCTTATGTACAAGAAATACTTAGAAGATTTATATGAATATTTTTCTGATTCTATTTTAAAGGCTTTGTCGGACATCGTGCCTTCTAATAAAATTTTTAGGTCTTTTTCAAACTTCTTTTTTAATTATTGAAGTTTCAAATGACCAACAACATACTGATTTATCCTTCTCTGATGGTTTTTTCCCATTCAGAATTTTCTTCATCAGATATTGACACTAACAAATCTACTTTTTTATTTTATTTTTTTATTAAAGTACATTTGTTCTTTGTTGAAAAGGTGTTGATTATTTTGGATATTAAGGTAACTAGTTCTTTTCAAGACTAGCTAACACTATTTCTGCTTATTTATTCTTCTGTGTTTTCAGAGGTTTTTTTGCAGTTCCTCAGACTAGGGAATGGAATAGGCTGAGAATTTTCTTTTATTCCTTCTTCAAAGGTTTTAAACTATATTCTTTGCCGGCAGTTAATTTCAATGTTGAGGGTTCTCCAATTTAATGGGGCTATCTCTACTCCTGTTAATTATGCTATTGTTTCTATAGCAAAATAGTATTTATTTTCCTTTAGATGGTTGTATCTTATTTAAGGAAATTATTTATTTTCAGGTTCTTTTCTTGGACCTGTGATTTATTTGAATGATGTTGCAATTGCTTCATTTTTCTGTTTACTTTAAGATCAAGTATCAGATTATGATTTACTTTAGCATTGTTAAAGGGACAAAATCTACTAGACTAGGTGCTGTTGCATTTGTCTTGTTGTTTTGCATTTGTTATGCAAGTTCAGTGTGTTGACTGGTCCTTTTACTGGTTTATCATGCTAATAGTTTCATTTGTGTCTTCATTTTATTGAATATTTTTGCAAATGAGGTTTAATCTATGTCTTTAGCTGTTTTAGCTAGAAGAATTTTGTGATTTCTAAAAATCCATATTTCTTTTTTTTCTAAAATAATCATTTGGTTTATAATTGGATTTAATTCTTAACTGTTACTCTGGGCTTCAAGATTGAGTTCTAAGACTAAAACTTTAAGCTTATTTCAGTTTCTTTTTAAGGAACAAATTCCCAAGTAACATGTTTTTAATTGGAAATCTTTTAGTTCAAAATCAGCTCCCTAAAATTGCAATGTATGTGCCGTATTCCAGTTTGGCTGGTAAGGGGCAGGTTAAGATTTTTTTGAAATTTGTTGTTTTGCAAATTTCTTTGATTTTGGGTACAGAATTAAGTTCAGAGTAAACCGTCTGTGAGAAGTCTTTTTTCTCTGATATTCCAGCTATTCCAGTAAGGCTAACACTTTCGTTAAGTGTTTTTCAGTCCTATATATTTTGGGATAATGTTGAAGCGCGGCTGATCACCCGTTGGGGTTCAAGCGCTGCTCAGTCCTGGAATCTTCTGGGGTATTTCTTCCAGTTCCATTTTTAGGAACTGGGTTTTGGGGTTTTATTCAAAACTATTCTGCCTTTTGTTGGTCAGTGATGGCATTATTTGTTTTCATTAGATACAATAGATGCATATCTTCATTTTTTGTTTTCTTTCAGATTATTTTCTGAGGCTGCGGAATCTCATATGATTCAACTTTGTTCTTTCAGGACATAGAGGATCTTTTTTTCAAAAGCTCTTGATTCCTCACACAAGGGTCACCTTTTTTAGGTTTCCAGATAGTTTGGGTCACTGTCTTTGTCTCTAATCAGACAAGTGACAATTTTATTGGGTTCCGTCTGTCGGTACCTTCAGTCTCTATTATTTCCTTCAGTTGCTATATATGCATGGAAGTTTTAGGTTTTATGGCTGCAGCGTTGGATTCAATTCCCTTTGCTCATTTTCATGGAAAACCTTTCCAGTTTTTTATGCTGAATAATGGTGCAGGGATTCTAGGATTTCACATTTTAAATCTTCAGATCCTAATGTTTAACTATCTTGATTTGATGGTTAAATTCACCTTCATTTAGTTTTACAGGTCTCTTCGTTTCTTTCAACCTGGACCATGATCTCTACAGATGTGAGTCTTTTTGGTTGGGAGGCTGTCTGAGGATCTCTGTCAGCACAAGGGGTTTGGAAATCTCAGGAGGCGAGATTACCATTTGATATTTTAGAACTCCGTGCATTCTCAGAGTTCTTCAGTTAGTTTCTTTTGAAGAAGAGACGTTTATTATTTTTCAGACAATGTCACAACTGTGGTATATGTCAATCATCAGGGTGGGACTATCAGTCCTTAGGCTGGGACAAAAGTATCTCGGATATTTGCTTCGGTTAAATCCAGCTCCTATCTAAATTCTGTGGTCTTTTTCCCAGGTGTAGATATTTGTGAAGCGGATTATCTCTGTTAATCAAGCTTTACTTCCGGGAGAATGGTCTCTCTTACCCAGATATGTTTTTCAATTTTTCAGATGTAAGGGTTTCCAGAAATAGATCTGTTGGCATCTCATCTGAATAAAGAACTTCCCAGAGGCCTATTCAGGTCCGGGGATCCTCAGGCGGAAGTAGTGTATGCATTGATATTTCCTTGGAATTATCATTTTGTCTATATCCTTTCGCCTCTAGTTCTTCTTCCAAAAGTGATTTCCAAAAATTCTAATGGAGTGTTTGTTTGTACTGCTGGTGGCTCCAGCATGGCCTCTCAGGTTTTGGTATGCGGATCTCATTTGGATGGCCAGTTGCCAACCTTGGACTCTTCCGTTAAGAACAGACCTTCTTTCTCAAGGATTTCAAATCTTTAAATTTGAAGGGATGGAGATTGAATGCTTGATTTTTAGTCATAGAGGTTTCTCTGACTCATTGATTAATACTATGTTTCAGGCTCGTAAATCTGTCTCTAGAAAGATTTATTATCGAGTTTGGAAGACCTACATTTCTTAGTGTTTTTCTCAATTTTCTTGGCATTCTTTTGGAATTCCTAGAATTTTATAATTTCTTCAGGTTGGTTTGGATAAGGTTTTGTTTTCAGTTCCTTGATAGGACAAATTTCTACTCTTTCTGTTCTTTTTTCACAGAAAGATTGCTAATCATCCTGATATTCATTGTTTTGTACAGACTTTGGTTCGTATCAAGCCTGCCATTAAAGGAACACTGAACACAAATTATTTCTTTTGTGATTCAAATAGAGCATGCAATTTTAAGCAACTTTCTAATTTACTCCTTTTATCAAATGTTCTTCATTCTCTTGGTATTTTTATTTGAAAAGCAAGAATGTAAGTTAAGATGCCGGCCCATTTTTTTAAAAACAACCTGGGTTGTCCTTGCTGATTGGTGGATAAATTCTTCCACCAATAAACAAGTGCTGTCCAGGGTCTGTACTTTCTTTTTCAAATAAAGATAGCAAGAGAATAAAGAGAAATTGTTAATAGGAGTAAATTATAAAGTTGCTTAAAATTGCATTCTCTATCTGAATCAAGAAAGAAAATTTTTGGGTTCAGTGTCCCTTTAAGTTAATCTCTCCTCTTTGGAGTCTCAATTTGGTGCTGAGGGCTTTGCAGGCTCCTCCGTTTGAACCTATGCATTCTCTGAACATTAGATTACTTTCTTGGAAAGTATTGTTCCTCTTGGCTATCTCTTCTGCTAGAAGAGTTTCTGAGTTATCTTCTCTTTTTTGTGAATTTCCTTTTCTGATTTTTCATCAGAATAAGGCAGTGTTGCTTCCTGATATTCATCATTTTGTTCAGGCTTTGATTCGTATCAAACCCGTCATTAAGCCAATTTATCCTCCTTGGAGTTTTAATTTGGTTCTGAAGGCTTTTCAGGCTCTTCTATTTGAGCATATGCTTGCTCTGGACATTAATTACTTTCATGGAAAGTATTGTTCTTTTTGGACATCTCTTCAGCTAGAACAGTTTTTGAATTATCTGTTTTTTCTTGTGAATCTCCTTTTTCTGATTTTTTTCATCAGGGTAAGGTGCTTTTTGCTGTCCTCATTTAAATTCTTACCTAAAGTTGTAAATTCTAACTACATTAGGGAGGAATTATTGTTTTCCTAAGACTTCTTTGGCAAGATTCTTTCATTCTTTGGATATGGTAAGAGTTTTGAAATCCTATGTTGAAGCTATTCAGATTTCAGACAGGCTTCTAGTCTATTTGTTATCTTTTCTGGTTTTAGGAAGATCAAAAGGCTTCTGCCATTTATTTGGCATCTTGGTTAAACTTTTGATTCATCATGCTTATTTGGAGTCGGGTGGATTCCCGCCTCAGGATTACGGCTCATTCTACTAGGTAAGTTTCTACTTCCTGGGCTTTTTAAGAATGAAGCTTCTATTGATCACATTTGCAAAGCAATGACTTGGTCTTCTTTGCATACTTTTACTAAATTCTGCCATTTTGATGTGTTTTCTTCTTCTGAAGCAGTTTTTGGTAGAAAAGTACTTCAGGCAGCTGTTTCTGTTTGATTCGTTTGCTTATAATTTCAGTTTTTTTCATTATAAGATTAAAACTATCCCATACGTCACTAGCTCATGGACTCTTGCTAATTACATGAAAGAAAACATAATTTATGTAAGAACTTACCTGATAAATTCATTTCTTTCATATTAGCAAGAGTCCATGAGGTCCACCCTTTTTGTGGTGGTTATGATTTTTTTGTATAAAGCACAATTATTCCAATTCCTTATTTTTTGATGCTTTCGCTCCTTTCTTATCACCCCACTTCTTGGCTATTCGTTAAACTGAATTGTGGGTGTGGTGAGGGGTGTATTTATAGGCATTTTAAGGTTTGGGAAACTTTGGCCCTCCTGGTAGGAATGTATATCCCATACGTCACTAGCTCATGGACTCTTGCTAATATGAAAGAAATGAATTTATCAGGTAAGTTCTTACATAAATTATGTTTTTTGTGTGTTCTTAAATGCAAATAGTCTATATTTATTTAAAATAACAAATGTTGCCTTTCTGATTGCAGTGCTGTGCTCTCTTTCCGAGGGTACTATGTATACAAAAAGTATTAAAAAATTATATAAAACTAACTTTAGCTTACATGTATAAGCTGTATTATGACATGTTAATATTGCCTAAATGATATAAGATATTGTTGTTTACTCATGGTTCCATCCCCTCTCCAAACTGTCCTATTTTTAAAGGGAGACACACCCATTTTTTTCTTTCATCATTCAGATAGTGCATGCAGTTTTAAGCAACTATCTAATTTACTCCTATTATTAATTTATATTTCTCCAACATAGGTGTGTCCGGTCCACGGCGTCATCCTTACTTGTGGGATATTCTCTTCCCCAACAGGAAATGGCAAAGAGCCCAGCAAAGCTGGTCACATGATCCCTCCTAGGCTCCGCCTTCCCCAGTCATTCTCTTTGCCGTTGTACAGGCAACATCTCCACGGAGATGGCTTAGAGTTTTTTGGTGTTTAAATGTAGTTTTTATTCTTCAATCAAGAGTTTGTTATTTTAAAATAGTGCTGGTATGTACTATTTACTCTGAAACAGAAAAGAGATGAAGATTTCTGTTTGTAAGAGGAAAATGATTTTAGCAACCGTTACTAAAATCGATGGCTGTTTCCACACAGGACTGTTGAGAGGAATTAACTTCAGTTGGGGGAAACAGTGAGCAGACTTTTGCTGCTTGAGGTATGACACATTTCTAACAAGACTTGGTAATGCTGGAAGCTGTCATTTTCCCTATGGGATCCGGTAAGCCATTTTTATTAAATAAGAATAAAGGGCTTCACAAGGGCTTTAAAGACTGGTAGACATTTTTCTGGGCTAAAACGATTGATTTATAAGCATTTTTAATAGTTTATAGCTTTGAGGAGTTATTTTATTCTTGGGAATTATGTTGAATAACCGGCAGGCACTGTATTGGACACCTTTTTTCTCTGGGGGCCTTCTCTAATCATAGGCAGAGCCTCATTTTCGCGCCACTAATGCGCAGTTGTTTTTGGGAAGCAAGGCATGCAGATGCATGTGTGAGGAGCTCAGATACATAGAAAAAGCTTACTGAAGGCGTAATTTGGTATCGTATTCCCCTCAGGGCTTGGTTGGGTCTCAGCAAAGCAGATACCAGGGACTGTATAGGGGTTAAATATAAAAACGGCTCCGGTTCCGTTATTTTAAGAGTTAAAGCTTTCAAATTTGGTGTGCAACAATTCCTTCATACTTTTTCACATATTCAGTAATAAAGTGTGTTCAGTTTAAAATTTAAAGTGACAGTAACGGTTTTATTTTAAAACGTTTTTTGTACTTTGTTATCAAGTTTATGCCTGTTTAACATGTCTGAACTATCAGATAGACTATGTTCTGTATGTGAGGAAGCCAAGGTTCCTTCTCATTTAAATAGATGTGATGTATGTGACAAAAAATTTAGAGAAAATGATGCCCAAGATGATTCCTCAAGTGAGGGGAGTAAGCATGGTACTGCATCTTCCCCTCCTTTGTCTACGCCAGTCTTGCCCACACAGGAGGCCCCTAGTACATCTAGTGTGCCAATACTCCTTACTATGCAACAATTAACGGCTGTAATGGATAATTCTATCAAAAACATTTTAGCCAAAATGCCCACTTATCAGCGAAAGCGCGACTGCTCTGTTTTAGAAAATACTGAAGAGCATGAGGACGCTGACGATAATGGTTCTGACATGCCCCTACTCCAGTCTGAGGGGGCCAGGGAGGTTTTGTCTGAGGGAGAAATTTCAGATTCAGGGAAAATTTCTCAACAAGCTGAACCTGATGTGATTACATTCAAATTTAAATTGGAACATCTCCGCGCTCTGCTTAAGGAGGTGTTATCTACTCTGGATGATTGTGACAATTTGGTCATTCCAGAGAAATTATGTAAGATGGACAAGTTCCTAGAGGTCCCGGGGCCCCCCGAAGCTTTTCCTATACCCAAGCGGGTGGCGGACATTGTAAACAAAGAATGGGAAAGGCCCGGCATACCTTTTGTCCCTCCCCCTATATTTAAGAAATTGTTTCCTATGGTCGACCCCAGAAAGGACTTATGGCAGACAGTCCCCAAGGTCGAGGGGGCGGTTTCTACTCTAAACAAACGCACTACTATCCCTATAGAAGATAGTTGTGCTTTCAAAGATCCTATGGATAAAAAATTAGAGGGTTTGCTTAAAAAGATGTTTGTTCAGCAAGGTTACCTTCTACAACCAATTTCATGCATTGTTCCTGTCACTACAGTAGCGTGTTTCTGGTTCGATGAACTAGAAAAGTCGCTCAATAAAGATTCTTCTTATGAGGAGATTTTGGACAGAATTCATGCTCTTAAATTGGCTAACTCTTTTACTTTAGACGCCACTTTGCAATTGGCTAGATTAGCGGCGAAAAATTTGGGGTTTGCTATTGTGGCGCGCAGAGCGCTTTGGCTAAAATCTTGGTCAGCGGATGCGTCTTCCAAGAACAAATTGCTTAACATACCTTTCAAGGGGAAAACGCTGTTTGGCCCTGACTTGAAAGAGATTATTTCAGATATCACTGGGGGTAAGGGCCACGCCCTTCCTCAGGATAGGTCTTTTAAGGCTAAAAATAAACCAAATTTTCGTCCCTTTCGCAGAAACGGACCAGCTCCAAGTTCTACATCCTCTAAGCAAGAGGGTAATACTTCTCAAACCAAGCCAGCCTGGAGGCCAATGCAAGGCTGGAACAAAGGTAAGCAGGCCAAGAAACCTGCCACTGCTACCAAGACAGCATGAGATGTTGGCCCCCGATCCGGGACCGGATCTGGTGGGGGGCAGACTTTCTCTCTTCGCTCAGGCTTGGGCAAGAGATGTTCTGGATCCTTGGGCGCTAGAAATAGTCTCCCAAGGTTATCTTCTGGAATTCAAGGAGCTACCCCCAAGGGGGAGGTTCCACAGGTCTCAATTGTCTTCAGACCACATAAAAAGACAGGCATTCTTACATTGTGTAGAAGACCTGTTAAAAATGGGAGTGATTCATCCTGTTCCATTAGGAGAACAAGGGATGGGATTCTACTCCAATCTGTTCATAGTTCCCAAAAAAGAGGGAACATTCAGACCAATCTTAGATCTCAAGATCCTAAACAAATTTCTCAAGGTTCCATCGTTCAAAATGGAAACCATTCGGACAATTCTTCCTACCATCCAGGAAGGTCAATTCATGACCACGGTGGATTTAAAGGATGCGTATCTACATATTCCTATCCACAAGGAACATCATCGGTTCCTAAGGTTCGCCTTTCTGGACAAGCATTACCAGTTTGTGGCACTTCCATTCGGATTAGCCACTGCTCCAAGAATTTTCACAAAGGTACTAGGGTCCCTTCTAGCGGTGCTAAGACCAAGGGGCATTGCAGTAGTACCTTACTTGGACGACATACTGATTCAAGCGTCGTCCCTACCACAAGCAAAGGCTCATACGGACATTGTCCTGGCCTTTCTCAGATCTCACGGGTGGAAAGTGAACGTAGAAAAAAGTTCTCTATCTCCGTCAACAAGAGTTCCCTTCTTGGGAACAATAATAGACTCCGTAGAAATGAGGATTTTTCTGACAGAGGCCAGAAAATCAAAACTTCTAAGCTCTTGTCAAGTACTTCATTCTGTTCTTCTTCCTTCCATAGCGCAGTGCATGGAAGTAATAGGTTTGATGGTCGCGGCAATGGACATAGTTCCTTTTGCGCGAATTCATCTGAGACCATTACAACTGTGCATGCTCAGTCAGTGGAATGGGGATTATACAGACTTGTCTCCGACGATACAAGTAGATCAGAGGACCAGAGATTCACTCCGTTGGTGGCTGACCCTGGACAACCTGTCACAGGGGATGAGCTTCCGCAGACCAGAGTGGGTCATTGTCACGACCGACGCCAGTCTGGTGGGTTGGGGCGCGGTCTGGGAACCCCTGAAAGCTCAGGGTCTTTGGTCTCCTGAAGAATCTCTTCTCCCGATAAATATTCTGGAACTGAGAGCGATATTCAATGCTCTCAAGGCTTGGCCTCAGCTAGCAAAGGCCAAATTCATACGGTTTCAATCAGACAACATGACGACTGTTGCGTATATCAACCATCAGGGGGGAACAAGGAGTTCCCTGGCGATGGAAGAAGTGACCAAAATCATTCAATGGGCGGAGACTCACTCCTGCCACTTGTCTGCAATCCACATCCCAGGAGTGGAAAATTGGGAAGCGGATTTTCTGAGTCGTCAGACATTTCATCCGGGGGAGTGGGAACTCCATCCGGAAATCTTTGCCCAAATAACTCAATTGTGGGGCATTCCAGACATGGATCTGATGGCCTCTCGTCAGAACTTCAAGGTTCCTTGCTACGGGTCCAGATCCAGGGATCCCAAGGCGACTCTAGTAGATGCACTAGTAGCACCTTGGACCTTCAAACTAGCTTATGTATTCCCACCGTTTCCTCTCATCCCCAGGCTGGTAGCCAGGATCAATCAGGAGAGGGCATCGGTGATCTTGATAGCTCCTGCGTGGCCACGCAGGACTTGGTATGCAGACCTGGTGAATATGTCATCGGCTCCACCATGGAAGCTACCTTTGAGACAGGACCTTCTTGTTCAAGGTCCGTTCGAACATCCGAATCTGGCCTCACTCCAACTGACTGCTTGGAGATTGAATGCTTGATTTTATCAAAGCGAGGGTTCTCAGATTCTGTCATTGATACTCTTGTTCAGGCCAGAAAGCCTGTAACTAGAAAAATCTACCATAAAATATGGAAAAAATATATCTGTTGGTGTGAATCTAAAGGATTCCCATGGAAC
Source organism: Bombina bombina (assembly GCF_027579735.1). Taxonomy (NCBI): domain Eukaryota; kingdom Metazoa; phylum Chordata; class Amphibia; order Anura; family Bombinatoridae; genus Bombina; species Bombina bombina. The sequence continues at coordinate 360,785,885 of NC_069501.1, forward strand.
AAGATAAAAATTCCTAAGATTCTATCCTTTCTTCAAGAAGGTTTGGAGAAAGGATTATCTGCAAGTTCTTTGAAGGGACAGATTTCTGCCTTATCTGTTTTACTTCACAAAAAGCTGGCGGCTGTGCCAGATGTTCAAGCTTTTGTTCAGGCTCTGGTTAGAATCAAGCCTGTTTACAAACCTTTGACTCCTCCTTGGAGTCTCAATTTAGTTCTTTCAGTTCTTCAGGGGGTTCCGTTTGAACCCCTACATTCCGTTGATATCAAGTTATTATCTTGGAAAGTTTTGTTTTTGGTTGCAATTTCTTCTGCTAGAAGAGTTTCAGAGTTATCTGCTCTGCAGTGTTCTCCTCCTTATCTGGTGTTCCATGCAGATAAGGTGGTTTTGCGTACTAAACCTGGTTTTCTTCCGAAAGTTGTTTCTAACAAAAACATTAACCAGGAGATAGTCGTGCCTTCTTTGTGTCCGAATCCAGTTTCAAAGAAGGAACGTTTGTTGCACAATTTGGATGTAGTTCGTGCTCTAAAATTCTATTTAGATGCTACAAAGGATTTCAGACAAACATCTTCCTTGTTTGTTGTTTATTCTGGTAAAAGGAGAGGTCAAAAAGCTACTTCTACCTCTCTCTCTTTTTGGCTTAAAAGCATCATCAGATTGGCTTATGAGACTGCCGGACGGCAGCCTCCTGAAAGAATCACAGCTCATTCCACTAGGGCCGTGGCTTCCACATGGGCCTTCAAGAACGAGGCTTCTGTTGATCAGATATGTAAGGCAGCGACTTGGTCTTCACTGCACACTTTTACTAAATTTTACAAATTTGATACTTTTGCTTCTTCTGAGGCTATTTTTGGGAGAAAGGTTTTGCAAGCCGTGGTGCCTTCCATCTAGGTGACCTGATTTGCTCCCTCCCATCATCCGTGTCCTAAAGCTTTGGTATTGGTTCCCACAAGTAAGGATGACGCCGTGGTCCGGACACACCTATGTTGGAGAAAACAGAATTTATGTTTACCTGATAAATTACTTTCTCCAACGGTGTGTCCGGTCCACGGCCCGCCCTGGTTTTTTTAGTCAGGTCTGATGATTTATTTTCTTTAACTACAGTCACCACGGTATCATATGATTTCTCCTATGCAAATATTCCTCCTTTACGTCGGTCGAATGACTGGGGAAGGCGGAGCCTAGGAGGGATCATGTGACCAGCTTTGCTGGGCTCTTTGCCATTTCCTGTTGGGGAAGAGAATATCCCACAAGTAAGGATGACGCCGTGGACAGGACAAACCGTTGGAGAAAGTAATTTATCAGGTAAACATAAATTCTGTTTTCCTTCTAAATACAGGGAGAATCCACAGCTGCATTCATTACTTTTGGGAATACAGAACCTGGCTACCAGGAGGAGGCAAAGACACCACAGTCAAATGCTTAAATACCTCCCCCACTTCCATCATCCCCCAGTCATTATTTGCCTTTCGTCACAGCAGGTTGACAGAGAAGTGTCGGAAGATTACGGAGTAGTTCCTTATGGAGGGTAGTAGTCTTCTAGATGGGACTGGAGTTTTAAGTAGTCTTGTCAGCTTCTCAGTGAGAGCATTGATGAAAGTTTGAGTCCGGAGATGCAGGGAGAGTCTTTCTGTGAAACCATCCCGACTCATATTACCAGCTCCATAAGCAATCAGCGTTGACGAGTTTCGCTGCCTGCTTTTCTGCCCCAAGTCCATGTCAGAAGCACTGCTACAATCTGTCAAACTTGAAGGACCGTGTTGCTGTTCCACGGCATAGATTCCGGTAAGATCATTTAAATTTTGACATGCTTGTAACCTTGGAAGACAGGGTCTCAGTGGGACTCCTTTATCTTTATGGAATCAAGGGTTAATATCTCCGGAGGGGGATTATTGAACAGTGGGGGCTTTAATCATGTTTGTTATGGGATTTTGACTACTTATGTTAAGTGACGTTTGGGGCTCATAGGCTTTTACGGAACGTACAGGTTTTCGAGCTGCGCGGTTTTATAGACGGGCACACTTTTCTTAGCAGGAGTGGTTACGTTTTTGTTTCCCATTTCCCTATTCCTGACCGTGCGACTGCGGAGATGATCCATTTTTCTCTACCTGTCTGGGTAATAGAAGGTGGTGAGTGCCCCAGCCATTGGGGGTGTAAGGTGCCAGTTATGTTAGAGGGGGTTTCCTCTGATTCAGATGTTGATACCTGTGTATATTGTGAAGTGGCCAGGGTAACCCAGCCCTCTCAATTATGTTCTGTATGCAGCAATAGAGTGTTCTCTTCTTCCCACGTTGGAACGTTAGAGACCACTGAGCCATCCTCCTCTGAGGATTCGGCATCCCGTGAGGTGCGTTCCTGAACATCTTTTGTTCCTAAGCAGGCGGTTGCCCCGCATAAAGTTACACCTTCTCCTGAAGGGGGCCTTTTTCCACCAGAGGTTACTACACGGTTTCACATGGCCATATCTCTGGCCTTAGCGCATTCCCATCTCCCTGCCACGTGCAAGTGTAGGCTTAATCCATGTACACCTGCCCAAGGTCCAGCTACCTCCAGGGTCGGAGACCTCAGATACTCTAACGGAGGTGAATTTTGCTTTTAAATGTAGAATGGCTCGTCTGCGTGTACTTCTGAGAGAAGTTTTGGCGACGTTGGAGGATCCTAATTCTGATCCGTCAGCTGAATCTCAGTCTGCTGATTCAGATAGCGAGCTTGTTTAGATGACTGAAGGGATAGTGATCCTATTCCTTATCGTCTTAATATTGTTGTTCTTTGTTTTTGTATCTTGTTGGATTATGTCGCATGACGAGCGGGACCTGTCGGTTTCATTTTCCCCTTGGCTATCTCTTGTGTGCGTTTGCCTAATTTCTTTTCTAATCCGGTTAGGATACGTTTTTATTTTCCTTGGTTTTTTGAGCGTGAGATTATGTTGAAATTCTTCTTATGAAGACTTTTCGCTCTGGGATTCTGGTATTAGCGATTTTCTTGTCGCGATTGATGAAATCTTCCGGGGGAAGTTCTTTTAAAAAAATAAATTTAAAAAAATAAAAACTAGAGGTTGTCTCTGATCGGGGTGATGTGCTAGAAATTTAGATTTTTTCCGTTTGACCTTGAACAGATATCTTGTATCCTTCATATTGGGCCGGTCCTGTTTGGGTATAGGTTTCTCTGTTCTTTTGCGGTTTGTACAGATATGTTGTATCCTGACTAACAGGCTGGGCCAGTTTGGGTACTTGTTAGCTCTCTTCTTTCTTCTTCTCAAGAGGTTGTTTTTTTGGTCCAGAGAGAGCCCTTCTATCCTGGATGTCACGCTGGTCCTGTTAAAGTCGTCTTGGTTGGGCACCTGATTTTGGATCGTATGCAGTCCAACTGGCCTACGAGTTAATATGGGTAACGAAAAGAGAGAAGTTGACAGTACCCAGCACTCACATAACACTATAAGTAGCAATGATATGAAAACCGGATTAGTGTCAGGGACTGGTTATAAACTAAAACGTAACTTTTACTATTGACAAGATAAAAATGGTAAAGTGTACCAAGTGTATAACATAGAAATGTGAAGGACATACAATAAAAACTTGAATTAAAAAGAGATCAGGACTGTGTGTGTGAGACACAGAAGCAGAATTACTTCCCTTGGTAATTGTTCAGATAAACCGTTTCACTCAGGGCTCAGAATACACGGATTGCTCTCAAACTAATCTATAAAAGGGGATTGACCCCAACAACAATACCTAATCTGAGCAATACTGGTATCTAGAGCAGGAGAGGAGCCGGTTTGTAAATATAACTGAATAAGTGAGGCAATTGCCTAAATAATAATAAGTCTGAACGGTCCCAGGGAAAAGCAAATTAACAGGTCTCACACGCACAGACAACGCCTGATGCGCATTTCGCCGCTAGCACGGCTTTCACATTTCTATGTTATACAATTGGTACACTTTACCATTTTTAGTAAAAGTTACATTTTAATTTATAACCAGTCCCTGACACTAATCCGGTTTTCATATCATTGTTACTTATAGTGTTATGTGAGTGCTGGGTACTGTCAACTTCTCTCTTTTCGTTACCCATATATCTATCAGACAGTCAGCACCCCCCCTTCCCTATATTCTACCAGTGAAGTTAACTGGTATAAATAGAATATTGAATTGATTGTATATCTATATTTATTGCTTTATATTACATATTGAAGGGGCTTTATATTTGTAAAAATTAACACCATTTTTATTATTTCTCCTACGAGTTAATACCCTGCCTTGCAAAGCTGTTGCCTTGGAGTTTGAATTCTGCTGTGGCAGTTTTCTTTAGGAGCTAAGTTTTTCCTCTTGATGAGGGGAGGACAGGTGACTTTTTTTAGTCTTTATCCCTTTTCCTCTTCACAGTGGTGTATTTCTCCAACATAGGTGTGTCCGGTCCACGGCGTCATCCTTACTTGTGGGATATTCTCTTCCCCAACAGGAAATGGCAAAGAGCCCAGCAAAGCTGGTCACATGATCCCTCCTAGGCTCCGCCTACCCCAGTCATTCTCTTTGCCGTTGTACAGGCAACATCTCCACGGAGATGGCTTAGAGTTTTTTAGTGTTTAACTGTAGTTTTTATTATTCAATCAAGAGTTTGTTATTTTAAAATAGTGCTGGTATGTACTATTTACTCAGAAACAGAAAAGAGATGAAGATTTCTGTTTGTATGAGGAAAATGATTTTAGCAACCGTTACTAAAATCCATGGCTGTTCCACACAGGACTGTTGAGAGCAATTAACTTCAGTTGGGGGAACAGTGAGCAGTCTCTTGCTGCTTGAGGTATGACACATTCTAACAAGACGATGTAATGCTGGAAGCTGTCATTTTCCCTATGGGATCCGGTAAGCCATGTTTATTAAGATAGTAAATAAGGGCTTCACAAGGGCTTATTAAGACTGTAGACTTTTTCTGGGCTAAATCGATTCATTATTAACACATATTTAGCCTTGAGGAATCATTTAATCTGGGTATTTTGATAAGATTATATCGGCAGGCACTGTTTTAGACACCTTATTCTTTAGGGGCTTTCCCAAATCATAGGCAGAGCCTCATTTTCGCGCCGGTGTTGCGCACTTGTTTTTGAGAGGCATGACATGCAGTCGCATGTGTGAGGAGCTCTGATACTTAGAAAAGACTTTCTGAAGGCGTCATTTGGTATCGTATTCCCCTTTGGGCTTGGTTGGGTCTCAGCAAGCAGATACCAGGGACTGTAAAGGGGTTAAAGTTAAAAACGGCTCCGGTTCCGTTATTTCAAGGGTTAAAGCTTCCAAATTTGGTGTGCAATACTTTTAAGGCTTTAAGACACTGTGGTGAAATTTTGGTGAATTTTGAACAATTCCTTCATATTTTTTCGCAATTGCAGTAATAAAGTGTGTTCAGTTTAAAATTTAAAGTGACAGTAACGGTTTTATTTTAAAACGTTTTTTGTACTTTGTTATCAAGTTTATGCCTGTTTAACATGTCTGAACTACCAGATAGACTGTGTTCTGAATGTGGGGAAGCCAGAATTCCTTCTCATTTAAATAAATGTGATTTATGTGACAATGACAATGATGCCCAAGATAATTCCTCAAGTGAGGGGAGTAAGCATGGTACTGCATCATTCCCTCCTTCGTCTACACGAGTCTTGCCCACTCAGGAGGCCCCTAGTACATCTAGCGCGCCAATACTCCTTACTATGCAACAATTAACGGCTGTAATGGATAATTCTGTCAAAAACATTTTAGCCAAAATGAACACTTATCAGCGTAAGCGCGACTGCTCTGTTTTAGATACTGAAGAGCATGACGACGCTGATAATAATGGTTCTGAAGGGCCCCTAAACCAGTCTGATGGGGCCAGGGAGGTTTTGTCTGAGGGAGAAATTACTGATTCAGGGAACATTTCTCAACAAGCTGAACCTGATGTGATTACGTTTAAATTTAAGTTGGAACATCTCCGCATTCTGCTTAAGGAGGTATTATCCATTCTGGATGATTGTGACAAGTTGGTCATCCCAGAGAAACTATGTAAAATGGACAAGTTCCTAGAGGTCCCGGGGCTCCCAGAAGCTTTTCCTATACCCAAGCGGGTGGCGGACATTGTAAATAAAGAATGGGAAAGGCCCGGTATTCCTTTCGTCCCTCCCCCCATATTTAAAAAATTGTTTCCTATGGTCGACCCCAGAAAGGACTTATGGCAGACAGTCCCCAAGGTCGAGGGAGCGGTTTCCACCTTAAACAAACGCACCACTATACCCATAGAAGATAGTTGTGCTTTCAAAGATCCTATGGATAAAAAATTAGAAGGTTTACTTAAAAAGATGTTTGTTCAGCAGGGTTACCTTCTACAACCAATTTCATGCATTGTCCCTGTCGCTACAGCCGCGTGTTTCTGGTTCGATGAGCTGGTAAAGGCGGTCGATAGTGATTCTCCTCCTTATGAGGAGATTATGGACAGAATCAATGCTCTCAAATTGGCTAATTCTTTCACCTTAGACGCCACTTTGCAATTGGCTAGGTTAGCGGCTAAGAACTCTGGGTTTGCTATTGTGGCGCGCAGAGCGCTTTGGTTGAAATCTTGGTCAGCTGATGCGTCTTCCAAGAACAAGCTACTTAACATTCCTTTCAAGGGGAAAACGCTGTTTGGCCCTGACTTGAAAGATATTATCTCTGATATCACTGGGGGTAAGGGCCACGCCCTTCCTCAGGATCGGCCTTTCAAGGCAAAAAATAAACCTAATTTTCGTTCCTTTCGTAGAAACGGACCAGCCCAAAGTGCTACGTCCTCTAAGCAAGAGGGTAATTCTTCTCAAGCCAAGCCAGCTTGGAGACCAATGCAAGGCTGGAACAAGGGAAAGCAGGCCAAGAAACCTGCCACTGCTACCAAGACAGCATGAAATGTTGGCCCCCGATCCGGGACCGGATCTGGTGGGGGGCAGACTCTCTCTCTTCGCTCAGGCTTGGGCAAGAGATGTTCTGGATCCTTGGGTGCTAGAAATAGTCTCCCAAGGTTATTTTCTGGAGTTCAAGGGGCTTCCCCCAAGGGGGAGGTTCCACAGGTCTCAGTTGTCTTCAGACCACATAAAAAGACAGGCATTCTTACATTGTGTAGAAGACCTGTTAAAAATGGGAGTGATTCATCCTGTTCCATTAGGAGAACAAGGGATGGGGTTCTACTCCAATCTGTTCATAGTTCCCAAAAAAGAGGGAACGTTCAGACCAATCTTAGATCTCAAGATCTTAAACAAGTTTCTCAAGGTTCCATCGTTCAAGATGGAAACCATTCGAACAATTCTTCCTTCCATCCAGGAAGGTCAATTCATGACCACGGTGGATTTAAAGGATGCGTATCTACATATTCCTATCCACAAGGAACATCATCGGTTCCTAAGGTTCGCATTCCTGGACAAGCATTACCAGTTCGTGGCGCTTCCTTTCGGATTAGCCACTGCTCCAAGGATTTTCACAAAGGTACTAGGGTCCCTTCTAGCTGTGCTAAGACCAAGGGGCATTGCCGTAGTACCTTACTTGGACGACATTCTGATTCAAGCGTCGTCCCTTCCTCAAGCAAAGGCTCACACGGACATTGTCCTGGCCTTTCTCAGATCTCACGGATGGAAAGTGAACGTGGAAAAGAGTTCTCTATCTCCGTCAACAAGGGTTCCCTTCTTGGGTACAATAATAGACTCCTTAGAAATGAGGATTTTTCTGACAGAAGCCAGAAAAACAAAGCTTCTAGACTCTTGTCGGATACTTCATTCCGTTCCTCTTCCTTCCATAGCGCAGTGCATGGAAGTGATAGGTTTGATGGTAGCGGCAATGGACATAGTTCCTTTTGCGCGCATTCATCTAAGACCATTACAACTGTGCATGCTCAGTCAGTGGAATGGGGACTATACAGACTTGTCTCCGAAGATACAAGTAAATCAGAGGACCAGAGACTCACTCCGTTGGTGGCTGTCCCTGGACAACCTGTCACAAGGGATGACCTTCCGCAGACCAGAGTGGGTCATTGTCACGACCGACGCCAGTCTGATGGGCTGGGGCGCGGTCTGGGGATCCCTGAAAGCTCAGGGTCTTTGGTCTCGGGAAGAATCTCTTCTACCGATAAATATTCTGGAACTGAGAGCGATATTCAATGCTCTCAAAGCTTGGCCTCAGCTAGCGAGGGCCAAGTTCATACGGTTTCAATCAGACAACATGACAACTGTTGCGTACATCAACCATCAGGGGGGAACAAGGAGTTCCCTAGCGATGGAAGAAGTGACCAAAATCATTCTATGGGCGGAGTCTCACTCCTGCCACCTGTCTGCTATCCACATCCCAGGAGTGGAAAATTGGGAAGCGGATTTTCTGAGTCGTCAGACATTGCATCCGGGGGAGTGGGAACTCCATCCGGAAATCTTTGCCCAAGTCACTCAACTGTGGGGCATTCCAGACATGGATCTGATGGCCTCTCGTCAGAACTTCAAAGTTCCTTGCTACGGGTCCAGATCCAGGGATCCCAAGGCGGCTCTAGTGGATGCACTAGTAGCACCTTGGACCTTCAAACTAGCTTATGTGTTCCCGCCGTTTCCTCTCATCCCCAGGCTGGTAGCCAGGATCAATCAGGAGAGGGCGTCGGTGCTCTTGATAGCTCCTGCGTGGCCACGCAGGACTTGGTATGCGGATCTGGTGAATATGTCATCGGCTCCACCATGGAAGCTACCTTTGAGACGAGACCTTCTTGTTCAGGGTCCGTTCGAACATCCGAATCTGGTCTCACTCCAGCTGACTGCTTGGAGATTGAACGCTTGATCTTATCGAAGCGAGGGTTCTCAGATTCTGTTATCGATACTCTTGTTCAGGCCAGAAAGCCTGTAACTAGAAAGATTTACCACAAAATTTGGAAAAAATATATCTGTTGGTGTGAATCTAAAGGATTCCCTTGGGACAAGGTTAAAATTCCTAAGATTCTATCCTTCCTTCAAGAAGGATTGGATAAAGGATTATCTGCAAGTTCCCTGAAGGGACAGATTTCTGCCTTGTCTGTGTTACTTCACAAAAAGCTGGCAGCTGTGCCAGATGTTCAAGCCTTTGTTCAGGCTCTGGTCAGAATCAAGCCTGTTTACAAACCTTTGACTCCTCCTTGGAGTCTCAACTTAGTTCTTTCAGTTCTTCAGGGGGTTCCGTTTGAACCCTTACATTCCGTTGATATTAAGTTATTATCTTGGAAAGTTTTGTTTTTGGTTGCAATTTCTTCTGCTCGAAGAGTTTCAGAATTATCTGCTCTGCAGTGTTCTCCTCCTTATCTGGTGTTCCATGCAGATAAGGTGGTTTTACGTACTAAACCTGGTTTCTCCAACATAGGTGTGTCCGGTCCACGGCGTCATCCTTACTTGTGGGATATTCTCTTCCCCAACAGGAAATGGCAAAGAGCCCAGCAAAGCTGGTCACATGATCCCTCCTAGGCTCCGCCTACCCCAGTCATTCTCTTTGCCGTTGTACAGGCAACATCTCCACGGAGATGGCTTAGAGTTTTTTAGTGTTTAACTGTAGTTTTTATTATTCAATCAAGAGTTTGTTATTTTAAAATAGTGCTGGTATGTACTATTTACTCAGAAACAGAAAAGAGATGAAGATTTCTGTTTGTATGAGGAAAATGATTTTAGCACCGTAACTAAAATCCATGGCTGTTCCACACAGGACTGTTGAGAGCAATTAACTTCAGTTGGGGGAACAGTGTGCAGTCTCTTGCTGCTTGAGGTATGACACATTCTAACAAGACGATGTAATGCTGGAAGCTGTCATTTTTCCCTATGGGATCCGGTAAGCCATGTTTATTACGATGGTAAATAAGGGCTTCACAAGGGCTTATTAAGATTGTAGACTTTTCTGGGCTAAATCGATTCAGTTTTAAAACATATTTAGCTTTGAGGAATCATTTTATCTGGGTATATTGATATTATAAATATCGGCAGGCACTGTATTAGACACCTTATTTCTCTGGGGCTTTCCCAAAGCATAAGCAGAGCCTCATTTTCGCGCCGGTGTGGCGCACTTGTTTTTGAGAGGCATGGCATGCAGTCGCATGTGAGAGGAGCTCTGATACTTAGAAAAGACTTTCTGAAGGCGTCATTTGGTATCGTATTCCCCTTTGGGTTTGGTTGGGTCTCAGCAAAGCAGATACCAGGGACTGTAAAGGGGTTAAAGTGTTAAAACGGCTCCGGTTCCGTTATTTTAAGGGTTAAAGCTTCCAAATTTGGTGTGCAATACTTTTAAGGCTTTAAGACACTGTGGTAAAAATTTGGTGAATTTTGTACAATTCCTTCATGTTTTTTCGCAATTGCAGTAATAAAGTGTGTTCAGTTTAAAATTTAAAGTGACAGTAACGGTTTTATTTTAAAACGTTTTTTGTACTTTATTATCAAGTTTATGCCTGTTTAACATGTCTGAACTACCAGATAGACTGTGTTCTGAATGTGGGGAAGCCAGAATTCCTGTTCATTTAAATAAATGTGATTTATGTGATAATGACAATGATGCCCAAGATGATTCCTCAAGTGAGGGGAGTAAGCATGGTACTGCATCATTCCCTCCTTCGTCTACACGAGTCTTGCCCACTCAGGAGGCCCCTAGTACATCTAGCGCGCCAATACTCCTTACTATGCAACAATTAACGGCTGTAATGGATAATTCTGTCAAAAACATTTTAGCCAAAATGAACCCTTGTCAGCGTAAGCGTGGCTGCTCTGTTTTAGTTACTGAAGAGCATGACGACGCTGATATTAATATCTCTGAAGGGCCCCTAACTCAATCTGAGGGGGCCAGGGAGGTTTTGTCTGAGGGAGAAATTACTGATTCAGGGAACATTTCTCAACAGGCTGAACCTGATGTAATTGCATTTAAATTTAAGTTGGAACATCTCCGCATTCTGCTTAAGGAGGTATTATCCACTCTGGATGATTGTGAAAAGTTGGTCATCCCAGAGAAACTATGTAAAATGGACAAGTTCCTAGAGGTGCCGGAGCTCCCAGAAGCTTTTCCTATACCCAAGCGGGTGGCGGACATTGTTAATAAAGAATGGGAAAGGCCCGGTATTCCTTTCGTCCCTCCCCCCATATTTAAAAAATTGTTTCCTATGGTCGACCCCAGAAAGGACTTATGGCAGACAGTCCCCAAGGTCGAGGGAGCGGTTTCTACTTTAAACAAACGCACCACTATACCCATAGAGGATAGTTGCGCTTTCAAAGATCCTATGGATAAAAAATTAGAAGGTTTGCTTAAAAAGATGTTTGTTCAGCAGGGTTACCTTCTACAACCAATTTCATGCATTGTCCCTGTCACTACAGCCGCATGCTTCTGGTTTGATGAGCTGATAAAGGCGCTCGATAGTGATTCTCCTCCTTATGAGGAGATTATGGACAGAATCAATGCTCTCAAATTGGCTAATTCTTTCACCCTAGACGCCACTTTGCAATTGGCTAGGTTAGCGGCTAAGAATTCTGGGTTTGCTATTGTGGCGCGCAGAGCGCTTTGGTTGAAATCTTGGTCGGCTGATGCGTCTTCCAAGAACAAGCTACTAAACATTCCTTTCAAGGGGAAAACGCTGTTTGGCCCTGACTTGAAAGAGATTATCTCGGATATCACTGGGGGTAAGGGCCACGCCCTTCCTCAGGATCGGCCTTTCAAGGCGAAAAATAGACCTAATTTTCGTCCCTTTCGTAAAAACGGACCAGCCCAAAGTGCTACGTCCTCTAAGCAAGAGGGTAATACTTCTCAAGCCAAGCCAGCTTGGAGACCAATGCAAGGCTGGAACAAGGGAAAGCAGGCCAAGAAACCTGCCACTGCTACCAAGACAGCATGAAATATTGGCCCCCGATCCGGGACCGGATCTGGTGGGGGGCAGACTCTCTCTCTTCGCTCAGGCTTGGGCAAGAGATGTTCTGGATCCTTGGGCGCTAGAAATAGTCTCCCAGGGTTATCTTCTGGAATTCAAGGGACTTCCCCCAAGGGGGAGGTTCCACAGGTCTCAGTTGTCTTCAGACCACATAAAAAGACAGGCGTTCTTACATTGTGTAGAAGACCTGTTAAAAATGGGAGTGATTCATCCTGTTCCACTAAGAGAACAAGGGATGGGGTTCTACTCCAATCTGTTCATAGTTCCCAAAAAAGAGGGAACGTTCAGACCAATCTTAGATCTCAAGATCTTAAACAAGTTTCTCAAGGTTCCATCTTTCAAGATGGAAACCATTCGAACTATTCTTCCTTCCATCCAGGAGGGTCAATTCATGACCACGGTGGATTTAAAGGATGCGTATCTACATATTCCTATCCACAAGGAACATCATCGGTTCCTAAGGTTCGCATTCCTGGACAAACATTACCAGTTCGTGGCGCTTCCTTTCGGATTAGCCACTGCTCCAAGGATTTTCACAAAGGTACTAGGGTCCCTTCTAGCGGTGCTAAGACCAAGGGGCATTGCAGTAGTACCTTACCTGGACGACATTCTGATTCAAGCGTCGTCCCTTCCTCAAGCAAAGGCTCACACGGACATTGTCCTGGCCTTTCTCAGATCTCACGGCTGGAAAGTGAACGTGGAAAAGAGTTCTCTATCCCCGTCAACAAGGGTTCCCTTCTTGGGAACAATTATAGACTCCTTAGAAATGAGGATCTTTCTAACAGAGGCAAGAAAAACAAAACTTCTAGACTCTTGTCGGATACTTCATTCTGTTCCTCTTCCTTCCATAGCTCAGTGCATGGAAGTGATCGGGTTGATGGTGGCGGCAATGGACATAGTTCCTTTTGCGCGCATTCATCTAAGACCATTACAACTGTGCATGCTCAGTCAGTGGAATGGGGACTATACAGACTTGTCTCCGAAGATACAAGTAAATCAGAGGACCAGAGACTCACTCCGTTGGTGGCTGTCCCTGGACAATCTGTCTCAAGGGATGACGTTCCGCAGACCAGAGTGGGTCATTGTCACGACCGACGCCAGTCTGATGGGCTGGGGCGCGGTCTGGGGATCCCTGAAAGCTCAGGGTCTTTGGTCTCGGGAAGAATCTCTTTTACCGATAAATATTCTGGAACTGAGAGCGATATTCAATGCTCTCAAGGCCTGGCCTCGGCTAGCGAGGACCAAGTTCATACGGTTTCAATCAGACAACATGACAACTGTTGCGTACATCAACCATCAGGGGGGAACAAGGAGTTCCCTAGCGATGGAAGAAGTGACCAAAATCATTCTATGGGCGGAGTCTCACTCCTGCCACCTGTCCGCTATCCACATCCCAGGAGTGGAAAATTGGGAAGCGGATTTTCTGAGTCGTCAGACATTGCATCCGGGGGAGTGGGAACTCCATCCGGAAATCTTTGCCCAAGTCACTCACCTGTGGGGCATTCCAGACATGGATCTGATGGCCTCTCGTCAGAACTTCAAAGTTCCTTGCTACGGGGCCAGATCCAGGGATCCCAAGGCGGCTCTAGTGGATGCACTAGTAGCACCTTGGACCTTCAAACTAGCTTATGTGTTCCCGCCATTTCCTCTCATCCCCAGGCTGGTAGCCAGGATCAATCAGGAGAGGGCGTCGGTGATCTTGATAGCTCCTGCGTGGCCACGCAGGACTTGGTATGCAGATCTGGTGAATATGTCATCGGCTCCACCTTGGAAGCTACCTTTGAGACGAGACCTTCTTGTTCAGGGTCCGTTCGAACATCCGAATCTGGTTTCACTCCAGCTGACTGCTTGGAGATTGAACGCTTGATTTTATCGAAGCGAGGATTCTCAGATTCTGTTATCGATACTCTTGTTCAGGCCAGAAAGCCTGTAACTAGAAAGATTTACCACAAAATTTGGAAAAAATATATCTGTTGGTGTGAATCTAAAGGATTCCCTTGGGACAAGGTTAAGATTCCTAGGATTCTATCCTTCCTTCAAGAAGGATTGGAAAAAGGATTATCTGCAAGTTCCCTGAAGGGACAGATTTCTGCCTTGTCGGTATTACTTCACAAAAAGCTGGCAGCTGTGCCAGATGTTCAAGCCTTTGTTCAGGCTCTGGTTAGAATCAAGCCTGTTTACAAACCTTTGACTCCTCCTTGGAGTCTCAATTTAGTTCTTTCAGTTCTTCAGGGGGTTCCGTTTGAACCCTTACATTCCGTTGATATTAAGTTATTATCTTGGAAAGTTTTGTTTTTAGTTGCGATTTCTTCTGCTAGAAGAGTCTCAGAATTATCTGCTCTGCAGTGTTCTCCTCCTTATCTGGTGTTCCATGCAGATAAGGTGGTTTTACGTACTAAACCTGGTTTTCTTCCAAAAGTTGTTTCTAACAAAAACATTAACCAGGAGATTATCGTACCTTCTCTGTGTCCAAAACCAGTTTCAAAGAAGGAACGTTTGTTGCACAATTTGGATGTTGTTCGCGCTCTAAAATTCTATTTAGATGCTACAAAGGATTTTAGACAAACATCTTCCTTGTTTGTTGTTTATTCAGGTAAAAGGAGAGGTCAAAAAGCAACTTCTACCTCTCTCTCTTTTTGGATTAAAAGCATCATCAGATTGGCTTACGAGACTGCCGGACGGCAGCCTCCCGAAAGAATCACAGCTCATTCCACTAGGGCTGTGGCTTCCACATGGGCCTTCAAGAACGAGGCTTCTGTTGATCAGATATGTAGGGCAGCGACTTGGTCTTCACTGCACACTTTTACCAAATTTTACAAGTTTGATACTTTTGCTTCTTCTGAGGCTATTTTTGGGAGAAAGGTTTTGCAAGCCGTGGTGCCTTCCATTTAGGTGACCTGATTTGCTCCCTCCCTTCATCCGTGTCCTAAAGCTTTGGTATTGGTTCCCACAAGTAAGGATGACGCCGTGGACCGGACACACCTATGTTGGAGAAAACAGAATTTATGTTTACCTGATAAATTTCTTTCTCCAACGGTGTGTCCGGTCCACGGCCCGCCCTGGTTTTTTTAATCAGGTCTGATAATTTATTTTCTTTAACTACAGTCACCACGGTACCATATGGTTTCTCCTATGCAAATATTCCTCCTTAACGTCGGTCGAATGACTGGGGTAGGCGGAGCCTAGGAGGGATCATGTGACCAGCTTTGCTGGGCTCTTTGCCATTTCCTGTTGGGGAAGAGAATATCCCACAAGTAAGGATGACGCCGTGGACCGGACACACCGTTGGAGAAAGAAATTTATCAGGTAAACATAAATTCTGTTTTTCTTCCAAAGGTTGTTTCTAACAAAAACATTAACCAGGAGATTATCGTACCTTCTCTGTGTCCGAAACCAGTTTCGAAGAAGGAACGTTTGTTGCACAATTTGGATGTTCGCGCTCTAAAATTCTATTTAGATGCTACAAAGGATTTTAGACAAACATCTTCCTTGTTTGTTGTTTATTCCGGTAAAAGGAGAGGTCAAAAAGCAACTTCTACCTCTCTCTCTTTTTGGATTAAAAGCATCATCAGATTGGCTTACGAGACTGCCGGACGGCAGCCTCCCGAAAGAATCACAGCTCATTCCACTAGGGCTGTGGCTTCCACATGGGCCTTCAAGAACGAGGCTTCTGTTGATCAGATATGTAGGGCAGCGACTTGGTCTTCACTGCACACTTTTACCAAATTTTACAAGTTTGATACTTTTGCTTCTTCTGAGGCTATTTTTGGGAGAAAGGTTTTGCAAGCCGTGGTGCCTTCCATTTAGGTGACCTGATTTGCTCCCTCCCTTCATCCGTGTCCTAAAGCTTTGGTATTGGTTCCCACAAGTAAGGATGACGCCGTGGACCGGACACACCTATGTTGGAGAAAACAGAATTTATGTTTACCTGATAAATTACTTTCTCCAACGGTGTGTCCGGTCCACGGCCCGCCCTGGTTTTTTAATCAGGTCTGATATTTTATTTTCTTTAACTACAGTCACCACGGTATCATATGGTTTCTCCTATGCAAATATTCCTCCTTAACGTCGGTCGAATGACTGGGGTAGGCGGAGCCTAGGAGGGATCATGTGACCAGCTTTGCTGGGCTCTTTGCCATTTCCTGTTGGGGAAGAGAATATCCCACAAGTAAGGATGACGCCGTGGACCGGACACACCGTTGGAGAAAGTAATTTATCAGGTAAACATAAATTCTGTTTTTCCCCTTTATTGGTGCTCCTTGGGGGGTTTCTCATTCTATTTGGTTTTCTATGCTCTCTTGGTAGAGCTTATTTCTTCTTCCTCTTGAGGGTTGATATACGGTTCTCTCTTCCCTTATCAGGGAGATGGAGATTTTCCTCTCATCATGTTAAGGAAATCCGTTTTTTTCAGGACCATATTATTTCCAGTAACCTCGTTCTGATTATAGATTTCTGGGATCCAGGGGGGTTTTGGGGTTTATACAGTATTCTGTTTTTCTGGGTTCTGGTTGCTCTTCTTTTTGGCGGTTCTGGTTTCTCCTTCGCCTGCTAGAAACTTTTAAGGAATCTTTCATGTTCTTTCCAGTTGGTTTTCTCTTTGTACTCTGAGGACCTGGTCTTCTGAGTTTTTCCAGTTGGGTTCTTTCTGAAGTAGATCCTTTTTCCTGACTCAGAGTTCAGCAGGAGGTCGAGGGACTCTCCTTTGGTGTGTCCTTTGGACAGATTTGTATCGTTGGTGGGATCCGATCTAGGTTCTCTGGGCATTAGTGCCTATCCTAGTCTTGCGCTTAGGGGATCGTAGTCAGGGATTCTTGAGTAAATCTCTGGATCCTTTCAGGACCATATTTCCAGTAACCTCGTTCTGATTATAGATTTCTGGGATCCAGGGGGGTTTTGGGGTTTATACAGTATTCTGTTTTTCTGGGTTCTGATTGCTCCTCTTTTTGGCGGTTCTGGTTTCTCCTTCGCCTGCTAGAAACTTTTAAGGAATCTTTCATGTTCTTTCCAGTTGGTTTTGGAATGGATTTCCTAGGGTAGACTCAAGAGTGGTTCTTGACTCTGATTGTCAGACAGGAAGTCTCCTAAGCCTTTTGATTTTAAATACTCTATAGGCTTGCCCTGCTGTTTTCCTTCAGTCCTTCGTTGGTACTGTGAGTGGCTGATGTTTATCAGTCTGGTTTCGACTTGGCATGTTACTATCTATCTCCAGAATCTCATAGATTTCTGGTTAGTCCGCTTCGGTTGCCAGTATACAGTATATCGTTCCCTATTCTGGGAAACTTACTTTTGGTCAACTGGGGCAGTTGTCTTATCATTTCTATGGAAGTGGGACAGTGTCTTCTGGGATTCTTTCTGTTTTCTCTTAAGAATCTTCGGTCACTCTTTGTACTCTGAGGACCTGGTCTTCTGAGTTTTTCCAGTTGGGTTCTTTCTGAAGTAGATCCTTTTTCCTGACTCAGAGTTCAGCAGGAGGTCGAGGGACTCTCCTTTGGTGTGTCCTTTGGACAGATTTGTATCGTTGGTGGGATCCGATCTAGGTTCTCTGGTCATTAGTGCCTATCCTAGTCTTGCGCTTAGGGGATCGTAGTCAGGGATTCTTGAGTAGATCTCTGGATCCTTTCGGTGCTGGGGAGGTTTATTCTTCCTTGTTTCCTTCGACTATGTCTCCTTTTCCGGTTTGACTCAGTCTGTCGGGGGCAGGCATCAGGGTACCTGATTGCTACTTTTTTGTGCTGCGACTCGTTTTTGTGGTTGGCTTCTCCATTATGGGTGCTCCTTATTATGGAGTTGGACGGGGTCTTCGCCCTTGGTCGCTTGATGTATCCTGACAGGGTTTTTTTCAGAAGTGTATCAGTTCTTTTCCTCAGCGGTAGGTGGTCCCTTGTTTTACTTTTTGGATTGACGGACGTCCCTCCCTGTATTGGGAGTTTGGTGTTGGTTCTCTCTGATTTTTATATCTCTTCTTGAAGTTCTCTCTGGCCTTTCCAGGGTGTCCTGGAGACAGGAGTTCTTAGGATGGCTAGTTCTTAGCCTGAGGGTTAGCCTAGCGCTCTAACAGACGTGCGGTTACGAGTGGTCTCATCCGTCGCTTCTGCCCTGGATATGTTGGCACCTACGCAGATCCAGATATCTGTTTCTGTTCTATTCCTGAGGCCGTAAACTCTTGGTGTTGTTTTCCTTTGCTAAAAAGCGGCCTGCGGTCAGGCAGTAGTGTCAAAATTTTGTCCTTCAGGATATTAGACTTCTTGTCTCGGATTGCATCAGTATCAATGCAGGAGATGGTACTTGAAATTGTCTATTCATTGACCTGTTTTGTTTCTGGGATATCTCTCCAGGTCCTAGTGTCTCTTGCAGTCGAGTAATCCGCCTTCTTTGGGTCTTCTTTCTGTCTTCTTTCTAAGGAGTCTTTTTATTCTGGTTCTGCAAGTGGCTTCACTACCTTTTTTCTGTGATCTTACCTCGAGGTTCTTTCAGACCTCTTAAGCACAGTAACTTTGTTTTCTGTGTTCTTCCTCTGGAAGTGTACGATGTTGGGAGTCCTGGTTGTCCTCCTTGTGTTCGTGGAGGAGTGTTCTTCTCCTGATCTCATAGTCAGCGGAACTCTCGTCTCCTCAGAGGTTTGTGTGCTCCTTTTGGGACTAGTGTTTTTGTGTGGTCTCCGATGTGGGCTCTTACGGTACTAATTGTGGGGCAGTTACTTGCTTCTGCTAACTTTTGGGTCCTTTGCTTCTGTTGAAACAGTTTTCGGGTGGTGGGATTTTTTTTTCAGGCTGTGGTGCCCTCAGATTGGCCCGCCTTATTGTTACCCCCCATTAGCATTCAGTGTCCTCTATAGCTTGGGTATTGTTTTCCCAAAAGTAATGAATGCAGCTGTGGACTCTCCCTGTATTTAAAAGGAAAACAAAAATGATGACTTACCAGATAATTTCCTTTTCTTCGATACAGGGAGAGTGCACAGCTCCCGTCCGTGCTCTCTCCAGTTGGCGGCACTAAATTTAAATTGCTTTCTTTTGGCACATTTTTCACCCTGATATTTCTCCTACTGTTCCCTGTTTCCTCGGCAGAATGACTAGGGGATGAGGGAAGTGGGGGAGATATTTAAGCTTTTGACTGGGGTGTCTTTGCCTCCTCCTGGTGGCCAGGTTCTGTATTCCCAGAAGTAATGAATGCAGTTGTGGACTATCCCTGTATCGAAGGAAAGGAAATTATCTGATAAGTCATAATTTTTGTTCTTTTGCTATCTTTATTTGAAAAAGCAAAACATGTAAGCATAGGAGCCGGCCCATTTTTGGTTCAGCACATGGGTAGCACTTTCTGATAGGTTGCTACATTTAGCCACCAATCAGCAGGCCCTACCCGGGTGCTGAACCAAATATGGGCCGGCTCCTATGCTTACATTCCTGCTTTTTCAAATTAGGATAGCAAGAGAACGAATAAAAATTTATTATAGGAGTAAATTAGAAAGTTACTTAAAATTGCATGTTTATCTGAATCGTGAAAGAGAAAATTTGGTTTTTGTGTCCCTTTTACAGATGCAAATATTCAAAAATCACAAACCTTTTCCGGTCTCAAACACTTTGGATAAAGGGTTTTCTACCAGTATGAGGAACACAGGAAACAGCTGTCTACTATAGCTATTGTGCAATTGACAATATAAATAATTTTTTTTTTTTTTATATGTATACATGATACTTCCCATTTAGATTATTTTTTTACCCACCCAATTTTTTTTTTTTAACAAAGAAAGGTGTAATATTAAGTGAATGAGACCGTCACTGAATTGTGAAGCTGTCAACTAAATATTTATTTTTTTTGTAAACATTTTGTTTGTTAGGTTGTGATTCAAGGCAGTGATGACATTGCTAGCAGAGCAATAGATCTTCTCAAAGAAATCTACACCAATCTTGGCCCAAGACTACAAGTCAACCAGGTAAAGTCAGTTTAACTCGTTCAGTGTCTTATTTTGCTTCTTAAATGTACAGTAAAGTCAAAATGAGCCTTTAATGATTCAGAGGCATGCAGCTATAAAAAAAACTTTGCATAGTATTTCTTGGTATCCTAAATGGAAAAGCATACCTAGGTAGGATCAGGGGCAGCTGGTGGCTGCATATGTCTTTTGTCATTGGCTCACCCATCATGATTAGCTAGCACCTAGTATACCAAATAATGGTGTAAATTTGATAACCGAAGTAACTTGAAATTTGTTTTAACATTGCAAGATGTATCTGAATCATGAAATTTGGCTTTATTGTATCTTTAAATCTGTTTGGCGGTGCTATACAAATAAAACATAATAATAATAAATAATAATAATAATATGTTCTAATGAAGTTTTATCATGAACACGAATCAGCCCCTTACATTTTAATGACTTTATTTAAAATTAAGTAGGAAACGTTTAAACAGTAGAACAAAAATAAACTGCATTGCTCCAAATATGGTTTATTTCAGTACCGATTCAAATTGTGGACACATCTACACACACACACACACAGAAAAACATTTTAATACTTAACTCCTTCACTACCGGTCATTTCAGAGAAAAACTTGCAGAAAATACAGCAGAATTAACTTTTCTCTTGTAAGGTGTATCCAGTCCACGGATTCATCCTTTACTTGTGGGATATTCTCCTTCCTAACAGGAAGTGGCAAAGAGAGCACACAGCAGAGCTGTCCATATAGCTCCCCCTCTAGCTCCACCCCCCAGTCATTCTCTTTGCCGGCTCTAAGCAATATGGTCTCTCTCGGAAGGGTAAAGTGAATGTGGTGTTAGATTTGTAGTGTTTGTTCTACAAGCAAAAGTTTATTTTTAAATGGTACCGGTTTGTACTATTTACTCTCCAGCAGAAAAGGGATGAAGATTTCTGCAGAGAGGAAAATGATTTTAGCATGTTGTAACTAAAATCCACTGCTGTTCCCACACAGTACTGAGGAGTACAAGAAAACTTCAGTTGGGGGGAACGGTTTGCAGATTAGGCTGCAATAAGGTATGTTCAGTCATTTATTTCTAGACAAGACTGTGATAATGCTAGAAAAGGACTGATAAGATCCCCATGAGGGAAGGGTAAGCTTTATTCAGAGACTAAGTATGGAATTACAAGCTTACATAACAGGGCTAATTTATGCTGGTTGACACTATTTCATGGGTTGACACTTTTTTATGGCAAACGGTTTTTACTTATAAATATCGTTTTTGAGACACTTAGAAGGTCCCTTTGGGTTTCTTTCAGGGGTTGTTACCCACATGGCTAATGTTATAACTCCTAGGAGTGTTTCTTTTGGCCTCACAGCACCGGAGTAGGGTGGGAGGGGCCTAATTTCGCGCCTCAGATGCACAGTTAGATTGACTAGATCTTCAGGCTGTGTTCACATGGTGGCTCCTGCTACAATTTGAGGACCCATAAGAAGTTTTTTCCCCATAAATCCGACTCCTAAGGGAAGGTAGGGCCACAGCAGAGCTGTGGCAAGGTGCTAAATTTGTTTTAACCGGTCTGTTAGCATACTATTGATCCGGTTTGGGCATTAAGGGGTTAATAGATTTTTTTGCTAGTTGTGCAATCTTACCAATGCTTTAGGTACATACTGTGAAAATTTCAGAAAGTTTGGTGCATTTTTCACTGTTTTGGAAAATTGTGTGCCTTTTTTATTTCTTAAAGGCACAGTAACGTTTTTTTGAAAAGTGTGTTTTTGCTTGATGTGATTTCTAAGCCTGTTTGTCTTACTACTAGTCTGTTAAACATGTCTGTCACCAAGGAAAATCCTTGTTCAATGTGTTTAGAAGCCATGGTGGAACCCCCTCTCAAAATGTGTCCCACGTGTACTGATATGTCTATACATTTTAAAGACCATATTGTTGCACTTAAAAATGTGGCCCACAATGATTCTCAGACAGAAGGTAATGAGGTTAGCCCGTTGACCTCTCCCCAAGTGTCACAACCAGTTACGCCCGCTCAAGCGACGCCTAGCACCTCTAGTGTGTCTAACTCTTTTACCTTGCAAAACGCAGTTATGAATAATACCCTCTCAGTATTTTTATCTAAGCTGCCCGTGTTACCTGCAAAGCATGATAGCTCTGTTTTAAGAACAGATTATGAGCATTCTGGCGCTTTAGTAGCCGTATCCGATATACACTCACAACGCTCTGAAATGGGGGCGAGGGATGTGCTGTCTGAGGGAGAAGTTTCCGATTCGGGAAAGGTTGCTCCTCAGACAGACTCAGATACGTTGGCTTTTAAATTTAAACTAGAACACCTCTGCTTATTACTCGGGAGGTATTAGTTACTCTGGATGACTGTGACCCTTTGGTGGTTCCAGAGAAATTGTGTAAAATGGACAAGTACCTAGAAGTTCCTGTTTACACTGATGTGTTCCCGGTCCCTAAGAGGATTGCGGATATAGTAACTAGGGAGTGGGATAGACCAGGTATTCCGTTTGTTCCCCCTCCTGTTTTTAAGAAAATGTTCCCCATATCTGACACCACACGGGACTCGTGGCAGACGGTCCCTAAGGTGGAGGTGGCTGTTTCTTTACTTGCTAAACGCACAACCATACCAATTGAGGACAGTTGTGCTTTTAAAGACCCTATGGATAAAAAGTTAGAGGGTTTACTTAAGAAAATTTTTGTTCATCAAGGTTTTCTTCTCCAACCTATAGCGTGCATTGTTCCTGTAACTACTGCAGCTGCTTTCTGGTTCGAGGCGCTGGAAGATGCGCTCCAGACGGAGACCTCATATGAGGATATTATGGACAGAATTAAGGCTCTTAAGCTGGCTAATTCTTTTATCACAGATGCCGCTTTCCAACTAGCTAAGTTAGCAGCAAAGAATTCAGGTTTCGCCATTCAAGTCCTTTAAGACAAAGAACAAACAAAATAATTTTCGTTCCTTTCGAAATTTCAGGAACGGTCTCGCTTCATCCTCCCCCTGCTGCAAAGCAGGAGAGGGCATCAGTGATTCTAATAGCGCCTGCGTGGCCACGCAGGACCTGGTATGCAAACCTAGTGGACATGTCATCCGTTCCACCATGGACTCTGCCAATGAGGCAGGACCTTCTACTTCAAGGTCCTTTCAAACATCCAAATCTAATTTCTCTGCGTCTGACTGCTTGGAGATTGAACGCCTAATTCTATCTAAGCGTGGTTTCTCTGAGTCGGTTATCGATACCCTGATTCAGGCCAGAAAGCCTGTCACCAGGAAAATCTACCATAAGATTTGGCGAAAATATCTTTGTTGGTGTGAATCCAAGGGTTACTCATGGAGTAAGATTAGGATTCCCAGGATATTGTCTTTTCTCCAAGAAGGATTGGAGAAAGGATTATCAGCTAGTTCCTTAAAAGGACAGATATCTGCTTTGTCTATTCATTTACACAAACGTCTGGCAGAGGTACCAGACCTTCAAGCGTTTAGTCAGAATCAAGCCCATTTATAGACCTGTTGCTCCGCCATGGAGTCTGAATTTAGTTCTTTCATTTCTGCAAGGGGTTCCGTTTGAACCTTTACATTCCATAGATATTAAACTTTTATCTTGGAAAGTTTTGTTTTTGGTAGCTATCTCTTCTGCTCGAAGAGTTTCAGAGTTATCTGCTTTGCCGTGTGACTCACCTTACTTGGTGTTCCACACAGATAAGGTAGTTTTGCGTACCAAACCCGGTTTTCTTCCTAAGGTTGTGTCTAATAAGAATATTAATCAGGAAATTGTTGTTCCTTCTCTGTGTCCTAATACTTCTTCGATGAAGGAACGTCTGTTACACAATCTTGATGTGGTTCGTGCTTTAAAGTTCTATTTACAAGCAACTAAGGATTTCAGACAAACAACTTCTTTGTTTGTTATCTATTCTGGTAAGAGGAGAGGTCAGAAGGCGACTGCTACCTCTCTTTCCTTTTGGCTGAAAAGCATCATCTGTCTGACCTATAAGACTGCTGGCCAGAAGCCTCCTGAAACAATTACTGCTCATTCTACCAGAGCAGTGGCTTCCACATGGGCTTTTAAAAATGAGGCTTCTGTTGAACAGATTTGTAAGGCAGCGACTTGGTCTTCGCTGCATACCTTTTCCAAATTTTACAAATTCAATACTTTTGCTTCTTCGGAGGCTATTTTTGGGAGAAAGGTTTTACAAGCAGTGGTGCCTTCTGTTTAAGGTACCTGTCTTGTTCCCTCCCTTCATCCGTGTCCTAAAGCTTTGGTATTGGTATCCCACAAGTAAAGGATGAATCCGTGGACTGGATACACCTTACAAGAGAAAACAGAATTTATGCTTAGCTCATAAATTACTTTCTCTTGTGGTGTATCCAGTCCAAGGCCCGCCCTGGCTATTAAGTCAGGTAGATCTTTTTGTTTAAACTACAGTCACCATTGCACCCTATGGTTTCTCCTTTTTCTTCCTAACCTCCGGTCAAATGACTGGGGGGTGGAGCTAGAGGGGGAGCTATATGGACAGCTCTGCTGTGTGCTCTCTTTGCCACTTCCTGTTAGGAAGGAGAATATCCCACAAGTAAAGGATGAATCCGTGGACTGGATACACCACAAGAGAAATAAATTTATCTGGTAAGCATAAATTGTGTTTTTTTCACAAACTTTGGCTTTCTCACTGAAGTTATTTATACACAACTACTACAGTGACAAGACAAATGTTTGTAAAAGGTTCTCTGTAGTCCCTTTTGTTCAGAAATATCATACATGCATGGCTTTGCAATTAGTTTTTGGCAGTTAAAAGGCTTCTAATTGCAACTGCAAAATAGGTTGGCTGGTAAGGGTAATAGTATATTTAATATAGGGATTACTCTCCCACCTGAGACTTCCTACCTCCCTGATCCCTTGCAAACCGCTCATTTACTCCCCACACTCCTGACCACCATCTTAGGTACTAGCAGAAAGTCTCCAAGTATAAAGTCTTAGTTGTTTTTTTTTTTTTTTTGTTTTTTTTGGTGTTTTTTTTTTTTAACCCTTTGAGTGCTAATGACGGCTCTGAGCCGTCACAGACTTTCCCACTCTGGTGCTAATGACGGCTCAGAGCCGTCACTAGCACTCTCCCACCTTGAGGGAGATCTGGGGGCTCCCACCCGCTCCTACCCCGGCGATCGTGCTTGTAGAGTGACAGGCATCGCCGGGGCTTCCCGTTTTGCGTGATGACGTCACCGCGCAACTTTATTTATACTTAACAATATTAAGTATAGGAGCAGGGGGTAATTGCATAACATGTCCAACAGTGTAAGTCTTGGGGGTCTGAAAAAATAGAAAAATAGTTAAAAAAAAAAAAAAAAAAAAAAATATTAAAAATCTTAGCACTCAAAGGGTTAAATAAATTAACTTTTCCTATTCATTTTCTGCAGTGTAGGATTCCCCCATTAGCCTCCAACCTCCCTGATCCCTCCTAAACAGATCTCTATCCCTCCTCCCTCCCAATGGTGTCCTCCATCTTAGGTATTGGCAGCTATCTGCCAGTACCCATATTACACTTTTTTATTTTTTCTGTAGTATAGCGGTCCCCCTCACCTCCCCCCTCCCTGCGATCGCAGCTGTAGCTGTGTTACTGTCTGGTAAAAAAGTCCGCTTGTTTAAACTATAAAACTAGATTTGTATGAAAATACTGCATAATTTAACTAAAATTATACAGTCATGTAAAATATTTTCAAATGTATATTTTTTTTTTGTTGAATTAAAGTTGCTAAACACATGGATTTGTCCTCTCCTGTAGGTGGAGATTCATGAAGACTTTATTCAGTCTTGTTTTGATCGCTTGAAGGCCTCATATGACACATTGTGTGTACTTGATGGTGATAAAGACAGTATTAATTGTGCAAGGCAAGAAGCAATACGAATGGTCAGAGTGCTGACCGTATTGAAAGAATATATAAATGAATGTGACAGTGATTACCATGAAGAGCGAACAATTCTTCCTATGTCAAGGTTTGCATTCCTTAACTTTTTATTACTTTTGTTAGGTTTAGCCTGTGGTAATAAAAATATATATATTTACATACAAAAAATATGCTACAAAACTTGCTTTCTTTCCTAAGATATGGTGAGTCTACGGCGTCCTCAATTGCTGTTGGGAATATCACTCCTGGCCAGCCGGTGGAGGCAAAGAGCACCACAGCCAAGCTGTTAAGTATCACTCCCCCTCCCACAAACCCCAGTCATTCTCTTTGCCTTCGGTGCAAGGAGGAGGTGAAGTTTTGGTGTCTGCAGAAAATTGGATTTCTTCACTACAAGCAAGATTTTATTATTTTGAAAGCCAGAGTAGGTTTGCTTTGCTCTTTCCTGTGTTCTATGTATAGCTGTAGTCCATGTTAATCTCTTCAATAGAGTAGTGATAGCTTTAAAGCAGTTAGGAACTTGTGAGGTGGGCCTTGCTGCATTTTCCTAACATTGTTGCTGCCCTCAAATAGAAAGCCAGAGTAGGTTTACTCTGTTCTATCTTTTTTCTACAGGTCTCTGATGAGTGGCATCCTCTCATACCAGGTAGGCTGTCGTCCTGCCAGACGGCTAGATGCAGGTAAGTGCCTTTGTCTTCTGGGGCTGGGAGACTGGCACTGAGGGGGATAACCTTTAAGAACCTGCAAAAAGTTAGGACTAGAACCCTGTGGAAAGGG
Source organism: Bombina bombina (assembly GCF_027579735.1). Classification (NCBI taxonomy): domain Eukaryota; kingdom Metazoa; phylum Chordata; class Amphibia; order Anura; family Bombinatoridae; genus Bombina; species Bombina bombina. The sequence continues at coordinate 360,812,353 of NC_069501.1, forward strand.
CTAATTTTTGGCAGTGGGGGAGGCATTTTGACGTGTTTAGGAGACAGGGAGTTATACTCTTTTATAGTAGGAGTTAACTTTTTTTTGGCTCATGATAGGCACTCTTTGCCTATGTAATTCTTATGGGGCACTTCTAATTAGCCTTTTTCCTGTAACTGAGTGTTACAGTACGCAACTTCATTTTGGCTTATCATCTTCCTGCTGGAAGCTCGCCTTGTAAGTTAGTGGCGCATTTGCTCAAGCCGTTCACGTGATCTCTGAGCTGCTCCGGTGAGAAATTTAACGTAGCATTTATTCTGCTCCGATATTTCAGGGACTTCACACGGTCTCTTCGAGAGGGCAGGTAAGTGTAGAGGTGCACGTTAGTGTGATTATTATATTTTCAAGGATAGTTTTCTTAGGGACCATAATAGATTCCCTATCAATGAAAATATTTGACGGAGGTCATAAAAGCCAATATTATTTTCTCTTGCCTCTCTCTACAGTCTACTGTTCAGCCATCAGTGGCTCAATGTATGGAGGTAATTGGTCTGATGGTTGCTTCCATGGACATCATTCCCTTTGCTCAATTCCATTTGAGAGCTCTGCACTTATGCATGCTCAGGCAATGGAACAGGGACTATGCAGATCTGTCTCAGAGGATAGATCTAGATCAGTCGACAAGAGACTCTCCCGTTTGTGGCTTTCTCAGGAACATCTCTCACAGGGAACATGCTTTTGGAGACCTTCCTGGGTGATTGTGACCACGGACGCCAGCCTGTTGGGCTGGGGAGCAGTCTGGGACTCATTAAAGGCGCAGGGACTCGGGAGGAGTCAGCTCTCCCCATCAACATTTTGGAGTTGAGAGCTTTTTTCAATGTTTTGATGGCTTGGCCGCAGTTATTAGCCCGGTTTATCAGATTTCAGTCGGACAACATAACCTCAGTGACTTACAGCAACCACCAGGGAGGAACTCGGAGTTCCTTAGTAATGAAAGAGGTGGCTTGGATTATTCAGTGGATGGAAGCTCACAATTGCTGTCTATCTGCCATCCACATTCCAAAAGTGGACAACTGGGAAGCAGATTTTCTGAGCAGACAGACTTTTCATGGGGAGTGGGAGCTCCATCCGGAAGTATTCTCCAGCTTGAGTCTCAAATGGGGGGTGCCAGAGCTGGATTTGATGGCGTCTCAGCAGAATGCCAAGGTACAGGTAGATGTCAAGGGATTCTTAGGCCGCTCTGATAGATGCTCTGGCGGTCCCTTGGGATTTCAGGCTGGCATAGCGGTTTTCAAAAATCAAGCTTCAGTGGAACACATTTGCAAGGCGACAACTTGGTCTACTCTGCATACTTTTTCCAAATTTTACAAATTCGATACTTTTGCCTCGGCTGAGGCTTCTTTTGGGAGAAAGATTCTTCAATTTATTTCCAGTTATGGTGAGTCCATGACCCCGCCCTTTTTTTTTTTTTTTTTTTTTTTTTTTACTAACCTCAGGCACCTCTACCCCTTGTGTTACTTCCTGTTTCTCCGTTTACCTTTGGTCGAATGATTGGGGTTTGTGGGAGGGGGAGTGAAACTTAAAGGGACACACAACCCAAAAATGTTCTTTCATCATTTTAGATAGAACATACAATTTTAAACAACTTTCCAATGTATTTCTATTATCAAATTTTCTTTGTTATCTTGTTATCCCTTGTTGAAAAGCAGTAATATAAGTTAAGGAGTGTGCATGTGACTGCAGTACTATATGGCAGCAATTTTGCAACAATGTTTTACATTAGCAAGAGCACTAGATGGCAGCCCTATTTCCTGTTATGTAGTGCTTCAAGCATGTGCACGCTACCTTCCTAGGTATCTCTACAACAAAGAATAACATGAGAACAAAGAAAATTTGATAATAGAAGTAAATTGTAAACTTTTTTAAAATTGTATTCTCTATCTGAATAATGAAAGAAAAAAAATTGTGTTTAATGTCCCTTTAACAGCTTGGCTGTGGTGCTCTTTACCTCCTCCTGCTGGCCAAGAGTGATATTCCCAACAGTAATTGAGGATGTCGTGGACTCACCATATCCGGAAATAAATACATTTATCAGGTAAGCATAATTTTTTTTTTTTTTTATAGTAGAAACTGCTATTTTTGCTGAACATTTTATTTTTAATTCAACATTTTTGCTTACATACTTAGAGCTTTTCGGGGAAAACACATCACATTGGTTGTCAGATTTCCAAATCAGGGCCGGCAAGTTGAGGATTTGGATATATGGTCTCATACAAATGACACAATAGGCTCTGTTCGACGTTGTATTCTTAATCGGATCAAAGCCAATAGTGCACATACAAAAGTTGAACTCTTTATTGGTGGAGAATTAGTGGATCCCTCAGAAGACAGAAAATTGATTGGCCAATTAAACCTAAAAGATAAAACTGTAAGTAATTTTAAATGTCTACAGTTGCACCATTTATTTAAATTTATTTTAATGTAGAATGTGGTCTGCCCATGTTTAAACGGCTGTTTTTCGTTGTTGTTGTTGTTGTTTTTTAACTTAATAATAATCCTAAATTATGTTCATACCCTGACGATTTTTTGTATTAAGAAATATGTGTTTACTGGATTGTAGTGAATTGCTGAACTGCTTTTTAACCCCCTAAGACCACATTCTCTCAGTGCTTCTGCTGTCCATGCCCTTCAGCATTTGTTTCAACCTGACAAGATGTGCAGTACGGCCTCTGATTCGATTAACCCATTGGGAAATAGTAGAACTCACTCCTGCTCACTGCTTATAATTAACTCGTGAGTCTCTTGGTGTGTTGTTCAAGCAGGGAAAGGAGCACACTTTTTCTCAATCGGGTGAGTGATATGGCTTTTGATTTGCTTTACCTTCTGCCTTGTTATCTCTGGGGGAAAACTGATGGAGTGTATAGGCAGCCTGAGCAGTGAGTGAGTATGTGGTCAGTGGAATTAAAGGAAATATAATTGGAAAACAAAAAAAAATGTAGTGTCCCTTTTAACTAGCAAATAATTGCAATTCTCTACTGTACTATAAAACTATAGTAGCATACCCATATGCAACTAAGATACCCTATTTTGTGGGAGGACAGTGTGCTGTATAGTCCTTTTTACTATTACCTTAAGTAGGGTTGCCCTGATACCATTTTCTTTCATGTAATTGGCAAGAGTCCATGAGCTAGTGAAGTATGGGATATACAATCCTACCAGGAGGGGCAAAGTTTCCCAAACCTCAAAATGCCTATAAATACACCCCTCACCACACAAACTTTGCCTCCTATGGAGGTGGTTAAGTAAGTTTGTTCTTGATTTTTATGATTTCTTCTGTGATAAGCGCTTCTAAGCATTCTGAAGCCCAATTCCTCTCAGAGTACAGTGTTTGTCAGAGGGATGTCAAGAGAGTATTTGATTTTATGGTTTTCCTTGCAGGAAATCTTTTCAAGGGCTCTCTGTCATCGGTCGTAGGGATTCATCTCCTACCTCCCTTTTCAGATCGACAATATACTCTTATATACCATTAGCTTTGCTGATAGCTTTCAGTACTGGTTTGGCTATCTGCTATATGTGGATGGGTGTCATTCGGTAAGTATGTATCATTATTTAAGACAGCTATGGTTTGGCGCTTTATGTATTAATATAAAGTTTTAAATATATGTATTTTACTTATATTTGCCATGAGTCAGGTCTATGTTTATTTCCCTTTGCAGTCCAGCAGTTTCGTTATGGGAATCATGTTTTAGGAAGTTTGTCTTACCTGGGGTATAGTCTTTTTTTCAATTTGACTTGTTTTTTCTTGGAAAACTTGCGGGCAAATTAGGCTTGCAAGGGTTATTTATTGCGTCATTCTTGGCGCAAGAAATTTTTTGGGCGCGAATGTGCTTCTATCATCACACAAGTTCGTAATTTCCTGCGTCTTAGTTGATGCTAGGTTGTTTGGCACAAAATTGTGTGTGTTATGAAGCAAGTTGGGTCATTTCCGGATGTTTGTAGGCGCTAAAAAAAATCTCAACTTCCTTTTGCGTCGTGTGTCATACTTGGCGCCAAAAAAAATTAAATTTATTTTACCTCACTTCCTATATGCTCCTTGCCTTCTTTATGCTCAGAGGGCTATGCTATTTGCTTTTTTTGCCAATTTTAGCATTTGCATTTTTTGCCATTCCTGAAACTGCTATATGTGTAAATAAGATATTTCTGTTTAATGTTATTTTTTCTTTTTTACATTTTACAAGATGTCTCAATCTGATCCTGTCTCAGAAGCTGCTGTAGGAACCATGCTGCCTGAACATAGTTCTACCAAAGCTAAGTGTATCTGTTGTAAACTAGTGGAGATTATATCTCCAGCTGTAGTATGTAACAGTTGTCATGATAAGCTTTTGCATGCAGAAAAGGTTTCTATTAGTGCTGGTATAGTATCTGTTGTTCCTTCAACATCTAAAGTACATGATATACCTGTTGATATGAAAAATTATATTGCTGAGACGATTCAGAAGGCTATGGCTGCTATACCGCCTTCAAATTATGTAAAAGATCTTTTAAAACGTCTCATAATACTGATGAAATTTGTAATGACCGGCAACATACTGCTATATCCTCCTCTGATGAGGATCTCTGACTCAGAAGATCCTACTTCAGACATTGACACTTATAAATCATCTTATCTTTTTAAGATGTAGTATATTCGTTCTTTGTTAAAGAAGTGTTAACTTTGGATATTGAGGAGTCTGATCCTCTTGATAATAAATCCAGTAAACGTTTAAATTCTGTCTATAAACCTCCTGTGACTACTTCTGAGGTTTTTCCTGATGCTATTTCTGATGTGATTGCTAAGGAATGGTCTAAGCCTGGTACTTATTTTGTTCCTTCTTCAATGTTTACTAAGTTGGATCCTTTGCCAGCGGCTAAATTAGAGTTTTGGGGAAAAGTCCCTAAGGTTGATGGGGCTATTTCTTCTCTTGCTAAACGTACTACTATGGAAGATAGTACCTCTTTTAAGGATACTTTAGATAGGAAGATTGAATCTTATCGTAGGAAAGCTTTTTATGCATTCTAGCTATATGCTCAGACCTGCCATTTTTATGGCTGATGTTGCGGCTGCATCAACTTTTTGGTTGGATAGCTTAGCACAACGGAAAAAAGACTCTGATTTACATAGCATTATTCGTTTGCTTCAACATGCTAATCATTTTATCTGTGATGCTATTTTTTATATCATCAAAATTAATGTTAAATCTATGTCTTTGGCTATTTTAGCTAGAAGAGCTTTATGGCTCAAATCATGGAATGCTGACATGGTATCTATTTCTAGGTTACTATCTCTATCATTCCAGGGTAATAATTTGTTTGGTTCCCAGTTGGATTCTATTTTTTCCACTATTACTGGGGGAAGGGAGTTTTTTTGCCTCAAGATAAAAAGTCTAAAGGCAAATCTAAAGCTTCTTATCGGTTTCATTCCTTTCGTCAGAATAGAGAACAGAAAACCACTCCTTCCCCTAAAGACTCTGACTCCAATTGGAAGCCATTCTCGAGTTGGAATAAATCCAAGCCTTACAAGAAACCAAAGCCAGCCCCCAAGACTGCATGAAGGTGCGGTCCTCAATCCAGTTCTGCTGGTGGGGGGCAGATTGAAATTTTTTCAAGATGTTTGAGCAGGTTCCTTTCAGAATCATTGAATTCAGAATATTTTCTCTCAGGGGTATCGAATAGGTTTCAGAATAAGACCTCCTGTGAAATGATTTTTTCCCTCTCACGTTCCAACAAATCCTGTGAAAGCTCAGGCTTTTCTGAAGTGTGTTTCAGATCTAGAGCTTTCAGGAGCGATTGTACCAGTTTCAATTCTGGAACAGGGTCTGGGTTTTTATTCAAATCTATTCATTGTCCCGAAGAAGGCAAATTCTTTCAGACCAGTTCTGGATCTGAAGTTTTTTAATCATTTTGTAAGAGTCCCAACTTTCAAGATGGTGACTATAAGGACTATTCTGCCTTTTGTTCAGCAAGGTCATTATATGTCCTCAATAGACTTACAGGATGTGTATCTTTATATTCTGATTCATCCAGACCACTATTGGTTTCTGAGATTCTCTTTTCTAGACAAGCATTACCAGTTTGTTGCTCTTCCATTTGGCCTAGCAACAGCTCCAAGAATCTTATTAAAGGTTTTCGGTGCCCTTCTATCTGTAATCAGCGAGCAGGGTATTGTGGTGATTCCTTATTTGGACGATATCTTGGTACTGGCTCAATCTTTTCATTTAGCAGAATTTCACACAAATCAACTTGTGTTGTTTCTTCAAAGACCTGGTTGGAGGATCAATTTACCAAAGAGTTCCTTGATTCCTCAGACAAGGGTCACCTTTTTAGGTTTCCAGATAGATTCAGTGTCCATGACTCTGTCTTTAACAGACAAGAGACAAATGAAATTGGTTTCTGCCTGTCAAAACCTTCAGTGGCTATGTGCATGGAAGTTTTAGGTCTCATGATGCAGCATCGGACGCGATCCCCTTTGCTCGTTTTCATATGAGACCTCTGCAGCTTTGCATGCTGAATCAATGGTGCAGGGATTATACTCGGATATCACAGTTGATCTACTTAAATCCCAACATTCAACTCTCTCTGTCCTGGTTGTTTAATCCATCATTGGATTATTCAAGGGGCCTCTTTTGTTCGTCCTGCCTGGACTGTGATTTCAACAGATGCAAGTCTCACAGGTTGGGGAGCTGTCCGGGGGTCTCTGACAGCACAAGGAGTTTGGATTCCTCAAGAGGCGAGGTTGCCAATCAATATTTTAGAACTCTGTGCTATTTTCAGGGCTCTTCAGGCTTGGCTGCTATTAAAGAGAGAATTATTCTTTCGTTTTCAGACAGACAATATCACAACTGTGGCATGTGTCAATCATCAAGGGGGGGACTCGCAGTCCTTTAGCGATGAAAGAAGTATCTTGGATAATTTCTTGGGCGGAATCCAACTCCTGTCTAATTTCTGTGATACATATCCCAGGTGTAGACAATTGGGAAGCGGATTATCTCAGTCGTCAACCTTTACATCCAGGGGAGTGGTCTCTCCATCCAGATGTATTTTGTCAGATTGTACAGATGTGGGGTCTCCCCAAAATAGATCTGATGGCTTCCCATCTAAACAAGAAGCTTCCCAGGTACCTTTTCAGGTCCAGGGATCCTCAGGCGAAGATGGTGGATGCGTTAGCAGTTCCTTGGTTTTACCAACCTGCTTACATTTTTCCGCCTCTAGTTCTTCTTCCAAGGGTGATCTCCAAGATCATATTGGAACAATCACATGTGTTTCTGATAGCACCAGCATGGCCTGACAGGTTTTGGTATGAGGATCTTGTCCGGATGTCCAGTTGCCAACCGTGGCCACTTCCTTTAAGGCCGGACCTTCTGTCTCAAGGGCTGTTTTTCCATCAGGATCTCAAATCGCTAAATTTGAAGGTATGGAAATTAAACGCTTAGTACTTAGTCATAGAGGTTTCTCTGACTGAGTGATTAATACTATGCTACAGGCTCATAAGTCTGTTTCAAGGAAGATTTATCATTGAGTTTGGAAAACCTATATTTCATGGTGTTTTTTCTCATAAATTCTCTTGGCATTCTTTTAGGATTCCTAGAATTTTACAGTTTCTTCAGGATGGTTTGGATAAAGGTTTGTCTGCAAGTGCCTTGAAGGGACAAATCTCTGCTCTTTCTGATTTCATAGAAAGATTGCTAACTTCCTGATATTCACTGTTTTGTTCAGGCTTTGGTTTGTATCAAGCCTTTTGTTAAATCAATCTCTCCTCCTCAGAGTCTTAATTTGGTTTTGAAGGCTTTGCAGGCTCCACATTTTGAGCCTATGCATTCTTTGGATTTTAAACTACTTTCTTGGAAAGTGTGGTTTCTTTTGTCTATCTCTTCAGCTAGAAGAGTTTCTGAATTGTCTGCTCTCTTGTAAGTCTCCTTTTCTGATTTTCTATCAGGATAAGGCTGTTTGCGGACTTCATTTAAATTTCTTCCTAAGGTTGTGAATTCTAACAACATTAGTAGGGTAATTGTTCATTCCTTGTGTCTTAATTCCAAGAATACTCTTGAAAGATCTTTACATTCTTTGGATGTTGTATGAGCTTTGAAATATAATGTCGAAACTACTAAAGATTTCAGGAAGACTTCTAGTCTGTTTGTTGTTTTTTTCTGGTCCTAGGAAAGGACAGAAAGCCTCTACCATTTCTTTGGCATCTTGGTTAAAGCTTTTGATTCACAAGGCTTATTTAGAGGCGGGACAGTCACCGCCTCAGAGAATTACAGCTCATTCTACTAGATCAGTCGCCACTTCTTGGGTTTTTAAGAATGAAGCTTCGGTTGATCAGATTTGCAAAGCAGCAACTTGGTCTTTTTTGCATACATTTAATAAGTTTTACCATTTTGATGTATTTGCTTCTTCTGAAGCAGTCTTTGGTAGAAAAATTCTTAAGGCAGCTGTCTCAGTTTGATTTTTCTGCTTATGATTTAAGTTTTTCTCTTGAACTTTATGTGAAATTTATAAGAAAGACTTATTTTTTTGTGGATTTAATTTTTTCAGCGGAAATAGCTGTTTTTATTTTATTCCTCCCTTTCTAGTGACTCTTCTGAGGTCTCCCACATCTTGGGTATTTCTATCCCACACATCACTAGCTCATGGACTCTTGCCAATTACATGAAAGAAAACATAATTTATGAAAGAACTTACCTGATACATTCTTTTCTTTCATATTGGCAAGAGTCCATGAGGCCTACACTTTTTTTATGGTGGTTATGATTTTTGTATAAAAAGCACAATTTTATTTCCATTTCCTCTTTTTGTATGCTTTTTTACTCCTTATTTTATCACCCCACTACTTGGCTATTTGTTAAACTGAATTGTGGGTGTGGTGAGGGGTGTATTTATAAGCATTTTGAGGTTTGGGAAACTTTGCCCCTCCTGGTAGGATTGTATATCCCATACGTCACTAGCTCATGGACTCTTGCCAATATGAAATAAATGAATTTATCAGGTAAGTTTTTACATAAATTATGTTTTTTTTAAGACCTAGTACAAGTACCGATACTTTTGTTCAAATACCCGCCGATACCAATTACCAATACTTTTTTTTAAATGTCATGTGACAGTTTCTCAAGCAAAATACAGACTTGAGTTACAGTTCTTCATAATTATAAAGAAGCTATCTTAAATCATTAAAGATAATAAAATAATTTGCTTGTTGTCACAAAGTTGTAAAAACTAGAAGAAATTTCACAGAAATAAAAATATTACAATAAAATATATTAATAACAACAACAATACATAACAAATATAAAATCACAACCAACCAAAAGTGCAATACGCACTGTTTAATCATGGAGAACAACACTATATATCATATATTACATTGACTAGTAAGCTTTACCAATGATCTCATTACATGTCCAACTCCATTAAAGTCTATAGAGTTGGAAATGTGAACAGAGCATTGGTAAAGCTTACCAATTAAATGTAATCTAAATCTAGTCCTATAATTGTAAGATGAGTGTTCATAGGAATTAACGATGTGTCCTATGAACACTCTTCCTGCAATTATTAAAGCTATGTATGTTCTTCAGAGTACAGTATGTTTTGAGCATAATTGTGCAAGATGAGAACTAGCAGTATAACAGGCAATCTAGCAATTAGAATACATTTTCCAAAAGTTATTGGTGAGTTCTTTTTAAGGAACAGAAGCATCTCTGCATGTTAAGTTTTAAGACGGTTTCATTTATCAGTAAGGACTTTGACTTAAGCTGAACAGTCTTTCACTTTCCACACTACTGCATGGGGCAGAAAGATATTTTTTGGCCATTAAATCTCAGTTTATTAACTGCCCAGTAGTTCAGGGGTTTGTCTTAATGAATTACAGTGATCTCTCCCAGGTAGGCTTCCATTTGTATAGTAGCAGCTTTTGGAGCACTGCTCTCAAACGTAAAATAATACAAATAACAGTAATTTTTATTGGCTGAACAGAAGTGACATTTTTTTAGTTGTCTCCACTCCTTTTTAAAATGAAATGGGAACATGAAGATTGGAAAAGCCGCAAGATGGCATATGGGTAAGATCTGGAGGTATTGATGCATTTGTACAAGTACTGTTGCCAGTACTTGGTATCGGTACCAATACTAGCATCGGTGTAACCCTAACCTTAAGTAAGAAATACTGAATAATTGTGTGCCTAGTGAAATTTATAATGAGTAGGTCCATCCAGTCACTTTACTTCTGATGATGGCACACAACACAACTTTGGTAGTAGGTTACAAGACTTGCATATGTTGTGCGTATTAAAGGGTCAGGAAACACCTACAGATTATTATGTAACATGTTTAGTTTTGCATAATGAAACAACTTTGCAATACATTTCCATTATTTATTTTGTCCCATTTTCATGTAATTTAGCTCTTAAAATGGATCACTTTCTTATTTTAAGAACTTGGAATGCACCCTGCTGACTTCACAGCTATACTAACTTTATGACTGTGACTAGTCTTGTTGTCTGAGGACTAAAGCCCAGATTGATTTCTCAAAATAAGGCAAATGGTCGGTGAAGTTTGGCTATTGATAATTTCAGTATAAAAGATGTTAATTTGTTTTAAAAATCGTTGAGAGGTTATTCTACATCAACACAATAGAAATGTCTTCTAATTACAAGGTATTTACTGTCCTTTTTAAGTGAATGTAAATTTGAATGAATAAGTGCCAGGTTTTTAAAAAAAAATGTTAAAAACAGGGGGACTTTCATTGATTAAATTTACATTGAAGCGTTTTTTTTAAAATACTTACCTTTTTCTTTAGGAAAACCAGACCGACGATCCTCTGCCTTCAGCTCCTCTGTACTTAGCACCGATATGACGAAACCGGCTTCCTCCAATCATTGCGAGCACCCCAAGGCTCTCATTGGAGGAATCCGGTTTCGTCATCCATATGCCAAGTACAGCAGAAGAAGCGGGTGGAGGATCGCCAGTCTGGTTTTCCTAAAAAAAAAAAAAAAGTAAGTATTTTAAAAAAATGCTTCAATGTAAATTTCAATGAATGAAAGTGCCCCTGTTTTTAATAGTATTTCCATCTTAATACAAGGAGAGTCCACGGCTTCATTCATTACTTGTGGGAATACATAACCTGAGGAGGAAGCAAAGACACCCCAGCCAAAGGCTTAAATACCTCGCCCACTCCCCTCATCCCCCAGTCATTCTTTGCCTTTCGTCACAGGAGGATGGCAGAGAAGTGTCAGAAAATTCAGAGTAGTCTCTTATAGAGGGTAGTACTCTTCGGAATGGGACTGGAGTTTTAAGTAGTCTTGTCAGCCTCTCAGTTAGAGCATTGATGAATGTTAGAGTCTGGAGATGCAGGGAGAGTCTTTCTGCGAAACCATCCAGACTCGTATTAACAGCTCCTTAAGCAATAAGTGTTTACGAGTTTCACTGCCTGTTTTCTATCACTCAAGTCTATGTCAGTAGCGATGCTACAACACTGACAAACTTGAGTGGCCGTGTTCCTGTTCCACAGCGTAGATTCTGGTAAGATCGTTTCATTTTGTTATACTTGTAATGATAACGCAAGAAGACAAGGTCACAGTGTGACTCCTTTTATCTGTATAGAATCAAGGGTTAATATCTCCGGAAGGTGATTATTGAACAAGGGGGGATTTTATACATGATTTTTTTGTGTTTTTTGCTGCAACATGTGTGAGATGTGGCTCTGGCAATGTGTGAAGTCAGATAATTCCTTTTTTTTTTATTACTGCGCAGCCTGTTTAGTTTGGGGCGCTTTTTCTCGGCTGCAGGGGCGGTCCTGCATGGCACTCCATGTGACCGGGTGTGGCTTCATTCTCTTCCTTTTCCTGACCGTCGGTTGCAGGAGACGAGAGTGGTTTCTCTGTGGGCCTGTGTCATAGGAGTTGGTGAGTGCCCCGGCCATTGGGGTATAAAGGTGCCATTTATTTTTTCTATAGTCCATATTAAAGGCGCAAGCTATGGAGGATTTTGATTCGCTAGAGAGAACTCCCTCTTGGCCTAAATCGAATGCTTGTGTTTGTGGGGAGGCTACGGTATATCCGCCTGCTCAAATATGTTCCACATGCCTTGATAAAATCTAAAAAGAAAAGATGTTTAGTACCACTGATCCGTCCACCTCTGAGGGGTCTCCGTCCCGTGAGGTGCGTTCCATACAATCATCTCCGAATACAAATGCAGCTTCCCAGTGCACTATTAATCCTACTGCGGGAGGAACCCTGTGGCTGCCAGACTTTGCTGATCAGTTGCAACTGCAGTGTCGGCGGCATTCAGTGCTTTACCTTGCACTAAGCACAAGCAAAAGGTTCAACATTGCTATCCTTCCCAGGGGTCATCTACTCCGTTGGATGTATCTTGGACTTGATTATCCGCTGATGCAGTGGACTCTCTCTGGGTCGGAATCTGTGGCCTCTACACCTCCGGCTGCGGAGGAACCAGTCTTTTTAGGTTTAGGATGGAGAACTTGCGCTTTTTATTAAGAAAGGTGTTAGCTAATCTAGAGATTCCGGAACTGAAGTTACCAGGGGAACCTTCTATTCCTAAGCTTGATAAAGTCTATGAGGACAGGGTGGTGCCCCAGACTTTCTCGGTTCCTGTAAAGATGGCAAATATTATAAAGAATAAATGGGAGAGACTTGTTTCATCTTTCTCCCCTTCTTCTTCATTTAAGAAATTGTGGGGATCTGTCCCTAAGGTGGATGGAGCTATCTCCACGCTCGCTTAGCGCACCACTATCCCACTCGAGGATAGTTTGTCGTTTAAGGAACCCATGGATAAGAAATTAGAGACCCTGTTAAGAAAGATGTTTCAGCACACGGGGTTCGTATTTCAGCCTGCTGCGGTGGTGGGAGCCGCTACCTATTGGTGTGACTCTGTCAGAGATGATCAAGGTGGAGACTCCCCTTGATGAGATATAGGAAGAATTAAGGCCCTGAGGGTAGCTAATTAGTTAATTTGTGATGCAGATATCCAGATTGTTCGCTTGAATGCCAAGATATCAGGCTTTTCTGTTCTGGCCCGTAGGGCCCTGTGGTTGAAGTCGTGGTCTGCTGACATGACGTCCAAATCTAGATTACTTTCCCTTCCGTTTAAGGGAAAGGTTCTTTTCGGGCCAGGCCTGGACTCTATCTTATCCACGGTAACGGAGGGCAAGGGTGCCTTTCTGCTGCAAGATAAGAAGAATACACCTAAGGGTCCTAATTTTTGCTCCCTTTTGTTCGGACAAGTCACGACGACGGTAGCCTGCCACGAAGCCAGAGCAGTCCAAGGGATCTTGGAAACCACCTTAGTCTTGGAATAAAGCCAAGCAGAGCAAGAAGCCTGCCGAGACCAAACCGGCATGAAGGGGCGGCCCCCGATCCGTCTCTGGATCTCGTAGGGGGCAGACTATCTCTTCTCGGAGGCTTAAACGAGAGACGTGCAGGATCCTTGGGTTCTTGAGGTTATTGCCCAGGGTTACTAGATAGGTTTCAAATCTCACCTTCTTAAGGGCAGATTCCTCTTGTCAAGACCAGACAAGCAATGCTTTCCTAGAGAGGATCAGTTCATGACTATGATAGACTTGAAGGACGCTTACCTTCATGTGCCAATACACAAGGATCACTTAAAGTTCCGAAGATTCGATTTTCTGGACCAGCACTTCCAGTTTGTAGCTCATCCCTTCGGTCTGGCTACTGCTCCAAGAGCCTTTACGAAGGTTCTGGGAGCAGTGGCGAGATCCAGAGGTATTGCAGTAGCACCTTATCTAGACGACATCCTGGTCCAGGCTCCGTCCTGCCGGCTGGCAGAGGACCATTCGAGAGCTCTTCTACTTCTTCGATCTCATGGATGGAAGATGAACTCAGGAATGAGTTCTCTGGTTCCTAGTACCAGAGTGGAGTTTCTGGGCACGATAATAGACTCCATATCCATGAAGATATTCCTGACAGACCAGAGACGTTCCAAAATTGCCTCCAACTGTCATGCCCTTCAGATCTCCTCAAGGCCATCTGTGGCCCGATGTATGGAGGTGATTGGGCTCATGTTATCCAGTATAGATGTTATTCCATTCGCCAGGTTTCATCTACGTCCTCTTCAGTAGTGCATGCTGAGGCAGTGGAACGGCGATCACTCTGATGTATCCCAACAGATCTCTCTGGACAACCGGTCGAGGGAATTCCCCTCCTGGTTTCGTCCCAGTACATCAGATTCCAGTCGGACAACATTACCTCAGTGGCTTGCATCAACCATCAGGGGGGAACGAGAAGCTCCCTAGCCATGAAGGAAGTATCTCGGATTCTGGAGTGGGCGGAGACCCACAACTGCTCTCTGTCAGCGATCCACATCTCGGGTGTGGACAACTGGGAAGCGGATTTTCTCAGCAGACAATCGTTTCATCTGTGGGAATGGTCTCTTCGCCCCGAAGTGTTTGCTGAGATTTGCAACAGATGGGCGACTCCAGAGATAGATCTCATGGCGTCCAGACTCAACTTCAAGCTACCCAGATACGGGTCGTGGTCCAGGGATCCCCAGGCAGAATTGATAGATGCCTTAGCAATGCCTTGGGGATTCAACCTAGTCTTCATATTTCCTCAGTTATCACTTCTACCTCAAGTAGTGGCCCGCATCAAGCAGGAGCAAGCATCAACTATTCTGATTGCTCCATCGTGGCCTCATAGGATGTGGTTTGTGGATCTGGTGGGGATGTCATTGTCTCCTCCATGGAGGTTGCCCTGTCGCAGGGATCTGCTGGTACAGGGCCCCTTTGTTCATCAAAATCTAGATTCTCTAAGGCTGACTGCGTGGAGATTGAAGCTTAGTCTTAGCCAGGAGGTTTTTTTCTGAGAGTGTTATTGATACTCTCATTCAAGCCAGGAATCCGGTCTCCTGACGCATTTATCATAAGGTGTGGAGGACCTACTTACTCTGGTGTAAGACTCGTGGATATTCCTGGCATAAGGTCAGAATACTTTCCTTCATCCAGGACGGTTTGGAGAAGGGACTTGCCGCTGGTTCCTTAAAGGGCTCCGTTTGAGCCTATGCATTCTCTTGACATTAAAATACTGTCTTGGAAGGTTCTTTTTCTACTGTCTATTGCTTCGGCATAGTCTCTGAGTTGGCGGCCTTGCAATGTGAGCCTCCTTACCTAGTTTTTCATGCCGATAAGGCTGCCCTTCGCACTGGGTTGGGATTTCTCCCTACGTTTGTGTATGATCGCAACATTAATCAGGAGATTGTAGTTCCTTCCTTGTGTCCTAACCCTTCTTCTTCAAAGGAACGGTTACTTCATAACTTGGATATGGTTTTATCTTCAGGCTACGAAGGATTTTAGACCGACTTCAGCATTGTTTGTCTATTCGGGGAAGCGCAAAGGGCAGAATGCTTCTTCCACCCTATCCTTTTGGCTGAGGAGCATGATTCACTTTTCTTATGAGACAGTGGGACATTATCCTCCTCAGAGGATTACGGCTCACTCAACTAGAGCTGTGGCTTCTTTTTGGGCCTTCAAGAATGATGCCTCTATGGAGCAGATTTGTAAGGCGGCTACCTCATACTCCTTACATACTTTTTCAAAGTTTTTCAAATTTGACATTTTTGCTTCGGCTGAAGCAGCTTTTGGGAGAGAGTTTTTCTGGCTAAGGTCCGCCTCTTTTTTTTTTTTACTCGCTCGTTTTCATTCAGTGTCCTCTAGAGCTTGGGTATTGGTTTCCCACAAGTAATGAATGAAGCCATGGACTCTCCTCGTATTAGGATGGAAAACATAAATTATGCTTACCTGATAATTTCATTTCCATCTGTGCGAGGAGTGTCCACGGCTCCCGCCAAGTTCTCCGTTGGGTGGACCTAAATTTCTTTGGTCTTCTGACACCATTTATACCCTTATATTTCTCCTACTGTTCCTTGTTACCTTGGCAGAATGACTGGGGGATGAGGGGAGTGGGGGAGGTATTTAAGCCTTTAGCTGGGGTGTCTTTGCATCCTCTTGGAGGCCAGGTTCTGTATTCCCACAAGTAATGAATGAAGCCATGGACTCTCCTCGTACAGATGGAAATTAAATTATCAGGTAAGCATAATTTATGTTTTTTTAAAAACCGGGCACTTATTCATTCAAATTTAGATTCACTTTAAGGGCCAAAAACTTGTCCTTTTTTCTTAAACCTCCAAAACATATAGACTCTTAACGATGTCCGTTTTTTCCTCATTCATTTTAAAAGGTGGTTAATGCTGCAAATTGTGTATTACTTATTTACTTTATTATTGAGCCCTACTGCTGGTCGTTTTAATTTACACAGTGTATTGTAATCATTATATTACTATTAAAAAGGTTGAAAAAATGTATTGATTTTTCTTGATAACTTTAAATCTCTGTATGTTGCATCTTGTGCAGTCAACCAAATCAAATTCTTAAATAATCTGCCATGTTATTAAACACTGCAGTATACTTTCATAGTTCCTGGTTCTTATAAGTGCTTGTTTTTCAGTTAATTACAGCCAAGCTTACCCAGATAAGTGCAAACATGCCTTCAAGTCCCGACAGTTCATCAGACTCCTCAACTGGCTCTCCTGGTAATCATGGAAACCACTATAGTGATGGTCCCAACCCAGAGGTTGAAAGCTGCTTGCCTGGAGTGGTTCGTAGACTGTCTTGCATCTTGTCCTCAAAATCTGTTACTTTTATATTTTATAACTAAGTCAAGGCATCTTTATAGATAACATTTTTACATAATTGTCAGCATTTTAACAAACTTATTGCTTCTATAGGAATACTGGGATCATTCTGGGCATTAGTAAATCTGACATCATTGTCAGTATATTTATAAGAATCTTAGCAGTACTCTCCAAATAATATGTGAGTATATGGCAGGGTTATTACTGAATATATTTTACAATCTTTCTTTAAACTAGCCCCACAATCAAATATATACTAAGACAATAAAATGAATATAAATACCTGAATTATTTATTATTAGTAAATATCTATGAACACATTGAAATATATATTTCTAGGAATCAGAATATGAATCAATATTATACGCGTTTAAAAACGATTCAAATATGCTATGCAGAGATCATGCAAGTTCACCTTATTCACAATATAATTTCATTCAGTTAACACAATGAGATTCCAAGATCTTTAACTGCTAACATCCAAGCAATACAATTTTAACAATGCTTAGTTAAACAATAGGACAGTATATATTCTCTAATTGAAACACTAGAAGTTATATATATTATTTGTGCCAACCATCAAACTCTGAGTTATAACTCTATATTTGCACAGATAAAACAAACTTAGCATTAAGGATACATGTTTAGCAATACACAGACTACGAATATAAACTAAAATATAAACTGCTCTTTTAAATCTCTCAACTATACTTTAAACTGCAATGACTGCATATATCTTATTTTAAATGATCACATATATAAAAAAAATTTTTTAAAATATTACCTGTAATAAGTAACCTTTTTATATATATATATACTTTACCAAATGATTTTCAGCTTCAAGACTTGTCCCACCTCATATAAAAATAAGTGTAATTGCAATCGATAAGAAAAAGTATGGCCCACTTTGATTATAGTTTGACTGTGTCCCACGCAACAGTTTTCAGTCAGTTTCCAAAATCAGCAGTCCAGTCTCCTTTGCTCATCCTGCATTCCAACTTATATTGTATAATCATTGGTGAGGAATATGGGCGGCCCTTCGTAACCTTGTCCCTTCTGATTAGGCAACCTGGCAAATATGGTTGCTAGGGAAAATGCACCTTTGTTAGCAACCAATTGTCCTCTAGCTGTAATTCCTGCATCGCAACACCGGATTCTGTCCATCGAGGGGCCACAGGACAAACAAAACAGATTAATTTAACCATTTCTAAACATTTTACAATATTTCCCATATAATGATTATATTAAACAATACTATAACATTGCATTAATCAATTACAATATTAATTATAGATGGGACAGTATCATATAATTGTTCTTGATTATTCTGATACCAAATACGTTATGTTTCTCCAACATTGGTGTGTCCGGTCCACGGCGTCATCCTTACTTGTGGGAATATCTCTTCCCCAACAGGAAATGGCAAAGAGTCCCAGCAAAGCTGGCCATATAGTCCCTCCTAGGCTCCGCCCACCCCAGTCATTCTCTTTGCCGTTGCACAGGCAACATCTCCACGGAGATGGCTAAGAGTATGTGGTGTTTAGTTGTAGTTTTTTTATTCTACTATCAAGAGTTTGTTATTTTAAAATAGTGCTGGTATGTACTATTTACTCTGAAACAGAAAAAGATGAAGATTTCTGTTTGTGAGAGGAAGATGATTTTAGCAGACAGTAACTAAAATCGGTTGCTGTTTCCACATAGGACTGTTGAGATGAAGTAACTTCAGTTGGGGGAAACAGTTAGCAGACTTTTCTGCTTAAGGTATGACTAGCCATATTTCTAACAAGACTGTGTAATGCTGGAAGGCTGTTATTTCCCCTCATGGGGACCGGTAAGCCATTTTCTTAGTCTCAAACAGAATAAAGGGCTTAATATGGGCTATAAAACTGGTAGACACTTTTATGGGCTAAATCGATTGCTTTATTTGGACATTTTATACATGTTTATGCTGATAATTCACACTTATAAACTTGGGGAACGTTTTTTAACGTCAGGCACTATGTTAGACACCTTTTCCAGTCAGGAAGGGCCTTCCCAGTTGTAGGCTGAGCCTCATTTTCGCGCCTTTACTGCGCAGTTGTTTTTGAGTACAAGACATGCAGATGCATGTGTGAGGACCTGAGAGTAGTTGGAAAAGTTCCTAGAAGGCGTCATTTGCTATCGTATTCCCCTCTGGGCTTGGTAAAGTCACAGCAAAGGCTGTAGCTGGGACTGTATAGGGGGTACATTCATTATTTTAAGGGTTAAAGCTCTGAAAATTGGTGTGCAATACTTTTAATGCTTTAAGACACTGTGGTGAAATTTTGGTAAATTTTGAACAATTCCTTCATATATTTTCACATATTCAGTAATAAAGTGTGCTCTTTTTAAAATTTAAAGAGACAGTAACGGTTTTGTTTTAAAACGGTTTTTGTGCTTTATTGACAAGTTTAAGCCTGTTTAACATGTCTGTGCCTTCAGATAAGCTATGTTCTATATGTATGAAAGCCAATGTGTCTCCCCCTTCAAAATTGTGTGATAATTGTGCCATAGCGTCCAAACAAAGTAAGGACAGTACTGCCACAAATAATGAAATTGCCCAAGATGATTCCTCAGATGAAGGGAGTAGACATGGTTCTACATCATCTCCTTCTGTGTCTACGCCAATTTTGCCCACGCAGGAGGCCCCTATTACTTCTAGCACGCCAATGCTTATTACCATGCAACAATTGACGGCTGTAATGGATAACTCCATAGCAAATATTTTATCCAAAATGCCTGCATATCAGAGAAAGCGCGATTGCTCTGTTTTAAACACTGAAGAGCAGGAGGGCGCTGATGATAATTGTTCTGTCATACCCTCACAACAATCTGAAGGGGCCATGAGGGAGGTTTTGTCAGATGGGGAAATTTCAGATTCAGGAAAAATTTCTCAACAGGCTGAACCTGATGTTGTGACATTTAAATTTAAATTAGAACATCTCCGCGCACTGCTTAAGGAGGTGTTATCTACTCTGGATGATTGTGACAACTTGGTCATTCCAGAAAAATTATGCAAGATGGACAAGTTCCTAGAGGTTCCGGTGCACCCCAACGCTTTTCCTATACCCAAGCGGGTGGCGGACATAGTGAATAAGGAGTGGGAGAAGCCCGGCATACCTTTTGTTCCCCCTCCTATATTTAAGAAATTATTTCCTATGGTCGACCCCAGAAAGGACTTATGGCAGACAGTCCCTAAGGTCGAGGGGGCAGTTTCTACTCTAAACAAGCGCACTACTATTCCTATCGAAGATAGTTGTGCTTTCAAAGATCCTATGGATAAAAAATTGGAAGGTTTGCTTAAAAAGATTTTTGTACAGCAAGGTTACCTTCTACAACCCATTTCGTGCATTGTTCCTGTCACTACAGCAGCGTGGTTCTGGTTCGAGGAACTAGAAAAGTCGCTCAGTAGAGAGACTCCATATGAGGAGGTTATGGACAGAGTTCACGCACTTAAGTTGGCTAACTCTTATATTTTAGATGCCGCTTTGCAATTAGCTAGATTAGCGGCGAAAAATTCAGGGTTTGCAATTGTGGCGCGCAGAGCGCTTTGGCTAAAGTCTTGGTCAGCGGATGTATCATCCAAGACAAAATTGCTTAACATCCCCTTCAAGGGTAAAACTCTCTTTGGACCAGAATTGAAAGACATTATCTCAGACATCACTGGGGGAAAGGGCCACGACCTCCCACAAGATAGGCCTTTCAAGGCCAAGAATAAGTCTAATTTTCGTTCCTTTCGTAATTTCAGGAACGGACCGGCCTCTAATTCTGCATCCTCTAAGCAAGAGGGTAATGCTTCACAGTCCAAACCAGCCTGGAAACCGATGCAAGGCTGGAACAAGGGTAAGCAGACCAAGAAGCCTGCTACCGCTAACAAAACAGCATGAAGGAGTAGCCCCCGATCCGGGACCGGATCTAGTGGGGGGCAGACTCTCTCTCTTTGCTCAGGCTTGGGCAAGAGATGTTCAGGATCCCTGGACGCTAGAAATAGTTTCTCAGGATTATCTTCTGGAATTCAAGGAACTACCCCCAAGGGGAAGGTTCCACATGTCTCACTTATCCTCAAACCAAATAAAGAGACAGGCGTTCTTACATTGTGTAGAAGACCTGCTAAAGATGGGAGTGATACACCCAGTTCCAATGACGGAACAAGGAATGGGATTTTACTCAAATCTGTTCGTAGTTCCCAAAAAAGAGGGAAACTTCAGACCAATTCTGGATTTAAAGATCCTAAACAAATTTCTCAGGGTACCATCGTTCAAAATGGAAACCATTCGAACGATTCTACCCACTATCCAGGAAGGTCAATTTATGACTACCGTGGATCTAAAGGATGCGTACCTACATATTCCTATCCACAAAGAACATCATCAGTTCCTAAGGTTCGCCTTTCTGGACAAACATTACCAGTTTGTGGCCCTCCCATTCGGATTAGCCACTGCTCCAAGGATTTTCACAAAGGTACTCGGGTCCCTTCTAGCGGTTCTAAGACCGAGGGGCATTGCAGTAGTACCATACTTGGACGACATTCTAATACAAGCGTCGTCCCTTTCAAAGGCAAAGGCTCATACAGACATCGTTCTGGCCTTTCTCAGATCTCACGGATGGAAGGTGAACATAGAAAAAAGTTCTGTCTCCGTCAACAAGAGTTCCCTTTCTGGGAAAAATAATAGATTCCTTAGAAATGAGGATCTTTCTGACAGATGTCAGAAAGTCAAAACTTCTAAGCGCTTGTCAAGTTCTTCATTCTGTTCCACGTCCTTCCATAGCTCAGTGCATGGAAGTAGTAGGGTTGATGGTTGCAGCAATGGACATAGTTCCTTTTGCGCAAATTCATCTAAGACCATTACAACTGTGCATGCTGAAACAGTGGAATGGGGACTATACAGATTTGTCTCCAGTGATTCAAGTAGATCAGAAGACCAGAGATTCACTCCTTTGGTGGATATCCCTGGACCACCTATCCCAGGGAATGAGCTTCCGCAGACCAGAGTGGGTCATTGTCACAACCGACGCCAGTCTAGTGGGCTGGGGTGCGGTCTGGGAATCCCTGAAAGCTCAGGGACTGTGGTCTCGGGAAGAGTCTCTTCTCCCGATAAACATTCTGGAACTAAGAGCGATATTCAATGCTCTCAGGGCTTGGCCTCAGCTTGCAAAGGCCAGATTCATAAGATTCCAATCAGACAACATGACGACTGTTGCGTATATCAATCATCAGGGGGGAACAAGGAGTTCCCTGGCGATGAAAGAAGTAACCAAAATAATACAATGGGCGGAGAATCACTCCTGCCATCTATCTGCGATCCACATCCCAGGTGTGGAAAACTGGGAAGCGGATTATCTGAGTCGTCAGACATTCCATCCGGGGGAGTGGGAACTCCACCCGGAGATTTTTGCCCAGTTGACTCAATTATGGGGCATTCCAGACATGGATCTGATGGCGTCTCGTCAGAACTTCAAGGTTCCTTGCTACGGGTCCAGATCCAGGGATCCCAAGGCGACTCTAGTGGATGCACTAGTAGCGCCTTGGACCTTCAACCTAGCTTATGTGTTCCCACCGTTTCCTCTCATTCCCAGGCTGGTAGCCAGGATCAAACAGGAGAGGGTCTCGGTGATCTTGATAGCTCCTGCGTGGCCACGCAGGACTTGGTATGCAGACCTGGTGAATATGTCATCGGTTCCACCATGGAAGCTACCTTTGAGACAGGACCTTCTTGTTCAGGGTCCATTCGAACATCCAAATCTGGTCTCCCTCCAGCTGACGGCTTGGAGATTGAACGCTTGATTCTATCAAAGCGTGGGTTTTCAGATTCGGTGATTGATACTCTGGTTCAGGCCAGAAAACCGGAAACTAGAAAGATTTACCATAAAATATGGAAAAGATATATCTGCTGGTGTGAATCCAAGGGATTCCCTTGGAATAAGGTAAAAATAAGGTAAAAATTCCTAAGATTCTTTCCTTTCTGCAAGAAGGTTTGGATAAAGGATTATCTGCGAGTTCTCTAAAGGGACAGATTTCTGCTTTATCTGTCTTACTACACAAACGACTGGCAGCTATGCCAGATGTTCAAGCATTTGTTCAGGCTCTGGTTAGGATCAAGCCTGTTTACAGACCTTTGACTCCTCCCTGGAGTTTAAATCTAGTTCTTTCAGTTCTTCAAGGGGTTCCGTTTGAACCTTTACATTCCATAGATATTAAGTTGTTATCTTGGAAAGTTTTGTTTTTGGTTGCTATTTCTTCTGCTAGAAGAGTTTCAGAGTTATCTGCTCTGCAGTGTTCTCCGCCCTATCTGGTGTTCCATGCAGATAAGGTGGTTTTGCGTACTAAGCCTGGTTTCCTTCCAAAGGTTGTTTCTAACAAAAATATTAACCAGGAGATAGTTGTACCTTCTTTGTGTCCGAATCCAGTTTCAAAGAAGGAACATTTGTTACACAATTTGGACGTAGTCCGTGCTCTAAAATTCTATTTAAAAGCTACAAAAGATTTCAGACAAACATCTTCTCTGTTTGTCGTCTATTCTGGTAAAAGGAGAGGTCAAAAAGCGACTTCTACCTCTCTTTCCTTTTGGCTTAAAAGCATCATCCGATTGGCTTACGAGACTGCCGGACGGCAGCCTCCTGAAAGAATCACAGCTCACTCCACTAGGGCTGTGGCTTCCACATGGGCCTTCAAGAACGAGGCTTCTGTTGATCAGATATGTAAGGCAGCGACTTGGTCTTCACTGCACACTTTTGCCAAATTTTACAAATTTGATACTTTTGCTTCTTCGGAGGCTATTTTTGGGAGAAAGGTTTTGCAAGCCGTGGTGCCTTCCGTTTAGGTAACCTGATTTGCTCCCTCCCTTCATCCGTGTCCTAAAGCTTTGGTATTGGTTCCCACAAGTAAGGATGACGCCGTGGACCGGAAACACCAATGTTGGAGAAAACAGAATTTCTGCTTACCTGATAAATTACTTTCTCCAACGGTGTGTCCGGTCCACGGCCCGCCCTGGTTTTTTAATCAGGTCTGATTAATTATTTTCTCTAACTACAGTCACCACGGTACCATATGGTTTCTCCTATATTTTTCCTCCTGTCCGTCGGTCGAATGACTGGGGTGGGCGGAGCCTAGGAGGGACTATGTGGCCAGCTTTGCTGGGACTCTTTGCCATTTCCTGTTGGGGAAGAGATATTCCCACAAGTAAGGATGACGCCGTGGACCGGACACACCGTTGGAGAAAGTAATTTATCAGGTAAGCATAAATTCTGTTTTTCAACATTATATTATATTAAAGTAATTATACTGCCAATTATTCCAGATTGATAACATTTAAAATCCTGACATTGCATTCATGCAAATACAGCATGTTTCACATTTCTAACAAATTCTGAATATATAAATTGATGCCCATGACCAATTGTTGCCTGCAACAGAAATAGAAATAATTGTTGGAAATGATTTAACATTCATATATCTATATGCAATGTTTATCAATTTCAGCAACTGTTTATCTAATATGAATGCCATCTGTCACTGCCTCTTAGGTTCACACGTATCTACATTCATATGCTTAAAATATATATTTCTTTCATGTAATTAGCAAGAGTCCATGAGCTAGTGACTTATGGGATATACATTCCTACCAGGAGGGGCAAAGTTTCCCAAACCTTAAAATGCCTATAAATACACCTCTCACCACACCCACAATTCAGTTTTACAAACTTTGCCTCCCATGGAGGTTGTGAAGTAAGTTTGTGGTAGATTCTACGTTGATATGCGTTTCGCAGCAGGCTGAAGCCCGGTTTTCCTCTCGGAGTGCAGTGAATGTCAGAGGGATGTGAAGAGAGTATTGCCTATTTGAATACAATGGTCTTCCTCTAGGTGATCTATTTCATAGGTTCTCTGTTATCGGTCGTAGAGATTTCTTCTCCTACCTCCCTTTTCAGATCGACGATATACTCTTATATACCATTACCTCTACTGATTCTCGTTTCAGTACTGGTTTGGCTATCTACTATATGTAGATGAGTGTCTTGGGGTAAGTAAATCTTATTTCTATTTATGACACTCAAAGCTATGGTTGGGCACTTTATATGTAAAGTTCTAAATATATGTTTTAAACTTATATTTGACATGATTCAGGTTAATCAGTATTCCTTCTTTCAGACTGTCAGTTTCATTATTTTGGGAAATGCATATTAATTAATATTTCTCTTGCAAGGTGTATCCTGTCCACGGATTCATCCTTTACTTGTGGGATATTCTCATTCCCTACAGGAAGTGGCAAAGAGAGCACACAGCAGAGCTGTCCATATAGCTCCCCCTCTAGCTCCATCCCCCAGTCATTCTCTTTGCCGGCTCTAAGCACTAGGGTCTCTCTACGGGAGGGTAAAGTGAATGTGGTGTTAGAATTGTAGTTTTATATCTTCAATCAAAAGTTTGTTATTTTTAAATGGTACCGGTTTGTAAGCTTTTTTTCTATGACTTAGTAAAGAATTGAATGCTTACATAACAGGGCTAATTATGCTGGTTGACACTAATTCAGGGCAATCGATTATTTGTTTTAAGAAATACTCGTTGGAGACACTTTTTTAAGCACTTTGGAGTGTTTTCTGGGGTTATTATCCTCATGGCAAAAATTTAGTCACTTAGAAGTGATTTTTGTAGGCCTCACAACTCCGGAGTGGAGTGGGAGGGGCCTAATTTCGCGCCTCAGATGCGCAGTTAGAATTGAAAGACAGTTCATGCTGCTTCACATGGAGGGTCCTGCTGCTAATTGAGGGCCTAAAAGAAGCTTTATTCCCCCAAAACTGATCCCTAAGGGCAGGTAGGGCCACAGCAGTAAGCTGTGGCAAGGTGCTGTAGTTATTTAACCGGTTGTTGGCTTTAGGCTACTCCGGTTTGGGCATTAATGGGTTAATCGTTCTGCAACTTGTGGTGCAATCATATTAAGGCCTTAAGTACATACAAAATTTCAAAAGGATTGCTGCATTTTTCACTGTTTTGTAAAATTGTGTGCTCTTTTTATCTCTTAAAGGCATAGTAAGGTTTTTTTTTTTTCAAATTGTGTTTTTTATTTGATTAAAGTGTTTTCCAGCCTGCTTGTGTATGCTACTAGTCTGTTAAACATGTCTGACACTAAGGAAAATCCTTGTTCAATGTGTTTAGAAGCCATGGTGGAACCCCCTCTCAGAATGTGTCCCAATTGCACTAATGTGTCTATACACTTTAAAGATCATATTGTTGCACTTAAAAATGTGGCCCTAGATGATTGTCAGACTGAAGGTAATGAGGATAGTCCGTCTACCTCTCCCCATGTGTCACAACCAGTTACGCCCGCTCAAGCGATGCCTAGTACCTCTAGTGCGTCTGCCCCTATTACATTGCAACAACTAGCGGCAGTCATGGATAACTCCCTTGCGGCCTTCCTATCTAAACTGCCAGTTTTTCCTGCATAGCGTGATAGCTCTGTTTTAAGAACAGATTATGAGCAATCTGAAGCTTTGGTAGCCTTATCTGATGTACCCTCACAACGCTCTGACGTGGGCGTGAGGGACTTGATGTCTGAGGGAGAAATTTCCGATTCAGGAAAGGTTTCTCATCAGGCAGAGTCAGATTCATTAGTGTTTAAATTTAAATTGGAACACCTCCGCGTATTGCTCAGGGAGGTATTAGCTACTCTGGATGATTGTGACCCTATGGTGGTCCCAGAGAAATTGTGTAAAATGGACAAGTACCTAGAGGTCCCTGTATACACTGATGCGTTTCCGATCCCTAAGAGGGTTGCGGATATTGTTACTAGGGAGTGGGATGGACCAGGTGTCCCTTTTGTTTCCCCCCCCCCCCCCCCTATTTTTAAGAAAATGTTCCCCATAACTGACCCCAGGCGGGACTCGTGGCAGACGGTCCCTAAGGTAGAGGGGGCTGTTTCTTCACTTGCTAAGCGCACAACCATACCAATTGAAGACAGTGCTTTTAAAGATCCTATGGATAAAAAGTTAGACGGTTTACTTAAGAAAATTTTTGTTCAACAAGGTTTTCTTCTCCAACCTATTGCCTGCATTATTCCTGTAACTACTGCAGCTGCTTTCTGGTTTGAGGCGCTGGAGGATTCGCTCCAGACGGAGACCTCATACGACGAAATTATGGATAGAATTATGGCTCTAAAGCTGGCTAATTCTTTTATCACAGATGCCGCTTTGCTATTAGCTAAGATAGCGGCAAAAAATTCAGGTTTCGCCATTATGGCGCGCAGAGCGCTTTGGCTCAAGTCATGGTCGGCCGA
Source organism: Bombina bombina (assembly GCF_027579735.1). NCBI lineage: Eukaryota > Metazoa > Chordata > Amphibia > Anura > Bombinatoridae > Bombina > Bombina bombina. Next base: position 360,839,306 of record NC_069501.1, read on the forward strand.
TGTGTCGTCAAAATCCAAATTATTAAATATCCCTTTCAAAGGAAAGACCCTTTTCGGGCCAGAATTGAAAGAGATTATTTCAGAAATCACCGGGGAAAGGGCCATGCTCTCCCTCAGGACAAGCCCTTTAAGGCTAAAAACAAAGCTAATTTTCATTCCTTTCGTAATTTCAGGAGCGGTTCCGCTTCAGCCTCTACAGCTACAAAGCAAGAGGGTAACGCTTCACAGCCCAAGGCAACCTGGAAGCCTTACCAGGGCTGGAACAAGGGTAAACAGGCCAAAAAGCCTGCAGCTGCTACCAAGACAGCATGAAGGGCTAGCCCCCGATCCGGGACCGGATCTAGTAGGGGGCAGACTTTCTCTCTTCGCTCAGGCCTGGGCAAGAGATGTTCACAATCCCTGGGCATTAGAGATTGTTTCCCAGGGATATCTTCTAGAATTCAAGGACTCCCCTCCAAGGGGAAGGTTCCACATTTCTCCTCTGTCTACAGACCAGATAAAGAAAGAGGCGTTCTTACGCTGTGTAGAAGATCTACATACGATGGGAGCGATATACCCAGTTACAATTGCAGAACAAGGACTGGGTTTTTACTCAAACCTGTGTGGTAGTGGGTAATTGAAGTGCGCTTAGTGTAGGGTATCAGACACCTTAACTAAATAACAGATCCTTCAGACTGTTAACATGGAAAATTAGGCAAACGATAGAGAAGAAGTAAGGGCGCTAAAAATACCCCTTAAAAGCTTGACAAATTATTATAAACAATTATTATAAAAAAGATGACCATGGACTTAGATAGATTATATGTATATTTCTCCAACATAGGTGTGTCCGGTCCACGGCGTCATCCTTACTTGTGGGATATTCTCTTCCCCAACAGGAAATGGCAAAGAGCCCAGCAAAGCTGGTCACATGATCCCTCCTAGGCTCCGCCTACCCCAGTCATTCTCTTTGCCGTTGTACAGGCAACATCTCCACGGAGATGGCTTAGAGTTTTTTAGTGTTTAACTGTAGTTTTTATTATTCAATCAAGAGTTTGTTATTTTGAAATAGTGCTGGTATGTACTATTTACTCAGAAACAGAAAAGAGATGAAGATTTCTGTTTGTATGAGGAAAATGATTTTAGCAACCGTCACTAAAATCCATGGCTGTTCCACACAGGACTGTTGAGAGCAATTAACTTCAGTTGGGGGAACAGTGAGCAGTCTCTTGCTGCTTGAGGTATGACACATTCTAACAAGACGATGTAATGCTGGAAGCTGTCATTTTCCCTATGGGATCCGGTAAGCCATGTTTATTACGATCGTAAATAAGGGCTTCAAAAGGGCTTATTAAGACTGTAGACTTTTTCTGGGCTAAATCGATTATATTTAACACATATTTAGCCTTGAGGAATCATTTAATCTGGGTATTTTTTGTAAAATAATACGGCAGGCACTGTTTTAGACACTTTATTCTATAGGGGCTTTCCCTAATCATAGTCAGAGCCTCATTTTCGCGCCGGTATGGCGCACTTGTTTTTGAGAACAGCATGGCATGCAGCTGCATGTGTGTGGAGCTCTGATACATAGAAAAGTCTTTCTGAAGGCATCATTTGGTATCGTATTCCCCTTTGGGCTTGGTTGGGTCTCAGCAAAGCAGATTCCAGGGACTGTAAAGGGGTTAAATATAAAAACGGCTCCGGTTCCGTTATTTTAAGGGTTAAAGCTTCCAAATTTGGTGTGCAATATTTTTAAGGCTTTAAGACACTGTGGTGAAAATTTGGTGAATTTTGAACAATTCCTTCATGTTTTTTCGCAATTGCAGTAATAAAGTGTGTTCAGTTTAAAATTTAAAGTGACAGTAACGGTTTTATTTTAAAACGTTTTTTGTACTTGGTTATCAAGTGTATGCCTGTTTAACATGTCTGAACTACCAGATAGACTGTGTTCTGAATGTGGGGAAGCCAGAATTCCTATTCATTTAAATAAATGTGATTTATGTGACAATGACAATGATACCCAAGATGATTCCTCAAGTGAGGGGAGTAAGCATGGTACTGCATCATTCCCTCCTTCGTCTACACGAGTCTTGCCCACTCAGGAGGCCCCTAGTACATCTAGCGCGCCAATACTCCTTACTATGCAACAATTAACGGCTGTAATGGATAATTCTGTCAAAAACATTTTAGCCAAAATGAACACTTATCAGCGTAAGCGCGACTGCTCTGTTTTAGATACTGAAGAGCATGACGACGCTGATAATAATATTTCTGAAGGGCCCCTAACCCAGTCTGATGGGGCCAGGGAGGTTTTGTCTGAGGGAGAAATTACTGACAGGGAACATTTCTCAACAAGCTGAACCTGATGTGATTACATTTTAATTTAAGTTGGAACATCTCCGCATTCTGCTTAAGGAGGTATTATCCACTCTGGATGATTGTGACAAGTTGGTCATCCCAGAGAAACTATGTAAAATGGACAAGTTCCTAGAGGTGCCGGGGCTCCCAGAAGCTTTTCCTATACCCAAGCGGGTGGCGGACATTGTTAATAAAGAATGGGAAAGGCCCGGTATTCCTTTCGTCCCTCCCCCCATATTTAAAAAATTGTTTCCTATGGTCGACCCCAGAAAGGACTTATGGCAGACAGTCCCCAAGGTCGAGGGAGCGGTTTCCACTTTAAACAAACGCACCACTATACCCGTAGAGGATAGTTGTGCTTTCAAAGATCCTATGGATAAAAAATTAGAAGGTTTGCTTAAAAAGATGTTTGTTCAGCAGGGTTACCTTCTACAACCTATTTCATGCATTGTCCCTGTCGCTACAGCCGCATGTTTCTGGTTCGATGAGCTAATAAAGGCGGTCGATAGTGATTCTCCTCCTTATGAGGAGATTATGGACAGAATCAATGCTCTCAAGTTGGCTAATTTTTTCACAATTGGCGAGATTAGCGGCTAAGAATTCTGGTTTTGCTATTGTGGCGCGCAGAGCGCTTTGGTTAAAATCTTGGTCGGCTGATGCATCTTCCAAGAACAAGCTACTTAACATTCCTTTCAAGGGGAAAACGCTGTTTGGCCCTGACTTGAAAGAGATTATCTCTGATATCACTGGGGGTAAGGGCCACGCCCTTCCTCAGGATCGGCCTTTCTAGGCAAAAAATAAACCTAATTTTCGTCCCTTTCGTAGAAATGGACCAGCCCAAAGTGCTACGTCCTCTAAGCAAGAGGGTAATACTTCTCAAGCCAAGCCAGCTTGGAGACCAATGCAAGGCTGGAACAAGGGAAAGCAGGCCAAGAAACCTGCCACTGCTACCAAGACAGCATGAAATGTTGGCCCCCGATCAGGGACCGGATCTGGTGGGGGGCAGACTCTCTCTCTTCGCTCAGGCTTGGGCAAGAGATGTTCTGGATCCTTGGGCGCTAGAAATAGTCTCCCAAGGTTATCTTCTGGAATTCAAGGGACTTCCCCCGAGGGGGAGATTCCACAGGTCTCAGTTGTCTTCAGACCATATAAAAAGACAGGCATTCTTACATTGTGTAGAAGACCTGTTAAAAATGGGAGTGATTCATCCTGTTCCATTAAGAGAACAAGGGATGGGGTTCTACTCCATTCTGTTCATAGTTCCCAAAAAAGAGGGAACGTTCAGACCAATCTTAGATCTCAAGATCTTAAACAAGTTTCTCAAGGTTCCATCGTTCAAGATGGAAACCATTCGAACTATTCTTCCTTCCATCCAGGAAGGTCAATTCATGACCACGGTGGATTTAAAGGATGCGTATCTACATATTCCTATCCACAAGGAACATCATCGGTTCCTAAGGTTCGCATTCCTGGACAAGCATTACCAGTTCGTGGCGCTTCCTTTCGGATTAGCCACTGCTCCAAGGATTTTCACAAAGGTACTAGGGTCCCTTCTAGCTGTGCTAAGACCAAGGGGCATTGCTGTAGTACCTTACTTGGACGACATTCTGATTCAAGCGTCGTCCCTTCCTCAAGCAAAGGCTCACACGGACATTGTCCTGGCCTTTCTCAGATGAACGTGGAAAAGAGTTCTCTATCTCCGTCAACATGGGTTCCCTTCTTTGGAACAATAATAGACTCCTTAGAAATAAGGATTTTTCTGACAGAGGCCAGAAAAACAAAACTTCTAGACTCTTGTCGGATACTTCATTCTGTTCCTCTTCCTTCCATAGCTCAGTGCATGGAAGTGATCGGGTTGATGGTAGCGGCTATGGACATAGTTCCTTTTGCGCGCATTCATCTAAGACCATTACAACTGTGCATGCTCAGTCAGTGGAATGGGGACTATACAGACTTGTCTCCGAAGATACAAGTAAATCAGAGGACCAGTGACTCACTCCGTTGGTGGCTGTCCCTGGACAACCTGTCACAAGGGATGACATTCCGCAGACCAGAGTGGGTCATTGTCACGACCGACGCCAGTCTGATGGGCTGGGGCGCGGTCTGGGGATCCCTGAAAGCTCAAGGTCTTTGGTCTCGGGAAGAATCTCTTCTACCGATAAATACTCTGGAACTGAGAGCGATATTCAATACTCTCAAGGCTTGGCCTCAGCTAGCGAGGGCCAAGTTCATACGGTTTCAATCAGACAACCATCAGGGGGGAACAAGGAGTTCCCTAGCGATGGAAGAAGTGACCAGAATCATTCTATGGGCGGAGTCTCACTCCTGCCACCTGTCTGCTATCCACATCCCAGGAGTGGAAAATTGGGAAGCGGATTTTCTGAGTCGTCAGACATTGCATCCGGGGGAGTGGGAACTCCATCCGGAAATCTTTGCCCAAGTCACTCAGCTGTGGGGCATTCCAGACATGGATCTGATGGCCTCTCGTCAGAACTTCAAAGTTCCTTGCTACGGGTCCAGATCCAGGGATCCCAAGGCGGCTCTAGTGGATGCACTAGTAGCACCTTGGACCTTCAAACTAGCTTATGTGTTCCCGCCGTTCCTCTCATCCCCAGGCTGGTAGCCAGGATCAATCAGGAGAGGGCGTCGGTGATCTTGATAGCTCCTGCGTGGCCACGCAGGACTTGGTATGCAGATCTGGTGAATATGTCATCGGCTCCACCTTGGAAGCTACCTTTGAGACGAGACCTGCTTGTTCAGGGTCCGTTCGAACATCCGAATCTGGTTTCACTCCAGCTGACTGCTTGGAGATTGAACGCTTGATCTTATCGAAGCGAGGATTCTCAGATTCTGTTATCGATACTCTTGTCCAGGCCAGAAAGCCTGTAACTAGAAAGATTTACCACAAAATTTGGAAAATATATATATGTTGGTGTGGATCTAAAGGATTCCCTTGGGACAAGGTTAAGATTCCTAAGATTCTATCCTTCCTTCAAGGAGGATTGGAAAAAGGATTATCTGCAAGTTCCCTGAAGGGACAGATTTCTGCCTTGTCTGTGTTCCTTCACAAAAAGCTGGCAGCTGTGCCAGATGTTCAAGCCTTTGTTCAGGCTCTGGTTAGAATTAAGCCTGTTTACAAACCTTTGACTCCTCCTTGGAGTCTCAATTTAGTTCTTTCAGTTCTTCAGGGGGTTCCGTTTGAACCCTTACATTCCGTTGATATTAAGTTATTATCTTGGAAAGTTTTGTTTTTAGTTGCAATTTCTTCTGCTAGAAGAGTTTCAGAATTATCTGCTCTGCAGTGTTCTCCTCCTTATCTGGTGTTCCATGCAGATAAGGTGGTTTTATGTACTACCTGGTTTTCTTCCAAAAGTCGTTTCTAACAAAAACATTAACCAGGAGATTATCGTACCTTCTCTGTGTCCGAAACCAGTTTCAAAGAAGGAACGTTTGTTGCACAATTTGGATGTTGTTCGCGCTCTAAAATTCTATTTAGATGCTACAAAGGATTTTAGACAAACATCTTCCTTGTTTGTTGTTTATTCCGGTAAAAGGAGAGGTCAAAAAGCAACTTCTACCTCTCTCTCTCTTTTTGGATTAAAAGCATCATCAGATTGGCTTACGAGACTGCCGGACGGCAGCCTCCCGAAAGAATCACAGCTCATTCCACTAGGGCTGTGGCTTCCACATGAGCATTCAAGAACGAGGCTTCTGTTGATCAGATATGTAGGGCAGCGACTTGGTCTTCACTGCACACTTTTACCAAATTTTACAAGTTTGATACTTTTGCTTCTTCTGAGGCTATTTTTGGGAGAAAGGTTTTGCAAGCCGTGGTGCCTTCCATTTAGGTGACCTGATTTGCTCCCTCCCTTCATCCGTGTCCTAAAGCTTTGGTATTGGTTCCCACAAGTAAGGATGACGCCGTGGACCGGACACACCTATGTTGGAGAAAACAGAATTTATGTTTACCTGATAAATTACTTTCTCCAACGGTGTGTCCGGTCCACGGCCCGCCCTGGTTTTTTTAATCAGGTCTGATAATTTATTTTCTTTAACTACAGTCACCACGGTACCATATGGTTTCTCCTATGCAAATATTCCTCCTTAACGTCGGTCGAATGACTGGGGTAGGCGGAGCCTAGGAGGGATCATGTGACCAGCTTTGCTGGGCTCTTTGCCATTTCCTGTTGGGGAAGAGAATATCCCACAAGTAAGGATGACGCCGTGGACCGGACACACCGTTGGAGAAAGTAATTTATCAGGTAAACATAAATTCTGTTTTTATAAATCTTAAAATTAGACACACAAAAATATTTCAAAAGGGACGTCTCCCTATAATTTCACAAATACACTTGTATTATAAAAGAACTAATAAAATCAATATTGATATGGATACCAGAGTGCAATAGTGGTAGATACTGTAATTTTTCAAGATAGTTCACTCCTTAGGACATTGCCGTTTACCGGATAATGTCTATATCTAGTATCAGATGTCAGGTCTACAATTCTCTTGATAGCCGGTCTATATTATATTTGCAGGTATAAACATCTGTACTTTATCTGCAATTTTTCAAGTTAAAACGTCTGTACCTTGTCTTAGATTTATGGTAACACTTTACTGGTAGCCGGTCTCTGTCAAGTGTGCTTCGTGTGTGTTCCTCGAGATCTCGGCGTCTGACGTCACAGTTTCCGGATCAGGGGCTCGTCTCTACCCAGCCAACCAGAACCTCCGTGGGTTCTTGTCTATTTATCTGCTGCTGTCCTGTCCGTTTCTTAATGCTTGGGTTATAGTTGGAGATTGCTCTTAATGCTCTGCATGCAACCTCTATTATGCTATCCGCCAGGGGATAGAAAAAGATGGAATTACAACCCGGGTTGATAACTTTTCCTCTGTCTGGTGGTGGTTTAGTATGTGGTACTAGTGTTTTCTGGTAGTGGGTAATTGAAGTGCGCTTAGTGTAGGGTATCAGACACCTTAACTAAATAACAGATCCTTCAGACTGTTAAAATGGAAAATTAGGCAAACGATAGAGAAGAAGTAAGGGCGCTAAAAAAGCTAAAAATACCCCTTAAAACACTAGTACAACATACTAAACAGGTAGGGAATAAGTAAGAGGGTACATTGATATTAAGCCATCCAGTGTAAAATGGGCAAGTTCATACCATACATCAAGTACTCCTAATACAACCTTCACAGATTAATCAACCTATCGCTACTCACTACACCTCCACACTCTGGCAGATATTGAAGCGATACCGTCTTCTGATGGTAGGGGAAGCTGGACACTCAGCGTGGGGGGATCCCACAAGCAAGATGCTGCGTTCCGACGCGTCCTCCTGCGCATTTCACTCCAATATTGCAGCACAGAGCTTCTTCCGGGTAGTGACGAATACATCATGGATACCATCTTATTGGCAGTTTGAAGCATGTGATCACTAGCGTCATCAGCCTTAATAGCATCTTATTGGTTGTTCAAAACGTGATCGCTAACATCAAAGGCCTTCATGAAGCCTTAAAGTGGCAATGCCGTTTCTCAATGCAGTCTAGCAATAAACCTTTAAAGTGGCAATGTGTTACTGCACAGCAAGTACCATCGATAAAACTAGCTACAGGTCCATGATTTTTAACTCACAAAATAGACTGAGACAATACAGGACAACACAACATATAACTTATAACTATTTAAATATTTACAATACCTAATAATATAAATTCATAATGAAGAACCTACCAAAGATTATTACTATCACCATTTTGATGGGGTCGACGTATGCTCCCACCTATGCTTGCCGTCACCTTGGTTTCTGGGAAAATCAGGTGGTGTTTGGTCATCTGGCGGCCTGGGTGGAAGCACACGTTGCCCTATGGATCAGATATGTGGATGATATCCTCATACTTTGGGAGGGTACCAGCACTGAGCTACAGGAATTTGTGAATATCTTGAATCAGAACAGTTCCAATATATTCCTTACATGTACAAGTAACAATTCAAGCATTAGCTTTCTAGACCTGCTTATAACCAAAAACGGTAATCAGATACATACGGAGGTCTATAGAAAACCTACTGCATCTAATAGTTTACTCTTGGGTAGTAGCCACCATCCTGAAAATCTGAAAAAAGGAATACCTTATGGCCAATTTCTTCGCTTACGCAGGGCATGCTCAGATGTGAATACCTTTAAAAAAACAGGCTATTGAGATGGAAGGCAGATTCTACAAGAGGGGCTATTCCAAAAGAGAGATAAAAAGAGCAAAATTCCGGGTGTTGAGCCAAGATAGACATGACCTTTTGTATGGTCAGAGAGAGGGTCCTGTTGAAGAAAGTAAAATTTGTTTTATGAGTAAATATAACTGACATTGGCATAAACTGAGAATGATTTTGCAGAAAAATTGGCATCTGTTGTCTCATGATGAGGATCTTTTGGAATCTCTAGGTGAATACCCTCTGATGCCAGCACGGAGAGCAAGTAATTTGAAGGATCTCTTGGTTAAGAGTGAATTTGTAAAAGTAACCCAAAAAGATTGGTTGACCAGCCATGCATCAAATATAGTAGGGTGCTCTCCGTGTGGCGTGTACCTATGTCAAAAGAACCAAAACAGGAAAAAATTATCAGATTAAACCCCTGATTAATTGTTCTAGTACAGGAATTATTTATCTGTTGTCATGTGCGTGCACTTGTTTCTATATAGGTAAAAACTATAGGGAATTTAGAGCACGCATTTATGAACACTGTGACGATATTAAGTATCTTAATATGGACAGCCCCATAGCCAGACATTTTGCTCAGTTTCATGACTCCAAACTGGATATTTTGGAATTCGTTGGAATTGAGCAAGTAAAACAGCATAGAAGAGGTGGTAATATTGACATAATCCTCCTTCAAAAGGAGACAAGGTGGATGTACAATCTTAGAACCTTGTCACCTGGCGGACTTAATGAAAAATTGGAGTTTGTTTCATTTCTCCCTAAAAATTGATTCTAGTGATGCTTTGTTGCATTTGCCTTTTCTGCTCTCTTTTGGCTATTTGCCATCCTGAGACACGTAAGTGTCTACCACGCTTGTATTTGATATAATAAAAATTATTGAAATGATTGATTTATTTATATAAATCCTGCATTTTTGCACTGAATACACATTTGTACAAACCCCTTAAAAAAGTTTTGTTAATTTAATGTTTGAGTTATTCTTTGTTGTTTCTTTTAATGAAGCATCAAGACTCTCAGTTATTAAGTTTTCAAAATGGTGATAGTAATAATCTTTGGTAGGTTCTTCATTATGAATTTATATTATTAGGTATTGTAAATATTTAAATAGTTATAAGTTAATGTTGTGTTGTCTTGTATTGTCTCAGTCTGTTTTGTGAGTTAAAAATCATGGACCTGTAGCTAGTTTTATCGATGGTTCTTGCTGTGCAGTAACACATTGCCACTTTAAAGGCTTATTGCTAGACTGCATTGAGAAACGGCATTGCCACTTTAAGGCTTCATGAAGGCCTTTGACGTTAGCGATCACATGCTTTGAACAACCAATAAGATGCTATTAAGGCTGATGACGCAAGCGATCACATGCTTCAAACTGCCAATAAGATGGTATCCATGATGTATTCGTCACTACCCGGAAGAAGCTCCGTGCTGCAATTCCGGAGTGAAACGCGCAGGACGACGCGTCGGTACGCAGCATCTTGCTTGTGGGATCCCCACCCCTACAGGGCTGTTGGCTTCAAAAACTGTTATCTTATGTCTGATCTAAGACCAGGAATATATAGCTATATAGATTGACCCTCTCTCTGATCACCAAATGTTTTCTCTAAGATCACGTTGAAAACATTTCTTTGTTCTATAAGCAATCCATTTGATGAGTGAGGGAGGGGGCTGGTTTCTATACACTGTCCATTTGCAGTTTTTAGAAACTAAATTAATTATTTGATGTACATAGCCACTGATCCATTTAATAATATAGCTGTGTATATCATCTAATAATATTTCAAATACCTTGACATCATACATTATTTCTTTCTTTATTATTCTCTCTCTTTTTTCGTGACCTAACGAATCAGGAAGAAGGAGGCCACAAGCTGCATTTGTCTCCTTTTCTGAGCCATATTTGTTCCTGTGAAAGTACAACACACTGTGATCTCAGTGTGTATCACTTCCACGAGATTGAATCCTGTTCCATTAAAAGAGACAAATGTTCTTGGCCTCCATGGAGAGAGGTTAAAGATTATTTAAACAACACAAAAGGGAGCGCTGGTTCACAGTTTATAGGTGGCACAATTCTCCTATCAGGAATCTGCTTTCCGGTATATCTAAATAAACCTTTCAAAGTGCAATATCAGATGTATACACTAAAATAATATATGCAAACTAAAAACATATTATGTTTTTATGTATTGTATCCTATGAAATGTTTTGTGTATTATGTGAAATGAGATGTTTTTAAATATTTTTATTTTTTTTTGTTTCTGAATATATGTATTAAATTAATTTAAACTAATAGTTTTTAGTTTGCATATATTATTTTAGATTATACATCCGATTTATTTCCTATGGCACGACTTCCTTCCAATTACTAGTGGCATATTCAACACCTGGCCAGCAGGAAGAGGCAAAGAGCACCCGAGCAAAGCTGTTAAGTGTAACTTCCCTTACCCATACTCCCCAATCATTCTCTTTGCCTCTGTCAATGGAAGATGTGCGAAGATGGTGTCTGAAGATATTTAATCCTTTTATGGGTACTTTTCTCTGCAAGCAAGGATTGGGGCTATGCTGTGTCCATGTCAATCTCTTTAGTAAGAGTAATGGTGGCTATTAGCAGTTAGAAAGCGGCAAGGTTGTCTTTGCTTTATTTCTAACATTATTGCTACCCCTTTATAGAAAGCCAGGGTTGGTTACTCTGTTCTTTCTTTTTATTTAGGTCCCTGATAGAGAGTGGAGTATCTCACACCTAGGAAGCTGTTCCTGCCCCTCAGCATGGATCCACAGGTAAGTGCCTTTGCCTTCTAGGTACTGAAGGACAGCACATTGGAGGTTAATTCCTCTAGTGGATCAACATCTTGGACAAGTTTTTTCCTTATTGACCGGTTAGCAGTTGGGCAGGCACTGCTTTATGGGAACCATTAAGGGGTTAATATTTTTTAACTTTAATAAATATGAGACTGGCTGAAGGGTTAATTAGGGACTAGAAAGAAATGCATACTTTATTTTTTCTACATAGGATAATATTTATATGTAGAGCGGAGTGCTTAACTGTTTAGGCTGGTCGGACAAAAACGTGCGCTTTTACAGTGGCACAGTTTTTTTTTTTACTTGGTCTGATCACGTGACTATCCACTCTTCCTTTTTAATCATATAGAGCGAAGTTTTTGTTAGCAATCATGTCACATATCTCTGTGTCGGCTTCTAGTTTGATCTAACAGGATCTGTTTGCACTATCGGCTTCCTAAGTCTGACAACCGACTCTTAACAGCGGATCTGAAGCAAGCAGAGAGTCTCTTTACAATTACTAGTTTGAACTCTGGTCCCGGTGAGGAAAGACTCCTCAGCTAGACTGAGGTATAGAGGTGCGAGGAAAAAAAATTAAAATACTTTTTTCTTTTTTGTAGCAAAGGTGTTTGTGGCTATATGCCGTTTCGGTTGTAAAATATTTTTTAATATTTCTAATAAAATTTGGAAATTAGCTCTGTAGTTATGGACTCATACCGAAATACATCTATTTCCTTTGACAAATGTTTGCTTTGTATGGACGCTCAGGTTATATACCCCCTGTGCAATTTTGCGGCACATGCTTATCTAAGACTTTGAAATTTAAGGATAAATTGCTCTCTTCTGAGCCATATGTCTCTCAGGAAAATGCTGTTCAGGATATTCCTTAGCTTTCTCCTCAGACGTCCCAAGTCCTGATAGTTTCACATGCAGTGCCCTGCGGTTCCTCTCAACCTCCTGGAGGTGTTTATTTGCCAGGAGATTTTGCTGCGTAGATGACTTCTGCGGTGTCTGCCGCTTTATCTGCTTTACCTACTTTGGGTAAGCATAACAAGAAATCTAGACATATTTCTCATACATTGGTGTGTCCGGTCCACGGCGTCATCCTTACTTGTGGGAATATCTCTTCCCCAACAGGAAATGGCAGAGTACCAGCAAAGCTGGCCATATAGTCCCTCCTAGGCTCCGCCCACCCCAGTCATTCTCTTTGCCGTTGCACAGGCAACATCTCCACGGAGATGGTTAAGAGTATGTGGTGTTTAGTTGTAGTTTTTTTATTCTACTATCAAGAGTTTGTTATTTTAAAATAGTGCTGGTATGTACTATTTACTCTGAAACAGAAAAAGATGAAGATTTCTGTTTGTGAGAGGAAGATGATTTTAGCAGACAGTAACTAAAATAGATTGCTGTTTCCACATAGGACTGTTGAGATGAAGTAACTTCAGTTGGGGGAAACAGCAGACTTTTCTGCTTAAGGTATGACTAGCCATATTTCTAACAAGACTGTGTAATGCTGGAAGGCTGTCATTTCCCCTCATGGGGACCGGTAAGCCATTTTCTTAGTCTCAAACAGAATAAAGGGCTTAATATGGGCTATAAAACTGGTAGACACTTTTATGGGCTAAATCGATTGCTTTATTTGGACATTTTATACATGTTTATGCTGATAATTCACACTTATAAACTTGGGGAACGTTTTTTAATGTCAGGCACTATGTTAGACACCTTTTCCAGTCAGGAAGGGCCTTTCCAGTTGTAGGCTGAGCCTCATTTTCGCGCCATTACTGCGCAGTTGTTTTTGAGTGCAAGACATGCAGATGCATGTGTGAGGACCTGAAAGTAGTTGGAAAAGTTCCTAGAAGGCGTCATTTGGTATCGTATTCCCCTCTGGGCTTGGTAAAGTCACAGCAAAGGCTGTAGCTGGGACTGTATAGGGGTTAAATCTGTAACCGGCTCCGGTTTCGTTATTTTAAGGGTTAAAGCTCTGAAAATTGGTGTGCAATACTTTTAATGCTTTTAGACACTGTGGTGAAATTTTGGTACATTTTGAACAATTCCTTCATATATTTTCACATATTCAGTAATAAAGTGTGCCCTGTTTAAAATTTAAAGAGACAGTAACGGTTTTGTTTTAAAACGGTTTTTGTGCTTTATTGACAAGTTTAAGCCTGTTTAACATGTCTGTGCCTTCAGATAAGCTATGTTCTATATGTATGAAAGCCAATGTGTCTCCCCCTTCAAAATTGTGTGATAATTGTGCCATAGCGTCCAAACAAAGTAAGGACAGTACTGCCACAAATAATGAAATTGCCCAAGATGATTCCTCAGATGAAGGGAGTAGACATGATTCTACATCATCTCCTTCTGTGTCTACGCCAGTTTTGCCCACACTGGAGGCCCCTAGTACTTCTAGCGCGCCAATGCTTATTACCATGCAACAATTGACGGCTGTAATGGATAACTCCATAGCAAATATTTTATCCAAAATGCCTACATATCAGAGAAAGCGCGATTGCTCTGTTTTAAACACTGAAGAGCAGGAGGGCGCTGATGATAATTGTTCTGTCATACCCTCACACCAATCTGAAGGGGCCATGAGGGAGGTTTTGTCAGATGGGGAAATTTCAGATTCAGGAAAAATTTCTCAACAGGCTGAACCTGATGTTGTGACATTTAAAATTAATTAGAACATCTCCGCGCACTGCTTAAGGAGGTGTTATCTACTCTGGATGATTGTGACAACTTGGTCATTCCAGAAAAATTATGCAAGATGGACAAGTTCCTAGAGGTTCCGGTGCACCCCGACGCTTTTCCTATACCCAAGCGGGTGGCGGACATAGTGAATAAGGAGTGGGAGAAGCCCGGCATACCTTTTGTTCCCCCTCCTATATTTAAGAAATTATTTCCTATAGTCGACCCCAGAAAGGACTTATGGCAGACAGTCCCTAAGGTCGAGGGGGCAGTTTCTACTCTAAACAAGCGCACTACTATTCCTATCGAAGATAGTTGTGCTTTCAAAGATCCTATGGATAAAAAATTGGAAGGTTTGCTTAAAAAGATTTTTGTACAGCAAGGTTACCTTCTACAACCCATTTCGTGCATTGTTCCTGTCACTACAGCAGCGTGGTTCTGGTTCGAGGAACTAGAAAAGTCGCTCAGTAGAGAGACTCCATATGAGGAGGTTATGGACAGAGTTCACGCACTTAAGTTGGCTAACTCTTATATTTTAGATGCCGCTTTGCAATTAGCTAGATTAGCGGCGAAAAATTCAGGGTTTGCAATTGTGGCGCGCAGAACGCTTTGGCTAAAGTCTTGGTCAGCGGATGTATCATCCAAGACAAAATTGCTTAACATCCCCTTCAAGGGTAAAACTCTCTTTGGACCAGAATTGAAAGAGATTATCTCAGACATCACTGGGGGAAAGGGCCACGACCTCCCACAAGATAGGCCTTTCAAGGCCAAGAATAAGTCTAATTTTCGTTCCTTTCGTAATTTCAGGATCGGACCGGCCTCTAATTCTGCATCCTCTAAGCAAGAGGGTAATGCTTCACAGTCCAAACCAGCCTGGAAACCGATGCAAGGCTGGAACAAGGGTAAGCAGACCAAGAAGCCTGCTACCGCTAACAAAACAGCATGAAGGAGTAGCCCCCGATCCGGGACCGGATCTAGTGGGGGGCAGACTCTCTCTCTTTGCTCAGGCTTGGGCAAGAGATGTTCAGGATCCCTGGACGCTAGAAATAGTTTCTCAGGGTTATCTTCTGGAATTCAAGGAACTACCCCCAAGGGGAAGGTTCCACATGTCTCACTTATCCTCAAACCAAATAAAGAGACAGGCGTTCTTACATCGTGTAGAAGACCTGCTAAAGATGGGAGTGATACACCCAGTTCCAATGACGGAACAAGGAATGGGATTTTACTCAAATCTGTTCGTAGTTCCCAAAAAAGAGGGAACCTTCAGACCAATTCTGGATTTGAAGATCCTAAACAAATTTCTCAGGGTACCATCGTTCAAAATGGAAACCATTCGAACGATTCTACCCACTATCCAGGAAGGTCAATTTATGACTACCGTGGATCTAAAGGATGCGTACCTACATATTCCTATCCACAAAGAACATCATCAGTTCCTAAGGTTCGCCTTTCTGGACAAACATTACCAGTTTGTGGCCCTCCCATTCGGATTAGCCACTGCTCCAAGGATTTTCACAAAGGTACTCGGGTCCCTTCTAGCGGTTCTAAGACCGAGGGGCATTGCAGTAGTACCATAATTGGACGACATTCTAATACAAGTGTCGTCCCTTTCAAAGGCAAAGGCTCATACAGACATCGTTCTGGCCTTTCTCAGATCTCACGGATGGAAGGTGAACATAGAAAAAAGTTCTGTCTCCGTCAACAAGAGTTCCCTTTCTGGGAACAATAATAGATTCCTTAGAAATGAGGATCTTTCTGACAGATGTCAGAAAGTCAAAACTTCTAAGCGCTTGTCAAGTTCTTCATTCTGTTCCACGTCCTTCCATAGCTCAGTGCATGGAAGTAGTAGGGTTGATAGTTGCAGCAATGGACATAGTTCCTTTTGCGCGAATTCATCTAAGACCATTACAACTGTGCATGCTGAAACAGTGGAATGGGGACTATACAGATTTGTCTCCAGTGATTCAAGTAGATCAGAAGACCAGAGATTCACTCCGTTGGTGGATATCCCTGGACCACCTATCCCAGGGAATGAGCTTCCGCAGACCAGAGTGGGTCATTGTCACAACCGACGCCAGTCTAGTGGGCTGGGGTGCGGTCTGGGAATCCCTGAAAGCTCAGGGACTGTGGTCTCGGGAAGAGTCTCTTCTCCCGATAAACATTCTGGAACTAAGAGCGATATTCAATGCTCTCAGGGCTTGGCCTCAGCTTGCAAAGGCCAGATTCATAAGATTCCAATCAGACAACATGACGACTGTTGCGTATATCAATCATCAGGGGGGAACAAGGAGTTCCCTGGCGATGAAAGAAGTAACCAAAATAATACAATGGGCGGAGAATCACTCCTGCCATCTATCTGCGATCCACATCCCAGGTGTGGAAAACTGGGAAGCGGATTATCTGAGTCGTCAGACATTCCATCCGGGGGAGTGGGAACTCCACCCGGAGATTTTTGCCCAGTTGACTCAATTATGGGGCATTCCAGACATGGATCTGATGGCGTCTCGTCAGAACTTCAAGGTTCCTTGCTACGGGTCCAGATCCAGGGATCCCAAGGCGACTCTAGTGGATGCACTAGTAGCGCCTTGGACCTTCAACCTAGCTTATGTGTTCCCACCGTTTCCTCTCATTCCCAGGCTGGTAGCCAGGATCAAACAGGAGAGGGTCTCGGTGATCTTGATAGCTCCTGCGTGGCCACGCAGGACTTGGTATGCAGACCTGGTGAATATGTCATCGGTTCCACCATGGAAGCTACCTTTGAGACAGGACCTTCTTGTTCAGGGTCCATTCGAACATCCAAATCTGGTCTCCCTCCAGCTGACGGCTTGGAGATTGAACGCTTGATTCTATCAAAGCGTTGGTTTTCAGATTCGGTGATTGATACTCTGGTGTAGGCCAGAAAACCGGTAACTAGAAAGATTTACCATAAGATATGGAAAAGATATATCTGCTGGTGTGAATCCAAGGGATTCCCTTGGAATAAGGTAAAAATTCCTAAGATTCTTTCCTTTCTGCAAGAAGGTTTGGATAAAGGATTATCTGCGAGTTCTCTAAAGGGACAGATTTCTGCTTTATCTGTCTTACTACACAAACGACTGGCAGCTATGCCAGATGTTCAAGCATTTGTTCAGGCTCTGGTTAGGATCAAGCCTGTTTACAGACCTTTGACTCCTCCCTGGAGTTTAAATCTAGTTCTTTCAGTTCTTCAAGGGGTTCCGTTTGAACCTTTACATTCCATAGATATTAAGTTGCTATCTTGGAAAGTTTTGTTTTTGGTTGCTATTTCTTCTGCTAGAAGAGTTTCAGAGTTATCTGTTCTGCAGTGTTCTCCGCCCTATCTGGTGTTCCATGCAGATAAGGTGGTTTTGCGTACTAAGCCTGGTTTCCTTCCAAAGGTTGTTTCTAACAAAAATATTAACCAGGAGATAGTTGTACCTTCTTTGTGTCCGAATCCAGTTTCAAAGAAGGAACGTTTGTTACACAATTTGGACGTAGTCCGTGCTCTAAAATTCTATTTAGAAGCTACAAAAGATTTCAGACAAACATCTTCTCTGTTTGTCGTCTATTCTGGTAAAAGGAGAGGTCAAAAAGCAACTTCTACCTCTCTTTCCTTTTGGCTTAAAAGCATCATCCGATTGGCTTACGAGACTGCCGGACGGCAGCCTCCTGAAAGAATCACAGCTCACTCCACTAGGGCTGTGGCTTCCACATGGGCCTTCAAGAACGAGGCTTCTGTTGATCAGATATGTAAGGCAGCGACTTGGTCTTCACTGCACACTTTTGCCAAATTTTACAAATTTGATACTTTTGCTTCTTCGGAGGCTATTTTTGGGAGAAAGGTTTTGCAAGCCGTGGTGCCTTCCGTTTAGGTAACCTGATTTGCTCCCTCCCTTCATCCGTGTCCTAAAGCTTTGGTATTGGTTCCCACAAGTAAGGATGACGCCGTGGACCGGACACACCAATGTTGGAGAAAACAGAATTTATGCTTACCTGATAAATTACTTTCTCCAACGGTGTGTCCGGTCCACTGCCCGCCCTGGTTTTTTATTCAGGTCTGATGAATTATTTTCTCTAACTTCAGTCACTACGGTACCATATGGTTTCTCCTATATTTTTCCTCCTGTCCGGTCGAATGACTGGGGTGGGCGGAGCCTAGGAGGGACTATGTGGCCAGCTTTGCTGGGACTCTTTGCCATTTCCTGTTGGGGAAGAGATATTCCCACAAGTAAGGATGACGCCGTGGACCGGACACACCGTTGGAGAAAGTAATTTATCAGGTAAGCATAAATTCTGTTTTCTGTGAGTAAGGTTTCTGACCCCTCTAAATCTGCACTGGTCCACCTTTCCCAAATGTCTGATGAGGAGGATACTTCAGTAGCTTCTGAAGGTGAGATCTCAGACTCTGACATGATGGGAGAAAATTCTACAGAATCTGAAGAAGTTAATTTCATATTTAAGCTTTAGCACCTCCGGTTACTTCTGAATGAGGTTCTAACTACTTTGGACGACTCTGAACCTTCTGTCGTTGTCAACAGTAAAAGGTCAACTAAACTTAATAGAGTTTATGATTCTCCCTCATCTGTGGCGCACTGTGTCTAAGGTAGAAAGAGCTATCTCTACTCTAGCTAAAATAACTACTATTCCTATAGAGGATAGTTGTTCCTTCAATGATTCCATGGATAATAAGCTAGAGGCTTATCTAAAAAAGATGTACATCCATCAAGGATTACAGTGGCAACCTGCGGCAAGTATTGCTATGGTTGCCGGAGCAGCATCTTATTGGTGCGATGCCTCGTCTGAGCATATATCAGAAGAGAATACGATAGAGATGATCCAAGATAGGATCAAGGCTCTTAAACTGGCAAATGCTTTTATCTACGATGCCAACATGCAGGTGATTAGACTGGGAACTAAGATGTCTAGCTTTTCAGTTCTAGCTCGCAGAGATCTGGTTAAAATATTGGTCGGCTGATGTAACTTCCAAGTCCAAGCTTTTGTCTTTACCTTATAAGGGTAAAACTTTATTTTGTCCTGGTTTGGCAGATCATTTCCAAAATTTCGGGTGGAAAAGGATCTTTCCTACCTCAGGACCTAAGGGTCGCCAGAATTCTAATTTTCATTCCTTTCGTAACTTTAAAGGACAGAAATCTTCCTCCTCTTCTTTCAAGCCAGAGAAATCCAAGACCTCATGGAGGTCCAGTCAGCCTTGGAATAAGGGGAATCAAACCAAGAAGCCTTTCACTGATTCTAAATCAGCATGAAGGGTCCGCCCCCAATCCAATTTTGAATTAAGTGGGGGGCAGGCTTTCTTTTTTTCAACAGGCTTCGATATGTGATGTCCCAGATCCTTGGGCTGTGGACATAGTATCCCAGGGTTACAGAATAGGATTCAAATCTTTCCTTACAAGGGGCAGATTTTTCCTGTCACGACTATCTACAAACCAGGTAAAGATGGAGTATTCTTAAACTTTGTAGAGGACCTATCCTACCTGGGAGTAATTGTTCCAGGTCCTGTAGAGGAACAGGGTCAAGGATTCTATTCCAATCTGTTTGTGGTTCCCAAAAAGGAGGGAACTTTCCGTCCAATCCTAGACCTAAAGTGCCTCAACAAATTCCTCAGGGTTCCGTCGTTCAGAATGGAAACTATATTTGTTCCATTCTTCCATTGGTTCCAGAAGGTCAGTATTTAAGGATCTGAAGGATGCGTACCTTCATGTTCCCATTCACAGGGATTATCACCAGTTTCTAAAGTTTGCCTTCCTGAAAAGCACTTCCAGTTTGTTGCCCTTCTTGCTACAGCTCCCGGAATATTCGCAAAGGTTCTGGGGGCTCTCCTGGCTGTTGTCAGATCTCAGGGAATAGCGGTGGCGCCTTACCTGGATGACATCCTAGTTTAAGCGTCATCTTTTCAACTAGCAAGATCTTATACAGACATGTTGTCTATTCTACATTCCTGCGGGTGGAAAGTTAATTTTGAAAAGGGTTCTCTAGTACAAGACACAAGGGTGGGTTTTTTGGGAACAATTATAGATTCTATATCCATGAAAATCTTTCTGACTGATGTCAGAAAATCCAAACTACTTGCTTCCTGCCTTTCTCTCCAGTCTTTTGTTCGCCCATCAGTGGCTCAATGCATGGAGTTGATTGGTCTCATGGTAGCTTCCATGGATATCATTCCTTTTGCTCGGTTCCATCTGAGACCTCTGCAGTTATGCATGCTCAGTCAATGGAACGGAGATCACTCAGATCTCTTGCAGAGGATAGAAATTGATCCCCTGACAAGAGACTCTCGTGGATTTCACAGGACCATCTGTCTCGAGGCACATGCTTCCTGAGACTTTCCTGGGTGATTGTGACCAAAGACGCCTGCCTGTTAAGCTGGGGAGCAGTTTGGGGCTCATTAAAAGCTCAGGGCCTGTGGACTCGGTAGGAGTCTTCTCTTCCCATAAACATCTTAGAATTGAGAGCTATTTTCAATGCCTTGGCCTCAATTATCTTTAGTCCGGTTTATCAGATTCCAGTCGGACAACATCACCTCAGTGGCTTACATCAACCACCAGGGAGGAACACGTGTTCCTTAGCTATGAAGGAGGTGTCTCGCATTCTGCAGTGGGCGGAAGCTCACGATTGTCTCCTATCTGCCATCTACAGTCCAGGGGTGTGAACAACTGGGAAGTGGATTTTCTGAGCAGACAGACCTTTCATCCCGGGGAGTGGGCTCTCCATCCGGACTTGTTCTTGATGATAATCATCAGGTGGGTGTTCCGGAGTTAGATTTGATGGCGTCTAGTCAAAATGCCAAGCTTCCAAAGTACGGTTCAAGGTCAAGAGATCCTCAGGCCGCTCTGATAGATGCTCTGGCGGTTCCTTGGAACTTTTCTTTGGCATACTTGTTTCCTCTGTTTGCTCTCCTTTCACGAGTCATTGCTCGTATCAAACAGGAGAGAGCATATGTGATTCTAATAGCTCATGCATGGCCTCGCAGGATCTGGTTCGCAGATCTGGTGAAGATGTCATCTCTTCGACCTTGGAGGTTACCTTTGAGGAAGGACCTTCTACTTCAGGGTCCATTCCTCCATCAAAATCTAGATTTTCTGAAGCTGACTGCTTGGAGAATGAACGTCTTTTAGCTAGGCATGGGTTTTCTGAGGCGGTCATTGATGCCATGCTTCAGGCTCGTAAACCGGTTACTCTCAAGATTAATCATAAGGTATTGTGACAATAACTTTATTGGTGCAAATCTAAGGGTTTTTCCTGGAGTCGGGTGAGGATTCCCTGCATTTTATCTTTTCTTCAGGATGGCCTGGAGAAAGGTTTGTCAGTCAGTACACTGAATGGTCAGATTTCTGCACTGTCCTTTTGCACAAAAATCTGGCAGATTTGCCAGATGTTCAAGCTTTTGTTCAGGCCTTAGTCAGAAACAGGCATGTGTTCAAACCTGTTGCTCCTCCTTGGAGCCTTAACCTCGTTCTTAAAGTTTTGAAGCAGGCTCCGTTTGAGACAATGCATTCTGTAGATATTAAATTGTTATCTTGGAAGGTTTTGTTTCTTCTTGCTATTTCTTCCGCTCGCAGGGTTTCTGAGCTTTTGGCTCTGCAGTGCGATTCCCCTTATTTTTCATGGGGATAAGACGGTCCTTTGGACTAAACTGGGTTTTCTCACTAAGGTAGTATCGGATCGAAATATTATTCAGGAAATTGTTGTTCCTTTTTGTTCCAATCCTCCTCCCTATAAGGAACGTCTTTTGCATAACCTAGATGTTGTGCGTGCTCTAAAATTTTACCTTTAAGCAACTAAAGATTTTCGGCAATCTTCTGCCCTGTTTGTTGTTTTCTCTGGTAAGTGTAAGGGTCAGAAGGCCACTTCTACTACCCTTTCCCTCTGGTTGAGAAGTAGTATCTGTTTAGCTTATGAGACAGCTGGACAACAGCCTCCTGAGAGAATTATGACTCATTCTACTAGGGCTGTTTCCTCTTCCTGGGCTTTCAAAAATGAAGCTTCTGTGGAGCAAATTTGCAAGGCGGCAACATGGTCCTCTTTGCATACTTTTTCCAAATTTTACAAACTTGATACTTTTGCCTCGGTTGAGGCTTCTTTTGGGAGAAAAGTTCTTCAAGCCGGTGGTGCCTTCTGTTTAGGTCCGCCTGCCTTTTTCTCCCTCCCTTTTCATTCTGTGTCCTCTAGCTTGGTTATTGGTTCCCATTAGTAATTGGAATAAAGTTGTGGACTCTCCATGCCATAGGAAAGAAAACAAAATTTATGCTTATCTGATAAATGTCTTTCTTTCCGGGCATAGAGAGTCCACGACCCCACCCTTTAATTGTAATTCGGCAGTTTTTTGTGTAAACCTCAGGCACCTCTATACCTTTGTGTGTGTTCTTTTTCCATTTTCCTTCGACTGAATGACTGGAGATTATGGGTAAGGGGAGTGACACTTAACAGCTTTGCTGGGGTGCTCTTTGCCGCCTCCTGCTGGCCAGGAGTTGAATATCCCACTAGTACTTGGAATGAAGTCTTGGACTCTCCATACCCGGAAAGAGAGAAATTTATCAGGTAAGCATAAATTTTGTTATTGCACTTTGAAATGTTTATTTAGATATACTGACGAGCAGGTTTCTGATAGGAGTATTGTGCCATCTCCAATCTGTGAACTAGCGCTTCCTTTTGTGTTGTTTAAAAAGCTGTGTTTGGTCTTTTCTCTGGATCTTTTTTAAAGGGGAGCACAGTATTCCATATTTGCGCAGGTACCCTTGCCCCTTTTTTGTTTTCTACATAGTCTTTTTAGAGAGGTTGAAGGTTTCAGAGGTGCTCTACAATCAAGAGTTAATTACTGACAAATTTCTCCCAAATGCCAAATAAAAATAACCCTGATCATCAATCACAACTTACATGCGTCTTGGCACTCTCTTGACCAGTCTTTCACATTGCTGTTGGGTGACACTGTACCACTCATGGTGCAAAAATGCAAGCAGCTCAGCTTTGTTTGATGGCTTGGGACCATCCACTTCCTCTTGATCATTATTCCAGACGTTTTCAATGGGGTTCAGGTCTGGAGATTGTGCTGGCCATGATGGGGTCTTGATCTGGTGATCCTCCATCCACAGCTTGATTGACCTGGCTGTGTGGCATGGAACATTGTCCTGCAGAAAAAAACAATTCTCAGAGTTGGTGAACATTCTCAGAGCAGAAGCAAGCAAGTTTTCTCCTAGGATAACCTTGTATGTGCCTTGATTCATGCACCCTTCAAAAAGATAAATCTGCCCAATTCCAGCCTTGCTGAAGCACCTCCAGATCATCAAAGATCGTTGACCAAATTTCACAGTGTGTTCAAGACGCTGTGGCTTGTAGCCCTCTCCAGGTCTCTAACCATTAGAAGACCAGGTGTTGGACAAAGCTAAAAATTGGCCTGGCTTCAGCAAGGCTGGAATTGGGCAGATTAATCTTTGACAATATTCCTCAACTCTGATGATTGTTTTTTCCCAGCAAGACAATGCTCCATGCCACCCAACTAGGTCAATCAAGTTATGGATGGAGGACCACCTGTTCCAGCCATATCTCCAGATCTGAAAAGAGCAGTTTATCCTGGTTGTTAAAGGGTTAATGTTTTTCTGTTAGCCAGCACACCTATTACTTGATAATTAGCCCCATGGCTTTATAATAGCTCTGAGAAAGCAGGGATGGGTCTCAGTATCAGGCTGCACTGGGTTGGTGCACTTTAAGACTTCTAAAGTAGCTGTCTGAATGAAAGTTAAAGGTCTGGTGAGAAAATTGTTTTTGTTTTTCACTGGAGCCAGAGTAGCTCGACCAGCATTAGTAGTAAGGAGTCTAACTAACAGGAGTAGGCCTTTTTGTTATTTTCTGTTGCTGCTGAAAATACCTAAGAATTTTTAGCATTTTTGCTATCACTCCATTTAAACAGAAATAGCCTTGTTTTTTTCTATTTACCTGTCAAAACTGTGTGTGTGTATATATGTGTGTGTGTGTGTGTGTATATATATATATATATATATATATATATATATATATATATATATATATATATATATATATATATATATATATATATATATATATATGCAATCATATAAAAAAATACTTTCACAAACTTTGGGTTTCTCACTGAAATTATTTACATACTGCTTGTTCAATCATAGCTCAAGTGATTGTAAAAGCTTCTCTGGGATCCCCTTATCCCCTTTGTTCAGAAATAGCAGACATGCATGGCTTTGCCATTGGGTTCTGGTAATTAGAATGCCGCTAACTGCAGCTGGGCACCACACTTGTATTATTCCCGGCAGTGAAGGGGCTAATCGGGTAGCTTGTAAGGTTCATTTCCTTCCTAAGATAGGGAGAGTCCATGGCTTCATTCCTTACTGTTGGGAAGTACAACACTTGGCCACCAGGAGGAGGCAAAGACACCCCAACCAAAGGCTTAAATATCCCTCCCACTTTCTCATTACCCCAGTCATTATTTGCCTTTCATCATGATAGGAGGTGGCAGAGAAGTGTCAGAAGATTCGGAGAGTCCTGAAAAACGGTATCTGCCCTTCGAGATAGGACTGGAGTTTTAAGCATTTATGTCTACCTCTTAGTGAGAGTATTGATGAAAGTTTGAGTCTGGAGATGCAGGGAAAGTGTTTCTGCGAAACCATCCAGACTACTGCTAACAGCTCCTAAGCAATCAGTGTTGACGAGTTTCACTGTCTGCTTTCTCTCACTCAAGTCCATGTCAGGAGTGCTGCTACAAGACTGTCACACTTGAGAGGCTGTGTTCTGTTCCACAGCATTGAATCCTGCAGGTAAGACAGTTTCAATTTTTACACATAAAACGCTATAACAGGGTTATAGTGTGGCTCCTTTATACCTTGATAGGATCCAGGGTTAATATCCTCTGAAGGGGGTTTATGAACAGTTGGGGTTAATCAGTGTATTATTTACATGCTGCTTTGTGTGATTTTTTTCCTGGGCTGACTGTGTGTTTTTAGTTGGAACAAACCGGTTTCACTTTCGTTCTTAAAAGTGTTGCACAGCTCCCATTACTTGCTGTACTTGTAATAACAGGGGAAGTAATGTCTGGCACTCCATGTGACCGGATGTGGTCTATGTTGATTTCCTCCATTCTGGCTGAGACTTGAACCTGAGGAGAGAGTTTTCTCTGTTAACTGTCTGGGTCTAGGAGGTGGTGAGGGCCCCAGCCATTGGGAAGTATAAAGGTGCAGTTTTCTATAATAAAAAATGTTTTTATTTGTGTCCTTCTGTGGGTATAACCTGAGCTATGGAGGACTCTTGACATGTTAGAAGGAACTCCTTCTGTACTAAATCATACCTGTTTATATTGTGAGGAGGCCATGGTTTTCCCACCCACTCAATTATGTTCCACATGCCTTAACACCGTTATAAAGTCTAAGAAGGGAGACAAGCCTGCTAAGGCTCTTATTTCCTCTTAACCGTCTACCTCTCAGGACTCAGCGTCCCGTAAGATTACTACCCTTGCTACATTATCCACTCCTAATGCAGTTTCCCGTAGCACAGCTAATCCTCCATCCGAAGGGGGCCTTTTCTCCAACATAGGTGTGTCCGGTCCACGGCGTCATCCTTACTTGTGGGATATTCTCTTCCCCAACAGGAAATGGCAAAGAGCCCAGCAAAGCTGGTCACATGATCCCTCCTAGGCTCCGCCTTCCCCAGTCATTCTCTTTGCCGTTGCACAGGCAACATCTCCACGGAGATGGCTTAGAGTTTTTTGGTGTTTAAATGTAGTTTTATCCTTCAATCAAGAGTTTGTTATTTTAAAATAGTGCTGGTATGTACTATTTACTCTGAAACAGAAAAGAGATGAAGATTTCTGTTTGTATGAGGAAGATGATTTTAGCAACCGTTACCAAAATCGATGGCTGTTTCCACACAGGACTGTTGAGATGAAGTATCTTCAGTTGGGGGAAACAGTGGGCAGACTTTGCTGCTTGAGGTATGACACATTTCTAACAAGACTTGGTAATGCTGGAAGCTGTCATTTTCCCTATGGGATCCGGTAAGCCATTTTCTTAGTTTTAAATATAAGAATAAAGGGCTTCACAAGGGCTTTAAAGACTGGTAGACATTTTTCTGGGCTAAAACGATTACTTTATAAACATATTTAATGGTTTATAACTTTGAAGAGTTATTTTAATCTTGGGAATTGTGTTTAAAAAAACGGCAGGCACTGTATTGGACACCTTTTTCACTGGGGGCCTTTTCTAGTCATAGGCAGAGCCTCATTTTCGCGCCACTAATGCGCAGTTGTTTTTGAGAAGCAAGGCATGCAGATGCATGTGTGAGGAGCTCAGATCCACTGAAAAAGCTTATTGAAGGCGTCATTTGGTATCGTATTCCCCTCTGGGCTTGGTTGGGTCTCAGCAAAGCAGATACCAGGGACTGTATAGGGGTTAAATGTAAAAACGGCTTTCAAATTTGGTGTGCAATAAAAAGCTTTCAAATTTGTTAAAGCTTTCAAATTTGGTGTGCAATACTTTTAAGGCTTTAAGACACTGTGGTGAAATTTTGGTGAATTTTGAACAATTCCTTCATACTTTTTCACATATTCAGTAATAAAGTGTGTTCAGTTTAAAATTTAAAGTGACAGTAACGGTTTTATTTTAAAACGTTTTTTGTGCTTTGTTATCAAGTTTATGCCTATTAACATGTCTGAACCATCAGATAGACGATGTTCTGTATGTTCGGAAGCCAAGGTTCCTCTCCATTTAAATATATGTGATGAATGTGACAAACAAAGTAGGGACAATGATGCCACTGATAATAATGTTGCCCAAAATGATTCCTTAAGTGAGGGGAGTAAGCATGGTACTGCATCATCTCCTATGTCTACACCAGTCTTGCCCACTCAGGAGGTCCCTAGTTCATCTAGTGCGCCAATCCTCCTTACTATGCAACAATTAACGGCTGTAATGGATAATTCTATTAAAAACATTTTAGCCAAAATGCCCACTTATCAGCGAAAGCGCGACTGCTCTGTTTTAGATACTGAAGAGCATGAGGACGCTGATGATAATGGTTCTGACATGCCCTTACACCAGTCTGAAGGGGCCAGGGAGGTTTTGTCTGAGGGAGAAATTTCAGATTCAGGAAAAATTTCTCAACAAGCTGAACCTGACGTTATTACATTCAAATTTAAATTGGAACATCTCCGCGCTCTGCTTAAGGAGGTGTTATCTACTCTGGATGATTGTGACAATTTGGTCATTCCAGAGAAATTATGTAAGATGGACAAGTTCCTAGAGGTCCCGGTGCCCCCCGAAGCTTTTCCTATACCCAAGCGGGTGGCGGACATTGTAAATAAAGAATGGGAAAGGCCCGGCATACCTTTTGTCCCTCCCCCTATATTTAAGAAATTATTTCCTATGGTCGACCCCAGGAAGGACTTATGGCAGACAGTCCCCAAGGTCGAGGGGGCGGTTTCTACTCTAAACAAACGCACCACTATCCCTATAGAAGATAGTTGTGCTTTCAAAGATCCTATGGATAAAAAATTAGAGGGTTTGCTTAAAAAGATGTTTGTTCAGCAAGGTTATCTTCTACAACCAATTTCATGCATTGTTCCTGTCACTACAGCAGCTTGTTTCTGGTTCGAAGAACTAGAAAAGTCGCTCAATAAAGCATCTTCTTATGAGGAGGTTATGGACAGAGTTCAAGCACTTAAATTGGCTAACTCTTTTACCTTAGACGCCACTTTGCAATTAGCTAGATTAGCGGCGAAAAATTCAGGTTTTGCTATTGTGGCGCGCAGAGCGCTTTGGCTAAAGTCTTGGTCAGCGGATGTGTCCTCCAAGAACAAATTGCTTAACATCCCTTTCAAGGGGAAAACGCTGTTTGGCCCTGACTTGAAAGAGATTATTTCAGACATCACTGGGGGAAAGGGCCACGCCCTTCCTCAGGATAGGTCTTTTAAGGCTAAAAATAAAACAAATTTTCGTCCCTTTCGCAGAAACGGACCAGCCTCAAATTCTACATCCTCTAAGCAAGAGGGTAATTCTTCTCAAACCAAGCCAGCCTGGAGACCGATGCAAGGCTGGAACAAAGGTAAGCAGGCCAAGAAGCCTGCTACCGCTACTAAGACAGCATGAGATGTTGGCCCCCGATCCGGGACCGGATCTGGTGGGGGGCAGACTCTCTCTCTTCGCTCAGGCTTGGGCAAGAGATGTTCAGGATCCTTGGGCGCTAGAAATAGTTTCTCAAGGTTATCTCCTGGAATTCAAGGAACTACCCCCAAGGGGAAGGTTCCACAGGTCTCAATTGTCTTCAGACCAAATAAAAAGACAGGCATTCTTACATTGTGTAGAAGACCTGTTAAAAATGGGAGTGATTCATCCTGTTCCATTAGGAGAACAAGGGATGGGGTTTTACTCCAATCTGTTCATAGTTCCCAAAAAAGAGGGAACATTCAGGCCAATTTTGGATCTCAAGATCCTAAACAAATTTCTCAGGGTTCCATCGTTCAAAATGGAAACCATTCGGACAATTCTTCCTACCATCCAGGAAGGTCAATTCATGACCACGGTGGATTTAAAGGATGCGTATCTACATATTCCTATCCACAAGGAACATCATCGGTTCCTAGGTTCGCCTTTCTGGACAAGCATTACCAGTTTGTGGCACTTCCATTCGGATTAGCCACTGCTCCAAGAATTTTCACAAAGGTACTAGGGTCCCTTCTAGCGGTGCTAAGGCCAAGGGGCATTGCAGTAGTACCTTACTTGGACGACATACTGATTCAAGCGTCGTCTCTGCCACAAGCAAAGGCTCATACGGACATTGTCCTAGCCTTTCTCAGATCTCACGGGTGGAAAGTGAACGTAGAAAAAAGTTCTCTATTCCCGTCAACAAGGGTTCCCTTCTTGGGAACAATAATAGACTCCTTAGAAATGAAGATTTTTCTGACAGAGGCCAGAAAATCAAAACTTCTAAGCTCTTGTCAAGTACTTCATTCTGTTCTTCTTCCTTCCATAGTGCAGTGCATGGAAGTAATAGGTTTGATGGTTGCGGCAATGGACATAGTTCCTTTTGCGCGAATTCATCTAAGACCATTACAACTGTGCATGCTCAGACAGTGGAATGGGGATTATACAGACTTGTCCCCGACGATACAAGTAGATCAGAGGACCAGAGATTCACTCCGTTGGTGGCTGACCCTGGACAACCTGTCACAAGGGATGAGCTTCCGCAGACCAGAGTGGGTCATTGTCACGACCGACGCCAGTCTGGTGGGCTGGGGCGCGGTCTGGGAACCCCTGAAAGCTCAGGGTCTATGGTCTCGGGAAGAATCTCTTCTCCCGATAAACATTCTGGAACTGAGAGCGATATTCAATGCTCTCAAGGCTTGGCCTCAACTAGCAAAGGCCAAATTCATAAGGTTTCAATCAGACAACATGACGACTGTTGCATATATCAACCATCAGGGGGGAACAAGGAGTTCCCTGGCGATGGAAGAAGTGACCAAAGTAATTCAATGGGCGGAGATTCACTCCTGCCACTTGTCTGCAATCCACATCCCAGGAGTGGAAAATTGGGAAGCGGATTTTCTGAGTCGTCAGACATTTCATCCGGGGGAGTGGGAACTCCATCCGGAAATCTTTGCCCAAATAACTCAATTATGGGGCATTCCAGACATGGATCTGATGGCGTCTCGTCAGAACTTCAAGGTTCCTTGCTACGGGTCCAGATCCAGGGATCCCAAGGCGACTCTAGTAGATGCACTAGTAGCGCCCTGGACCTTCAACCTAGCTTATGTATTTCCACCGTTTCCTCTCATTCCCAGGCTGGTAGCCAGGATCAATCAGGAGAGGGCTTCGGTGATCTTGATAGCTCCTGCGTGGCCACGCAGAACTTGGTATGCAGACCTGGTGAATATGTCATCGGCTCCACCATGGAAGCTACCTTTGAGACGGGACCTTCTTGTTCAAGGTCCGTTCGAACATCCGAATCTGGCCTCACTCCAACTGACTGCTTGGAGATTGAACGCTTGATTTTATCAAAGCGTGGGTTCTCAGATTCTGTCATTGATACTCTTATTCAGGCTAGAAAGCCTGTAACTAGAAAAATTTGCCATAAAGTATGGAAAAAATATATCTGTTGGTGCGAATCTAAAGGATTCCCATGGAACAAGATAAAAATTCCTAAGATTCTATCCTTTCTACAAGAGGGTTTGGAGAAAGGATTATCTGCAAGTTCTTTGAAGGGACAGATTTCTGCTTTATCTGTTTTACTTCACAAAAAGCTGGCGGCTGTGCCAGATGTTCAAGCTTTTGTTCAGGCTCTGGTTAGAATCAAGCCTGTTTACAAACCTTTGACTCCTCCTTGGAGTCTCAATTTAGTTCTTTCAGTTCTTCAAGGGGTTCCGTTTGAACCCTTACATTCCGTAGATATTAAGTTATTATCTTGGAAAGTTTTGTTTTTGGTTGCAATTTCTTCTGCTAGAAGAGTTTCAGAGTTATCTGCTCTGCAGTGTTCTCCTCCTTATCTGGTGTTCCATGCAGATAAGGTGGTTTTGCGTACTAAACCTGGTTTTCTTCCGAAAGTTGTTTCTAACAAAAATATTAACCAGGAGATAGTTGTGCCTTCTTTGTGTCCGAATCCAGTTTCAAAGAAGGAACGTTTGTTGCACAATTTGGATGTAGTTCGTGCTCTAAAATTCTATTTAGAGGCTACAAAGGATTTCAGACAAACATCTTCCTTGTTTGTTGTTTATTCTGGTAAAAGGAGAGGTCAAAAAGCAACTTCTCTCTCTCTCTCTTTTTGGCTTAAAAGCATCATCCGATTGGCTTATGAGACTGCCGGACGGCAGCCTCCTGAAAGAATCACAGCTCACTCCACTAGGGCTGTGGCTTCCACATGGGCCTTCAAGAACGAGGCTTCTGTTGATCAGATATGTAAGGCAGCGACTTGGTCTTCACTGCACACTTTTACCAAATTTTACAAATTTGATACTTTTGCTTCTTCGGAGGCTGTTTTTGGGAGAAAGGTTTTGCAAGCCGTGGTGCCTTCCATCTAGGTGACCTGATTTGCTCCCTCCCATCATCCGTGTCCTAAAGCTTTGGTATTGGTTCCCACAAGTAAGGATGACGCCGTGGACCGGACACACCTATGTTGGAGAAAACAGAATTTATGCTTACCTGATAAATTACTTTCTCCAACGGTGTGTCCGGTCCACGGCCCGCCCTGGTTTTTTAATCAGGTCTGATGAATTATTTTCTCTAACTACAGTCACCACGGTATCATATGATTTCTCCTATGCATATTCCTCCTTTACGTCGGTCGAATGACTGGGGAAGGCGGAGCCTAGGAGGGATCATGTGACCAGCTTTGCTGGGCTCTTTGCCATTTCCTGTTGGGGAAGAGAATATCCCACAAGTAAGGATGACGCCGTGGACCGGACACACCGTTGGAGAAAGTAATTTATCAGGTAAGCATAAATTCTGTTTTTCCTGCAGACTTTGCCACACAGTTACAAATGGCGGTTTCTTCGGCCCTCAGTGCATTACCTTGCTCTAACAAACGCAAGAGAAAGGTTAAACATAGGTCTCCTGACCCGGAGTCATCTAAATATTTATCAGATTTAGCTATTATGTCCCAGTTATCTGATGATGAGTTAACCTCTGTAGCTTCAAAGAGTAAACTTTCTTGGTCGGAGTCCTTAGCGTCTAAGCCTTCTGCTGCGGAGGAGCCGTCTTTGAGATTTAAAATTGAGCACTTGTGTTTTTTTTATTAAAGGAGGTTCTGTCTCTATTAGAGGTTCCAGAGGCCGCGCTGCCTGAAGAACCTATGATACCTAAATTAGACAGAGTTTACAAGCTCGTATATCTTTTTCCTCCATTACCGCTTCTTCCTCAAGCAGGAGCAGGTATCAGTTATCCTGATTGCTCCATCATGGCCGCGAAGGACGTGGATCTAGTGGGGATGTCCTCATCTCCTCCATGGAAGTTACCTTGTCGCAGAGACCTGCTGATTCAAGGTCCATTTGTTCATCAAAATCTAGATTCTCTGAGGCTGACTGCGTGGAGATTGAACGCCAAGAGAGGTTTCTCTGAGAGTGTCATTGATACTCTTATTCAAGCTTGTAAACCAGTTACTTGGCATCTACCACAAGGTGTGGAGGACCTACTTATTCTGGTGTGAAGAGCGTGGTTTTTGCTGGCACAGAGTTAAGGTTGCCAGGATCTCATCTTTTCTCCAGGATGGGCTGGAGAAGGGCCTTTCTACTAGTTCCCTGAGGGGACATATTTCGACCCTGTCGGTTTTATTGAACAAGAGACTGACTGAGCTTCCAGACGTGTAGTCCTTTAAGTCTCTGATTAAGATCAGAACTATGTTTTGATCTGGGGCTCCTCCTTGGAGCCTAAATCTTGTTCTTCGGGTTTTGCAACAGGTTCCGTTTGAGCCTCTACATGCCATTGACATTAAATTGTTTAATTGTTCTCTCTTTATTGGCTATTGCCTCTGCGCGCAGAGTTTGAGATCTCTGCCTTGCAATGTGAGCCCCCTTATCTGATTTGTTATGCAGATAAGGCTGTTTTACGTACTAAATTAGGTTTTCTTCCTAAGGTTGTCAGATCGTAACATCTATCAGAAGATTGTGGCTCCTTCCTTGTGTCCTAATCCCCCATCGAAGGAACGCTTACTTCACAATTTGAATGTGGTTTGCGCCTTGAAGTTCTATCTTTAGGCTTCTAAGGAGTTTAGACGATCTTCATTTTTGTTTGTTGTCTATTCGGGGCAGAAGGCTACTTCAACTTCCCTGTCTTTTTGGTTAAGGAGTGTCATCTGCTTAGCTTATGAGACAGCATGACATAGTTCTCCTGAGAGGACAACAGCTAATTCCACTAGAGCAGTGGCTTCCTTTTGGGCCTTTAAGAATTAGACCTCTATGGATCAGCATTGTAAGGCGGCTACCTGGTCCTCCTTACATACTTTTTAAAAGTTTTACAAGTTTGATGTTTTTGTTTCGGCTGAAGCAGCTTTCGGTAGAAAAGTTTAGCAGGCTGTGGTGACCTCAGAATAGGGTCCGCCTCTTCCTTTTTTGTACCCTCCCGTTATTCATTCAGTGTCCTCTGGAGCTTGGGTATAGTTTTCCCAAAAGTAAGGAATTAAGCCGTGGACTCTCCCTATCTTAGGAAGGAAAACATAATTTATGCTTACCAGATAAATTCCTTTCCTTCTGGATAGGGAGAGTCCACAGCCCCCGTCCGTTTTTTCTTGTCTACGGGCGGTCCGCAATTTATTTTATTCTTCTGGCACCATTTATACCCTATTGTTTCTCCTACTTTCCCTTGTTCCCTCTGCAGAATGACTGGTGTAATGAGGAATTGGGAGGGATATTTAAGCCTTTGGCTGGGGTGTCTTTGCCTCCTCCTGGTGGCCAGGTGTTGTATTTCCCAACAGTAAGGAATGAAGCCGTGGACTTTCCCTATCTAGAAGAAAAGGAATTTATCTGAAAAGCATAAATTATGTTTTTTGCTTTAATGTAGAGATTACCCTGCCACCTGACACCTCCCACCCCCTGATCCCTACCTGATCTTTTGTACACAGCTCTCTTCCCTCCCTCACCCACCACTGGTCACCACCATCTTAGGTACTGGTAGACAGTCCGGCAATATTACGTTTTTAAGGAAAACATTTTTTTCTACAGTGTAGGATCCCCCTTTACCCTCCAACCTCCTTGATCCCTCCCAAACAGTTCTCTAACCCTCCCCCCTCTAACCATGCCTGCCATCTTAGGTACTGGCAGCTGTCTACCAGTACCTTTTTAAAATGTCATATATTTTTTTTATTATTTTTATGATGTTCTGTAGTGTAGAGCTCCCCACCCCCTCCTGTGATCATTAGGTAGGGACTCCCCCACCCCACCTTTTTATGTAGCTTAGCACACCTTCCCTACCTCTCCCTTAAATTTCTATTTTCCACAGTGTAGGACACTACCTCCTCCTCCCTCCCCCCTCCGCTGCTGGACCGACTACCCGCCTCCCACACCTCCAGCTAGCACCAGCAGATGATCGTTACAGACAGGGGATACACACAGTCTCACCATCCTAACGATCTGGCATCTGCCTTCATATGGTAACGGAGCACCGATTGCCCCTGGAGCTCATGAACTCCATCTCTCGTCTGTAACGTAACAGCCGAGAGCTGGAGCTTCCTGCAGCCCAGACATAGATATACACTTTGCAGTACAATAAGAAAAGTACCGTACAATGTGTGTATATATACACGCATTGGGCTAAAATATTTTTATGTATTGTATAATATATCAGCAATTAAGAATGCTTTGCATTGTTTTTTGTTTTTTTTACTAAGCATAATTAAACATTTTATTAGGATTACATTTTGTTTTCTCGACCCTTTTTAACACTTATAAGAAATTGGTTGGTCCTGTTGTACAGGGACGAATAAAAATAAAATGAGCTTGGCAAGTTCTGTATTACTTACATTTCCCCAGATTCTTAAGTAAAAATCTGAATATTTTCTGAATTAAAAGTATTTGCTTAAACTTTAAATTCTATGTTGGAGTTTAATACTTCCATAACTATGTTGTACCGTGCTGCTTATTACAGACTTTATTAGAACTAAATGTGAATTTCCATTATGCATTGTAAATCAAGCATTGTGTAGAGAAATCTGACGTAAATAAATCTTTAATTTTATATTTATTTATTTTTTTAGATCATGTCATTACATCATAGATATATATCCTTTCTTTGGCAAGTAGCAGATTTAGGAAGCAGCTTAAATATGCCTCCACTTCGTGATGGTGCACGGGTCCTCATGAAACTTATGCCACCAGGTATTCCTAAAATAGATAAGTTGTTGTTAGCACTGAAAGATATGGTCATTTGTGGTGTTAGAAAAATCATTGTGGTTACACTGGGGAATAAAACTGGGATATGTAATTGACTTGAATGAAAATTGTGCCCTTTTTTATGTAGTCTCTTGTGTGCAGGTTCCTTAGTTGGTTGTGTAGAAACTGAATGAGCTCTGTTTTCTCAGCTGCAAACGCTGGAATGTATCCTCCTATTAACATCATTTTAATTTTCCATTATGATTAATTAAATTAGTTCCTTCATGGAACAAGTTTTTGAAAAATACTTATTAATAAAGTGTCTGCTCGAACAGAGACTCTAGTATTGAATGTTAATAGTTCACTAGTAACATTGCAAAGTTATGTGTTTAACCCCTGCAAGGGGCTTAAAATATAGCTCGGGACAAAAAAATAATTTGTGGAAGTATAGTATTTTTAACAAACATAACATGCATTTAGAAAATAGCTCCTGTTGTAAAGAAAAGTGTTATACAACAAGCACTAATGTATGAGCAGATGTATGCATCACGGATAAGACTTTTGTAATACAAAAAAGTATTCAAGATAGAGCTACTCCTATATAGTATACACCAGTTTCTTTTAGTTCTGTATGCTATGGATTTTTGCATTGTTTGAGCTTTCTGAATTTTTATATTAGCTGTCTTTTTTCTGTTTGCTTGTAATTATGTATATTTGTATTTTTGTATTTGACTATTGTACTGAGGTTGTCTATAGATTTCAAATGTTTTTTATTTTTATTTCAGACAATACTATAGTCGAAAAACTGAGAGCCATGTGTTTAGATCATGCAAAACTTGGAGAAAGTAGTCTGAGTGCATCTCTAGATTCTCTTTTTTTTGGTCCCTCTGCTTCACAAGTACTATATCTAACAGAGGTTAGTGATTTTTAATGTTATAGTCTAATGAAAATTTAACCTAATTAACAAATTACCTTGGATAAAATTCTGCTTTACATGCTGTGGAATTCAAGTCTCGTGTTCAAAATAAACTAGTTCATAAACATGTTTGACAACCGTTGCCTGGTTTTATGTATGATTAGCATATGGGCTGTTAATATGCAATTGTCATTGTAATAATTTTACAACTCTTTGTAATGCAATCTCTTTTAAATAATATGAATTTCACTTTGGATCTGCATTTGTGACATTTTAGCCATTCCGAATACCGCAAGCTGCATTCGTCAATTTTCAGTGCCAGATTTACTCTTGTGAAAGAAAATACATTAGGGTCTGAATTTGTACAGATCTCAGTATGTTGCACTTTAACAAGAATAAATCCAGCTCTGAAAATTTGCAAAGACAACTTGTGGTTCACATATTGGGCATTCAGTTTGTCTCAAAAGTCACAAATGCACATCCCTAAATTTTACTATATGCACCAGGTTTGTCCAACCTAAGCTGTGGCCAACATACTTGCAGGTTTTCACACTGGTTTTACTCTTACTTAATTGTGTTAGCTTTGTGTGCTAATTATGGAGGATTTTCTGGTAGCGGGACTGTATGCAGTGCTACGCTGTTTTCATGTTTTTATACAGGAGCTTTGGATATATCTCACATAACTACTAAGCATCTCTCATATTTTCAACACATAAAGTACTAACATAACTTTCTTATCTATGCAGCTGGTCGCTGAAGCTGGAGAAGAGCCTACTGCTCTTCTATCCAACTGAATCATTCTTGTTATCTCTTGGAAGATCGTGCCTATATTTATGAATATGTGTATGTGTGTGTGTGTGTGTGTGTGTGTGTGTGTGTAAAAAAAAAAAATACATTGCTGGCACCCTTATTTCAATATGTTGGACAACCCCAATATTAATAGAATATTGTACATGAATGTATAGCTTAAACTGAATGATATGCCTTGTTAAAACAAGTTTGCTAATCATGATTTTGTGTATTTTCTAGGTAGTTTATGCCTTGCTTATGCCTGCCAATGCACCCTTGGGAGAGGATGCAAGTGATTTCCAGTACAACTTCCTAAAAAGTGGTGGCTTACCCCTTGTTTTGAGCATGTTAACTCGGAATAATTTCCTGCCAAATGCTGACATGGAAACAAGGAGGAGTGCCTATCTTAATGCTCTGAAAGTCGCCAAATTGCTGCTTACTGCAATAGGTTATGGCCATGTGCGTGCGGTTGCTGAAGCTTGCCAACCTGTGGTGGATGGCACAAATCCTGTTTCACCGGTATGTTGTGTCAGCGGTTTTTCAGTCAAATTTGAATTTTAAACATAAAAAATTTACTAGTGATATAATACATATATATATATTTATTTATTTATTTCCTAAGATATGGTGAGTCCACGGCTTGAGTAATTACTGTTCGGAATATCACTCCTGGCCAGCAGGAGGAGGCAAAGAGCACCACAGTTAAACTGCTAAGTATCACTCCCCTTACCCACAACCCCCAGTCATTCTCTTTGCCTTCGGGCATGGAGGAGGTGAAGTTTAGGTGTCTGAAGAAAAATTTTGATTTCATCTACAAGCAAATTTTGGGGTATAGCCGTATTCCATGTCATTTCTTGCAGTCTGGTAGTTGAGGCTTTAAAGCAGTTAGGAACTTGTAAAGAGGTACTTACTGCGTTTTCCTAACAATTGCTGCCCTAGTTTAGAAAGCCAGAGTTGACTACTCTGTTCTTTCATTTTCAAAGGTCTCTGTGAGGAACTGTGTCCTCTCATACCTTGTAACTGTCTACATGCTTTTTCTTCCAGTTGGGGAGACCATGCACTTAACAAATGAAAAGACACTGCTTTTTTATTGGGACATAGATAATCCTGTTGTATGGGTTACACTGGGGCATGAAGCAGGCACTGTAGCATGTGTGAGACTAACATATAAACTATTTTAAACAGGGTAAAATGTTTTTATTAGGCTTTATTTTCTGACACATATTTACTTGATAAAACAATACAAGTTTAAACTGAAAGTAATGCTGAATTTTCTTTTTCAGCAGCTTATTCATTTCTCCTTTGCTTTAAAATAAAATGATGCAATATTTTAAACTGTCCTGTTTTTTTTTTAAAAAGGGATATTTCTGGTACTCAGTGTACCAGGAAGCTATTTTTAGTGCCTCTCTGTGTCGCAGCAGTAATTTGAGCGTGGCAGTTGCAGTCACATGACCGGCTTTACTTCATAACCTTTCTGAGGAAAAAGTTGTTTTTCTCCATTTCTGGGTGATTCGGTCTTTATTGGTAGCGGTAAAGCACCTCAGTAATTGAGGTGTGGGATTGCCTGAGGGGTATTTTAGAAGTGTATTTGATGTTTATTAAATGTTTTTTTTCTTAACTTTTCTTTTCTTTTTTGGGGATCAATCCTAATTTGGGATAAAATTTAAAGTGTATTTTTTTCCTTGGCTTATTTTAATTGAATATTAAAAACTTTTAAACTTATCTGTACAAGTTTATTTACTGTTTCACATCGTCTGATATGGTGCAAGAGCCTGCTCTCATAAATTCATGCTTATTATGTTTAGATGCACAAATAGCAGCTCCTATGCAATTTTGTTCTTCATGTGTCAAGAAAACCTTGCAAAATAAAGGTAACATTTTTGAGCCTAATGTGTCTCAGGATAATGCTGCTAAAATAATACCTCGGCTTTCTCCTGCTGCGTCCCAAGCCTCAATGGTGTCACATGCAGTGCCCTGCGGTTCCTTTCTAACTCCTAGTGGAGTTTATTTAAAACCAGAATTTGCTGCCCAAGTATCTTCAGCGGTATCTGCGGCATTAACTGCCATTCCCAGATTACAGGGAAAACGCAAGAAGAAATCTAGAAATTCAGAAAGTAAGGTGCCTGTCCTCAGTTCTGCTTCTCAAGTTGCTCTTTCTCATAAGTCCGATGAGGAAGCTACATCGGGACTTTCTGAGGGTGAAATCTCAGATTCGGACAGTATAATTCCTTCTTCTGAGACTAAGGTGGTATCCTTCAGATTTAAGCTTGAACACCTTCGTGTATTGTTAAAGGAGGTTTTAGCTACTTTAGATGACTCAGATACCCCTGTCGTTGTCACTCCTAAGAAATATAGTAAACTTAATAGTTTCTTTGATGAACCCTCCACTTCGGAGGTTTGACTGTGCCAGGGAGATTATCTCACAGGAATGGGAGAAACCAGGGGTGTCTTTTTTCCCTGTCTCCCATTTTTAAGAAAATGTTTCCTATCGATGACTCCATTAAAGACCCTTGGTATACTGTACCCAAAGTTGAAGGGGCCATTTCCACTCTGGTTAAGAGAACCACTATTCCTATTGAGGATAGCTTCTCTTTAAAGGATCCGATGGACAAGAAGCTGGAGGCTTATTTGAAAAAGATTTATGTTCATCAAGGTCTCCAATGGCAACCTACTGTGTGTATTGCCACCATGACTAGGGCGGCATCTTATTGGTTCGATGCCTTGTCTGAGTCTCTTCAAGTAGATACTTCCTTTGATGAAATTCAAGATAGGATTAATGCTCTTAAGTTGGCCAATTATTTTATTGCAGATGCCATTTTACAGGTTGTTAGACTAGGAGCTAAATCTTCTAATTTCGCTGTCCTAGCCTGCAGGGCATTATGGTTGAAATCCTGGTCTGCGGACGTTTCCTCTAAATTTTAAGCTTCTGGCGATTCCTTACAAGGGCAAAACCTTGTTTGGACCCGGTTTAGAAGAAATTATCTCCGATATTACGGGTGGAAAGGGGTCTTTTCTACCTCAAGATAAGAAGAATAGGCCTAAAGGAAGTCAGAGTAATTTTCTTTCCTTTCGTAAGTTCAGAGGTAAGCCTTCCCCTTCTTCTTCCAAGCAGGAACAATCCAAGTCTTCTTGGAAACCCAATCAGTCTTGGAACAAGGGGAAACAATCAAAGAAACCTGCAACTGATTCCAAATCAGCATGAAAGGTTTGCCTCCGATCCGGGATTGGATTAGGTGGGGGGCAGATTTTCTTAGTTCTCTCAAGCCTGGATACGAGATGTCCCAAATCCCTAGACTGTGGACATAATATCCCAGGGTTATAAATTGGAATTCAAGACTTTTTTTCCCAGAGGCATATTCCATCTCTCAAGATTATCTGCAGACCAGATAAAGAGAGAGGCGTTCTTGAAATGTATGCATCTTTCCTCCCTGGGAGTGATCGTTCCGGTGCAGGAACAGGGTCTCGGGTTCTACTCCAACCTATTTGTGGTTCCCAAAAAAGAGGGAACTTTCCGTCTTGAAGTGTCTAAACAAGTTTCTCAAAGTTCCATCCTTCAAGATAGACTATACGCTCCATTCTTCCTTTAGTACAAGAGGGTCAGTTCATGACAACCATAGACCTAAAGGATGCGTATCTTCATGTTCCTATTCACAGGGACTATCACAGATTCCTGAGATTTGCCTTTCTGGACAAACATTTCCAGTTTGTGGCCCTTCCATTTGGTCTAGCCACGGCTCCCAGAATTTTTTCAAAGGTTTTGGGGGCTCTTTTGGCAGTTATCCGTTCTCGTGGAATTGCTGTGGCACCCTACCTGGACGACATATTGGTTCAGACGCCATCTTTTCATCAAGCAAAATCTCACACAGAGATATTATCTTCATTCCCACGGATGGAATGTGAATCTGGAAAAAAGCTCCCTTTCCCCTGCTACAAGAGTAGTGTTCTTAGGGACCATAATAGATTCTCTATTGATGAAGATTTTTCTGACAGAGGTCAGGAAAAACTAAATAGTTTCCTCTTGCCTCTCTCTTCAGGCTACTGCTCAATGTATGGAGGTAATCGGTCTGATTGTGGCTTCCATAGACATAATTCCTTTTGCTCGATAAAATTTGAGAGCTCTCCAGTTGTGCATGCTCAGACAATGGAATGGCAACCATGCAGATCTATCTCAGAGACTAGAGTTAGATCAGCCGTCAAGGGACTCTCTCCCGTGGTGGATTTATCAGGAACATCTGTCTCAGGGCACATGCTTTCGGAGACCTTCCTGGGTGATCGTTACTAGGGACGCCACCCTGCAGGGCTGGGGAGCAGTCTGGAACTCGTTTAAAAGCTCAGGGCCTTTGGACTCGGGAGGAGTCCTCTTCCCATCAACATCTTGGAGTTGAGGGCGATTTACAATGTTCTTTTGGCTTGGCCTCATTTGTCCTCAGCCCAGTTTATCAGGTTCCAGTCATAACCTCTGTGGCTTACATCAATCACCAGGGAGGAACTCGGAGTTCCTTAGCCATGAAGGAGGTTACTCGGATTCTTCAGTGGGCAGAGATCCACAATTGCTGTCTATCTGCCATCCACATTCCAGGAGTAGACAACTGGGTAGCGGATTTTCTGTGCAGACAGACTTTCCATCTGGAGACGTTTTACAGCTTAGTCCTCAAATGTGGGGTGCTTGAGTTGGATCTGATGGCGTCCCGTCAGAACGCCAAGCTTCCAAGGTATGGTTCAAGATCAAGAGATCCGCAGGCTGTTCTGATAGATGCTCTGGTGGTTTCTTGAGTTTTCATGTTGGCATACCTGTTTTCTCCTTTTGCTCTCCTTCCACAAGTCATTGCTCGTAGAAAACAGGAGAGGGCGTTGGTGATTCTAATAGCCCCCGCGTGACCTCGCAGGATCTGGTTTGCAGACCTAGTGGAGATGTCATCTCTCCCACCTTGGAGACAACCTCTGAGGAAGGACCTCCTGATTCAGGGTCCCTTCCTTTATCCAAATCTTGTTTCTCTGAAGCTGACTACTTGGAGATTGAACGCTTAATTCTGTCTAAGCGTGGTTTTTCTGAGTCAGTCATTGAAACCATGATTCAGGCTCGCAAGCCTGTTGTTAGAAAGATTTACCATAAGATATGGCGTAAATATCTTTATTGGTGTGAATCCAAGTGCTACTTTTGGAGTAGAATTAGAATTCCTAGAATTTTATCTTTTCTTCATGAAGGCCTGGAGAAGGGATTGTCAGTACCTTGAAGGGTCAGATTTCTGCTTTATCAGTTTTACTACATAAACGTTTGGCGGATATGCCAGATGTGCAATCTTTTTTTGTCAGGCCTTGGTCAAAATCAGCCCTGTCTTTTTAAAGGGATAGTAAACTCAAAAAAAAAAATAAGCTCTCTTAAAACATCTTTATATGTTAAATATATTTGTAATTGGTACTTGTTTAAATTTTTCTATTGTTTTCTTGTAATTTTGAATGTAAAATTATTACTGTGCCAAACCCCCTTTGAAACCGGTAAATGGGGCCTATAACGATGTTCTACCTAGGTAGAAACATCATGGTGGCCCGCATGCGCATTATATCAACTCACATCCTAACGCATACGCAGATTCATGATCCAAGCACCGGATGGTCACGTGGATTGTAACGTTGATGCCGGAGGGAGTGTTGCACCGCTGCACTGAAGTTTCATAGAGAGGAAAGAGCGGACGTTATAGATGGAGAGGTGGAGGTAAGTATGCAAAGTGCCCCTAGACCAAGGAGCATTTTGAATAGTTTTTTATTATATGGTATGGACCATGAATAGTAAAAGAAAATATGGCCGCTGTGCGTTTCTATACATTGTGCGCTTGCGTATCCCTTACATTACAAGTGCGCATGCAATGTGCACATAAATAAGAGCATTTAAATATTAAAATTAATGTCCACAGCAGCTTCACCATTGAATGGGGCTCCTTTTTTGGTTTTGCATTAACTCTGCCTCTTTTTATGGGCGGTCGTTACCGCTCCTTTCATGAGAATTTCAAAGTTTATACAAAAATAGTTTCATTTGCTTACATTTAATATATTAAATATAATAGTATAATTTATATACAATTTGCAACAATTTCTAACCCTTTAAGTCTGTTGCTCCTCCTTGGAGCCTTAACCTTGTTCTTAAAGTTTTACAGCTGGCTCCGTTTGAGCCGTTGCATTCCATAGACATTGTTATTATCTTGGAAGGTTTTGTTTCTTGTTGCTATCTCTTTTGCCCGAAGAGTCTCGGAACTCTCAGCTCTGCAGTGTGATTTCCCCTTATCTTATTTCTCTTGTAAAGGTGTATCCAGTCCACAGGTTCATCCATTACTTGTGGGATATTCTCCTTCCCAACAGGAAGTTGCAAGAGGACACCCACAGCAGAGCTGTCTATATAGCTCCTCCCCTAACTGCCACCCCCAGTCATTCTCTTGCAACTCTCGACAAGATAGGAAGTGTAAGAGAGATGTCCACATTCCGCTACACAGATTTGTCTCCTCGGATAAATCTGGATCAAGAGACCAGGGATTCTCTTCTCTGGTATAAATGGGGATATATATAAAAACAGCGCTTGGACTTAAAATACTTTTGCCTCTCTCTGTAAACCCCCTTCCTGGTCACGAATTTAAAATGATTTGTAGTTGAGAGTGGC
This sequence comes from Bombina bombina, assembly GCF_027579735.1. Lineage (NCBI taxonomy): Eukaryota > Metazoa > Chordata > Amphibia > Anura > Bombinatoridae > Bombina > Bombina bombina. The sequence goes on from NC_069501.1 coordinate 360,882,496, forward strand.
GCTACTAAAAGCTAAAAAGTATTAAAAACTATGAGAGGAAATATATGTGTTACCTACTAAATATTTTATGTATATATTTTCAAATAAATAAGTATACCTTTACTAGATTATGAATTTAGGAAGAATACATCTATTCTATTCACATAAATTTCATAAGCATTTTAGTACAATCAAAAGTTTTTATTATATTACAATCTTATGCTGAGAAAAAACTAAAACATATAAAATACACAGCTGTATATCTATATAAATAAAATATTTCACTAATGACTCACAGAGTAAAAACAGATATTGATATGGTAAAATATAAAATATAAATGAGAGAGCCCAGATAAAGTAACGATGTCCACAAATATTATTTTTTTTTTTTTTTTTTTTTTTTTTTACTCTATCTTTCTATTAGGGTGATTTCATATTAGTTTTCTTAGTAAAAAAATTTTTTTATAGTTATAGATTACTTTTTAATTCTTAAAAGTAAGGTGCATAATTGTTTATTAAAAATAAAGTGCATAATTATTTGGTAAAGTGCAGAATTTTTTAATAGAGTGCAAAAAATGTTTTGGAAAGTGCTTGTGAATATATAGTAATTTTTTAATTTCAATGGTGTCCTAAAAATCTTATTAAATTAATCTTATTATAAATATGAATTGATCTTTTTTTAGAATGTTATATTCTATTTTATAGGTTAAGATTTGGCTAAAACATTTTAAAACTCAACTACAAAGGAATGGAGATAGGTCTAATTCTGAATTTAATCCATATGGATATATGGTATTAAAATTGAATATGAGCTCAGCTTCTTTTTTCAAAAGACTTTGTTCAAAATTGCCCCCTCTCCAATTTTGTTTTACTTTACATATTCCCCAATAGGTGAGATCAGATAATTTGTTTTTGTGGGTTTCCCTAAAATGTTTATATAATTGGGTGTCTAAATTTCCCTTTCTTATATTGCATAAATGTTCTCTTATTCTGTCTCGTAACAACCTAGTGGTTTCCCCTATATAGAATAAATTACATGAACATTTTAATAGATAGACTACTCCTTTGCTATTGCATCTAATGGTATCCTTTATAATAAATTCTTCTTTTGATCCTGGGATTGGTATAGATTTTTTCTTTGAACTATATTGACAAGCCCTACAAAGATGGCAGGGAAAAAATCCTTTAAGTTGTTTACCTAGTAGATCTTTTTCTATTAGTTTTTTATGATGTCTAGGTTTAAATTCACTGGGGGAGAGTATTGTTTTGAAATTTCTTGCTCTCCTGAATATCATTCTGGGATGTGGTTGGACTTTATCTCCTATCAACGGATCATTTTTTATCAGATGCCAAGTTAAGTTTACTGCAAATAATACACAAGCAAGATTGTCGCCCTGCTAAACATACTGGATTTTTAACATCCATTTGGGAACTCTGCCACTCTAATTATTTGAGCTTTGATATTTTATCAACTGAACTTGGATACCATATGAACTGTTTGAAACAATTGTGTTATTAAGAGAATCTTTGAGCTTTGATATTTTATCAACTGAACTTGGATACTATATGAACTGTTTGAAACAATTGTGTTATTAAGAGAATCTTTCAAACTAATTCAACAAATCCTTTTGTTTCAATATACAGACCACACCTCTAAGTAATATTTGTGGACATCGTTACTTTATCTGGGCTCTCTCATTTATATTTTATATTTTACCATATCAATATCTGTTTTTACTCTGTGAGTCATTAGTGAAATATTTTATTTATATAGATATACAGCTGTGTATTTTATATGTTTTAGTTTTTTCTCAGCATAAGATTGTAATATAATAAAAACTTTTGATTGTACTAAAATGCTTATGAAATTTATGTGAATAGAATAGATGTATTCTTCCTAAATTCATAATCTAGTAAAGGTATACTTATTTATTTGAAAATATATACATAAAATATTTAGTAGGTAACACATATATTTCCTCTCATAGTTTTTAATACTTTTTAGCTTTTAGTAGCGCCACTCTCAACTACAAATCATTCTCTTCTCTGGTGGCTATCTCGGGTCCATCTGTCCAGGGGAATGAGTTTCCGCAGGCCAGAATGGACTATAGTGACGACAGATGCCAGCCTTCTGGGCTGGGGCGCAGTCTGGAACTCCCTGAAGGCTCAGGGTTCGTGGACTCAAGAGGAAGCCCTTCCGATAAGCATTCTGGAACTAAGAGCGATATTCAATGCTATTCAGGCATGGCCTCAGCTAGCTGCGGTCAGGTTCATCAGATTTCAGTCGGACAACATCACGACTGTAGCCTGTATCAACCATCAGGGGGGAACAAGGAGCCCCCTGGCAATTTTGGAGGTTTCAAAGATAATTCTATGGGCAGAGGTTCACTCTTGCCATCTCTCAGTTATCCATATCCCAGGAGTAAAGAAATGGGAGGCGGATTTTCTAAGTCGGCAGACTTTTCATCCAGGCGAGTGGGAGCTCCATCCGGAGGTATTTGCCCAGCTGATTCAGCTATGGGGCAAACCAGAACTGGATCTCATGGCGTCTCGTCAGAACGCCAAGCTTCCTTGTTACGGGTCCAGGTCAAGGGATCCCCAGGCTGCGCTGATAGATGCTCTAGCAGCGCCCTGGTCCTTCAGCCTGGCTTATGTGTTCCCACCATTTCCTCTGCTCCCTCGTCTGATTGCCAAGATCAAGCAGGAGAGAGCTTCAGTGATTTTGATAGCTCCTGCGTGGCCACGCAGGACTTGGTATGCAGATCTGGTGGACATGTCATCCTTTCCACCATGGACTCTGCCGCTGAGACAGGACCTTCTACTTCAAGGTCCCTTCAAACATCCAAATCTAATTTCTCTGCGTCTGACTGCTTGGAGATTGAACGCTTGATTTTATCAAAGCGTGGTTTTGCCGGGTTGCTCATTGATACCTTAATTCAGGCTCGAAAGCCTGTCACCAGGAAAATCTATCATAAGATATGGTGTAAATATCTTCATTGGTGTGAATCCAAGGGTTACTCATGGAGTAAGGTCAGGATTCCTAGGATATTATCCTTTCTCCAAGAAGGATTGGAAAAGGGATTGTCAGCTAAGGGACAGATTTCTGCTCTGTCCTTTTGCACAAACGTCTGGCTGAGGTTCCAGACGTTCAGGCGTTTTGTCAGGCTTTGGTTAGAATCAAGCCTGTGTTTAAACCTGTCGCTCTGCTATGGAGTTTAAATTTAGTTCTTAAAGTTCTTCAAGGGGTTCCGTTTGAACCTTTGCATTCCATAGATATTAAACTTTTATCTTGGAAAGTTCTGTTTTTAGTAGCTATCTCCTTGGCTCGAAGAGTTTCGGAGTTATCTGCTTTACAGTGTGATTCCCCTTATCTGATTTTCCATGCAGATAAGGTAGTTTTACGTACCAAACCTGGGTTTCTTCCTAGGGTGGTATCTAATAAGTATATCAATCAGGAGCTTGTTGTTCCTTCATTATGTCCTAATCCTTCTTCAAAGAAGGAACGTCTATTACACAATCTTGATGTGGTTCGTGCTTTAAAGTTTTATTTACAAGCTACAAAGGATTTTCGTCAAACATCTGCTTTGTTTGTTGTCTACTCTGGACAGAGGAGAGGCCAAAAGGCTTCGGCAACGTCTCTTTCTTTTTGGCTAAGAAGCTTAATCCGCTTAGCTTATGAGACTGTTGGCCAGCAGCCTCTTGAAAGAATTACAGCTCATTCTACTAGAGCAGTAGCTTCCACATGGGCTTTTAAACATGAGGCCTCTGTTGAACAGATTTGTAAGGCGGCGACTTGGTCTTCGCTTCATACCTTTTCTAAATTCTACAAATTCAATACTTTTGCTTCCTCGGAGGCTATTTTTGGGAGAGAGGTCTTACAGGCAGTGGTGCCTTCCGTTTAAGTTCCTGCCTTGTCCCTCCCTTCATCCGTGTCCTAAAGCTTTGGTATTGGTATCCCACAAGTAACGGATGAACCCGTGGACTGGATACACCTTAACAAGAGAAAACAAAATTTATGCTTACCTGAAATTTATTTCTCTTGTGGTGTATCCAGTCCACGGCCCGCCCTGTCATTTTAAGGCAGGTGTTTTTATTTTTAAACTACAGTCACCACTGCACCCTATAGTTTCTCCTTTTTTCTTGCTTGTCTTCGGTCGAATGACTGGGGGTGGCAGTTAGGGGAGGAGCTATATAGACAGCTCTGCTGTGGGTGTCCTCTTGCAACTTCCTGTTGGGAAGGAGAATATCCCACAAGTAATGGATGAATGCCTCGGCTGTGGCTCCCTTTGGGAGAAACGTTCTTCAAGCGGTGGTGCCTTCTGTTTAGGACTGCCTGTATTGTCCTCTAGCTTGGGTATTGGTTCCCAACAGTAATTGCTCAAGCCGTGGACTCACCATATCTTAGGAAAGAAAAACAAAATGTATGATTACCTGATAAATATATTTATTTCCGAATATGGTATGTCCACGGCCCCACCCTTTATTTTAAGACAGTTGTTCTTTTGACTATAACCTCAGGCACCTCTACACCTTGTGTTACTCCTTTTTCTCCATTTCCCTTGATACTAAGCAGTTTAACTGTGGTGCTCTTTGCCTCTTCCTGCTGGCCAGGAGTGATATTCCCAACAGTAATTACTTAAGCAGTGGACTCACCATATCCGGAAATAAATTTATCAGGTATGTATAAATTTAGGGTTTTTTTTCACTTTTTTTGGTTAATTATACGTCAGTTATTTAGTTTATTTCATAGTCTTTTATGTTTACCCATATTTTACTAAAAATGTGTTAAGGGCAGTGCCATGATCCAAAGGGAATTTTGACCAAGTTAAAATAGTTAAGGTGCCAGAGAGTAATTTATACAGCACTGACAACCAATATAGGAAAAGTGCTGACACTAGCCCTCAGGCGATGTTTTTTGTCCTACATTATGAAAGGTAAAGGTACATTTATTTCTAAAATGGTCTTAAAGGGACACTGTAACCAAAAATTTTCTTTTGTGATTCAGATTGAGCATGAAATTTTAAGCAACTTTCTAATTTACTCCTATTTTCAATTTTTCTTCGTTCTCTTGCTATCATTATTTGAAAAAGAAGGCATCTAAGCTTTTTTTTTGTTTCAGTACTCTGGACAGCATTTTTTTATTGGTGGATGAATTTATCCACCAATCAGCAAGGACAACCCAGGTTGTTCACCAAAAATGGGCCGGCATCTAAACTTACATTCTTGCATTTCAAATAAAGATACCAAGAGAATGAAGAAAATTTGATAATAGGAGTAAATTAGAAAGTTGCTTAAAATTTCATGCTCAATCTGAATCACAAAAGAAAAATTTTGGTTACAGTGTCCCTTTAAGCAAGTTTGTGTCCATTTTACCAAAATGTTATAAATGTGTGTGTACTACTTTTTGGCAATAGTTTACTACTGTCTTTTAGTATATGCATAGCTGTCCCTAATATCCGACCTCTATCAAAAATTGTCTGCCTAGGACTTTTTACATTTCTATCAGGGGTTATCTACATAGCATTTTAACTTTATTAATTGTAGTGACAATCTAATCTACACTATTCTATTACTATAGTTTTTGACAGTGAGGACCATACTAAATTTATAGTTACCTGAAAGGCAATTAAAATTCAACCATGTAGAGTTAAACTTAAATCTGTTCAATACTTCTTTTTTTTTTTATACCACCAGGCAACCCATGATCAAGCAGTTGTGTTACAAAATGCCCTACAGAACATTCCTAATCCAACATCTGAATGTATGTTGAGAAATGTAGCAATACGCCTCGCACAGCAAATATCTGATGAGGTAATTTATTTTAATTAACCTTCTGAACCCTTCGGAAACAGTATATCACTTTATGAAACAGAAGTCATTACAGTTGCATGTTGTTTGATCCAAACTCAAGAATTTTAAGACCGGTTACTTCTACTTTTGTACTTGTTGTATACAGGCTTCTAAATATATCCCAGACATCTGTGTCATAAGAGCAATACAAAAAATCATCTGGGCATCTGGCTGTGGATCAGTTCAGCTGGTATTTTCTGCCAATGAGGAAATAAGTAAAATATATGAAAAGGTAAGCGAAAAAGCAAGCCATATCATAAGTCGTTATTTCAGTGCTTTTCTTAATTTTTACTTTTTCCATCTAAAGGGGAGGAGAGTCCACGGCTTCATTCATTACTGTTGGGAATTAAGAACCTGCCCACCAGGAGGAGGCAAAGACACTTCAGCCAAAGGCTTAAATACCTCCCCCACTTTCCTCATCCCCCAGTCATTCTTTGCCTTTCGTCACAGGAGGATGGCAGAGAAGTGCCGAAGATCTGAGTCGTCTCTTATGGAGGGTAGTACTCTTTGCATTGGGACTGGAGTGTTAAGTAGTTCCGTCAGCCTCTCAGTGAGAGCCTGGGTGAAAGTTAAGAGTCCGGAGATGCAGTGAGAGTCTTTCTGCAAAACCATCCTGACTCATAGTAACAGCTCCATAAGCAATCAGCATTGACGAGTTTCGCTGCTTGCTTTCTTTACTCAAGTCCATGTCAGGAGCGAGGCTACTAACCTGTCACACTTGAAGGGCCGTGTTCCTGTTCCACAGTGTAGATTCTAGTAAGATCGTTTAATTTTTTATTAATAATGATAACAAAGAAGACAGGGTCACAGTGTGGAGACTTTTTATCTTTACAGAATCAAGGGTTAATATTCCTGGAAGGGGGATTATTGAACAGGGTTTTTTTTTTTTTACATGATATTGTTTATTGTGTCATTGCTGTGTAATGTGAGATAAGGCTCTGGCAATGTGTGGAACTTTCAGGTTACTTGCGAAAATTTTGCACGGCCATTTTTTGGCACGTTTTTCCCTAGTGCAGGAGCGGTCCTGCCAGGCATTCCATGTGACTGGCTGTGGCTATCTATCCTCTCTGTTGATCTGTGGCGCAGGAGACGTAACAGTTTCTATTGTTGGGGTCCTAGGAGGTGGTGAGTGCCCCGGCCATTGGTGGTATAAAGGTGCCTTTTTTATAAATAAAGTTAGTCTACCCAAACGCGCAAGCGATGGAGGACTCTGACGCGTTGGAGGTCTCTCCTTCCTTAACAAAGTTTCATTCCTGTGTTTATTGTGAGGAGGTTCTGGTAGATCAGCCTGCTCAACTATGTTCCACATGCCTTGATAAAGTTACAAAATCTAAATGTAAATGAATGTCTAGTACTACTGAGCCGTCCACCTCTGAGGGTTCTTAGTCCCGGGAGGTGTGTTCCCTACATTCATCTCCGATTGCACATGCAGCGCCCCGGGGTCCAACCGTTACTCCTTTGGGAGAGATTTGTTGGCCGTCAGACTTTGCGGACCAACTGCAATCGGCGAGTTTTAAAAGTGATCCATGCCTTACCACGTTAGGCTAAGCGCAAGCGTAGGGTTTATCATGGCCCGGCCCAGGGTTTGTCCATGCCGATAGCGATCCAGAGGCTCTATACGATGACGAGGCCCCTTCTGGGTCAGAGTCCGTGTCATCTAAACCTCCGGCGGCGGAGGAGCCTGGTTATAGGTTTAGGATGGAGAATCTGCGCTTTCTGCTACAGCAGATGCTTGCTACTCTGCAGGTTCCGGAACCTAAGATGCCAGAGGAACCTGCGATTCCTAAGCTTGACAAGGTATACGAGGACAGAGTAGTGCCTCCATCTTTCCATGTTCTTGTTAAGATGGCAAATATTAAGAATGAATGGGAGCGATTAGGGTCATCCTTTTCCCCTTCTTCTTTTAAAAAGCTGTTCCCCGTTCCGAACTCTCAGCTTGAGCATCCCTAAGGTGGATGGGGTCATTTCTACGCTTGTGAAGCGGGCGACTATTCCCCTCGAGGATAGTTCGTAGTTTAAAGAGCCCATGGATAAAAAGCTGAAAAACATGTTGGGAAAGATGTTTCAGCACACGGGGTTTGTTTTTCAGCCAGTTGCGGCGGTCGCTGGAGCTGCAACATATTGGTGTGAATCCCTGTGTGAAATGGTCAAGGGGGAGACATCCATCGACGATATACAGGAGAAGATTAAGGCGCTGAAGGTCGCCAATTATTTAATCTGTGATGCCAATATGCAAATTATTCGCCTGAATGCCAAGGTGTCAGGTTTTTCTCTTTTAGTGCACAGGGCTCTGTGGCTAAAATCTTGGTTTGCGGACATGACCTCTAAAGCAAGGCTGTTGTCCCTGCCTTTTCAAGGAAAGATCCTGTTCAGTCCAGGATTGGATTCGATTATATCCACGGTTACGGGAGTCAAGGGAGCTTTCCTTGGATAAGAAGGCTAAGCCTAAGGGATCTACTTTTCGTCCCTTTCGTGCGGACAAGGCCCAGTGCCAGCAACCCTCCGCGAAAGCGGACCAGTCCAAGGGATCTTGGAATAAGTCCAAGCAGACCAAGAAGCCCTCCAAGATGAAATCGGCATTAAGGGGTGGCCCCCGACCGGTCTCCAGATCACGTAGGGGGCAGATTATCTCTATTCTCAGACGCATGGTTGCAGGATGTTCAGGACCCTTGGGTGCTAGAAGTTGTCTCCCAGGATTACAGGATACGGTTAAGATCCCATCCGCCCGAGGGCAGATTCCTCCTGTCAAACCTGTCTTCAAGACAAAAGCAGAGAGAGGCCTTTCTAGAGTGTGTGAGAGATCTCGCCTCTCTCAGGGTTATCGTACCAGTACCCCTAGCCGAAAGGGGTCTAGGGTACTATGCCAACCTTTTTGTGGTTCCAAAGAAGGAGGGCACTTTCCGCCCAATTCTGGACCTAAAGTGTTTAAACAAGTTTCTGAGTGTTCCATCGTTCAAAATGGAAATGATCAGACCTATTCTGCCCCTAGTTCAAAAAAGGGACAGTTCATGATAACTATAGACTTGAAGGATGCTTACCTTCATGTGCCAATCCACAGGGACCACTTCAGGTTCCTAAGATTTGCATTTCTGGGCCAACATTTTCAGTTTGTGGCCCTTACTTTTGGTCTGGCAACGGCCCAGAGAGTCTTCACGAAGGTTCTGGGGGGGGCTGCTTGCAGTGGCCAGATCCAGGGGCATTGCGGTGTCGCCTTACCTGGACGACATCCTGGTTCAGGTACAGTCGCTCAGCCTCGCAGAGGATCATTCGAGGGCTCTTCTTCTTTTGCTCCAATCTGACGGTTGGTAGATCAACTCAGGAAAGAGTTCTCTGGTTCCCAGCAACAGGGTGGAGATCCTGGGCATGATAATAGACTCTATGTCCATGAAGATATTTCTCACAGATCAGCGGCGCAGGAAGCTTGCGTCCACCTGTCTTGCCCTTCAGTCCTCCTCAAGCCCATCGGTGACTCAATGTATGGAGGTAATAGGTCTCATGGTGTCAAGCATAGACGTCATCCCATTCGCCAGGTTCCACCTCAGATCTCTTCAATTGTGCATGTTGAGACAGTGGAACGGCTGATCACAGCTGATATCCTTGGATGCTCGGACTCGGAACTCCCTCTCTTGGTGGATTCGTCCGGAGCAACTGTCCATGGGGACATCCTTCTTGAGACCATCCTGTGAGATTGTGACCACGGACGCCAGTCTGTCAGGATGGGGAGCTGTTTGGGGTGCCAAGATGGCACAAGGAAAGTGGTCCATGGAGGAGTCTCTCCTTCCGTTCAACATCCTAGAACTACGAGCAATCTACAATGCTCTGAAGGCTTGGCCTTCTCTGGGGTCGGTCAGTTTCATCAGATTCCAGACCGACAACATTACCTCGGTGGCTTACATCAACCATCGGGGGGTACGAGGAGCTCCCTCGCAATGAGGGAGGTGTCTTGGATTCTGGAGTGGGCAGAGTCCCACGACTGCTCGCTCTGTGACAAACATTCCGGGTGTGGACAACTGGGAAGCGGACTTTCTCAGCAGACAGTCCTTCCATCCAGGGGAATGGTCTCTTCACCCCGAAGTGTTTGCGGAGATTTGTCACAGATGGGGAACGCCGGAGATAGATCTCATGGCGTCCAGACTCAATTGCAAACTACCTCAATACGGGTTGAGGTCCAGGGATCCCCAGGCAGAGCTGATAGATGCCTTAGTGGTTCCTTAGGGATTCAGCCTAGCTTACATTTTTCCACCGTTACCACTTCTACCTCGCATAGTGGCACACATCAAACAGGAGCGGGCCTCGGCCATTCTGATTGCTCCTTCATGGCTTCGGAGGACGTGGTTTGTCATCCTCTCCACCGTGGAGGTTCCCCTGTCGCAGGGATCTGCTTTCACAGGGCCCCTTTCAGCATCAAAATCTGCGTGGAGATTGAGTGCCTAGTCTTAGCCAAGAGAGGCTTTTCTGAAAGTGTGATTAATACTCTTATTCAGGCAAGGAAGCCAGTCACTCGTCGCATCTACCATAAGGTGTGGATGACTTGTCCTGGTGTGAGAAGCATGGATATCCTTGGCATAAGGTGAAGGTATCCAGGATTCTGTCCTTTCTCCAGGGTGTCTTGGAGAAGGGTCCTGCCGCTCGTTCCTTAAAGGGACAGATTTCGGGAAATTATCAGTCTTGTTGCATAGGAGACTCGATGAGATACCGGACATCCAACCTTTTGTTCAGGCTCTGTCTAGAATCAGACCTGTCTTTAGGTAGTCGGCTCTGCCTTGGAGCTTAAACTTAAGGTTTTGCAGAGGGTTCCGTTTAAACCTATGCATTCCATAGACATTAAGGTTCTGTCCTGGAAGGTTCTCTTTCTGTTGGCTATTGCATCGGCATGCAGAGTATCTGAGCTAGCTACCTTGCAATGTGACTCTCCTTATCTGGTGTTTCATGAAGATAAGGCTGTACTGCGCACTGGGTTGGGGTTTCTCCCCAAGATAGTGTCTAACCGTAACATCAATCAGGAAATAATTGTTCCATCTTTGTGCCCTAAACCTTCTTCTTCAAAGGAGAAGTTACTTCATAACCTTGATGTGGTTCGTGCCTTGAAGTTTTATCTTCAGGCTACCAAGGATTTCAGACGACAGTCTACATCTCTTTTTGTGGTGTATTCTGAGAAGCGCAAGGGACAAAGGGCCTCTGCTACTTCTTTGACTTTTTGGTTGATGAGTATGATTCTCTTGGCTTATGAGAGGGGCACATAAGCCTCCTCATAGGATCACGGCTTATTCAACTAGAGCTGTGGCTTCGTCTTGGGCCTTCAAGAATGAGGCCTCTATGGAGCAAATTTGTAAGGCGGCTACCTGGTCCTCCTTACACACTTTTACAAAGTTTTAAAAGTTTGACGTTTTTGCTTCTGCAGAAGCTGTTTTTGGGAGAGAGGTTTTGCAGGCTGTAGTGCCCCTCTGATTAGGGTCCGCCTTTTTACCCCCTCTTCTAGAGCTTGGGTATGTGTTCCCAACAGTAATGAATGAAGCCGTTGACTCTCATCCCCTTTAGATGGAAAACATAAATTATGCTTACCTGATAATTTCATTTCCATCGAGGGGAGGAGAGTCCAAGGCTCCCACCCATATCTCTAATGGGTGGACCTAAATTTGATACTCTTCTGGCACCATTTATACCCTGATATTTCTCCTACTGTTCCTGGTTCCCTCGGCAGATTGACTGGGGGATGAGGATAGTGGGGGGAGGTATTTAAGCCTTTGGCTGGGGTGTCTTCCTCCCCCTGGTGGCCAGGTTCTTAATTCCCAACAGTAATGACTGAAGCCGTTGACTCTCCTCCACTCAATGGAAATAAAATGATCAGGTAAGCATAATTTATGGTTTTTATACTGTTTGTATTGCATGCTATGCATTTATATGCTATTAACTATTTGTATACTTTATTCAATAACTATTTGCAAATAACATAACAAACAGCTAAGGCACCAAAGAGCTAGAGACAGTTTTGAGAAAAATCCAAGAGGTCATTCCTACAGCAGGACGCACTGCCTTGTGGCTCTTTAAAGTTAAGGTCACTTTTCATGTGAAAGTGCCCGTTTTTTAAAAAAACTTTTAAAAACAGGGGCACTTTCATTCATGAAAATTGACATGGCACCATATTCTAAAAATACTTACCTTGTTCTTCTGAAACGATGCCCGCCTGCTGTTTCCTGGTTTACTTACCCAGCAATGACGAAACCGGCTTTCTCCAATCACGGAGTTGCCTCAGGCAATGATTCCCCAGGGGGGAAGCCATGATTGATGGATGCCGGAATCGTCATTGCTGACGTATGAAGAGGCTTGCAACAGGCTGGTGAAGCACTGGAGCGGCTTCAAGAAGAAAAGGTAAGTATAATTTAAGAAAACTGCTGAAATGTCAATTTTCATAAATGAAAGTGCCCTTATTTTTAATAGTTTTTCTCTTGTAAGGTGTATCCAGTCCACGGATTCATCCTTGTGGGATATTCTCCTTCCCAACAGGAAGTGGCAAAGAGAGCACACAGCAGAGCTGTCCATATAGCTCCCCCTCTAGCTCCACCCCCCAGTCATTCTCTTTGCCGGCTCTAAGCAATCGGAAGGGTAAAGTGAATGTGGTGTTAGAATTGTAGTTTTTATTTTCTACAAGCAAGAGTTTATTTTAAATGGTACCGGTGTGTACTATTTACTCTCTAGCAGATAGGAGATGAAGATTTCTGCAGGGAGGAAGATGATTTTAGCATGTTGTAACTAAAATCCACTGCTGTTCCCACACAGGACTGAGGAGTACATGAGAACTTCAGTTGGGGGGAACGGTTTGCAGGTTAGGCTGCAATAAGGTATGTTCAGTCATTTACTTCTAGACAAGACTGTGATAATGCTAGAAAAGACTGTTAATATCCCCATGAGGGAAGGGTAAGCTATATTCAGAGACTAAGTATGGAATTTCAAGCTTACATAACAGGGCTAGTTTATGCTGGTTGACACTACTTCAGGGCAAACGGTTTTTATTGAAAATATAGTTTTTTGAGACACTTTGAAGGTTCCTTTGGGTTTCTTTCAGGGGTTGTTACCCACATGGCTATTACTAAAACACTTGGGAGTGTTTCTTTAGGCCTCACAAGCACCGGAGTGAGGTGGGAGGGGCCTAATTTTGCGCCTCAGATGCACAGTTATTTTGACTAGGAGTTCAGGCTGTTTTCACATGGAGGGTCCTGCTGCAGTTTGAGGGCCTATAAGAAGCTTTTTCCCCACAAATCTGGTCCTTAAGGGCAGGTAGGGCCACAGCAGAGCTGTGGCAAGGTGCAGTTTCTTTAACGTTTTTTTTGGCTTACTGTCGATCCGGTTTGGGCATTAAGGGGTTAATTGTTTTTATTGCTAGTTGTGCAATCTTACTAATGCTTTAGGTACATACTGTAAAAATTTCTAAAAGTTTGCTGCATTTTTTCACTGTTTTGCAAAATTGTGTGCCTTTTTTATTTCTTAAAGGCACAGTAACGTTTTTTTTCAAAGTGTGTTTTTACTTGATTAAAGTGATTTCCAAGCCTGTTTATGTTACTACTAGTCTGTTAGACATGTCTGACACCAAGGAAAATCCTTGTTCAATGTGTTTAGAAGCCATAGTGGAACCCCCTCTCAGAATGTGTCCCACTTGTACTGATATGTCTATACACTTTAAAGAACATATTGTTGCACTTAAAAATGTGGCCCAAGATTATTCTCAGACAGAAGGTAACGAGGTTAGCCCGTCAACCTCTCCCCAAGTGTCACAACCAGTTACGCCCACTCAAGCGACGCCTAGCACCTCTAGTGCGTCCAACTCTTTTACCTTGCAAGACTTGGCGGCAGTTATGAATAATACCCTCTGTGTTTTTATCTAAACTGCCCGTGTTACCTGCAAAGCGTGATAGCTCTGTTTTAAGAACAGATAATGAGCATTCTGGCGCTTTAGTATCTGTATCCGATATACCCTCACAACACTCTGAAGTGGGGGCGAGGGATGTGCTGTCTGAGGGAGAAATTTCCGATTCAGGAAAGGTTTCTCCTCAGACAGATTCAGATACGTTGGCTTTTAAATTTAAACTAGAACACCTCCGCTTATTGCTCAGGGAGGTATTAGTTACTCTGGATGACTGCGACCCTTTGGTGGTTCCAGAGAAATTGTGTAAAATGGACAAGTACCTAGAATTTCCTGTTTACACTGATGTGTTCCCGGTCCCTAAGAGGATTGCGGATATTGTTACTAGGGAGTGGGATAGACCAGGTATTCCCTTCGTTCCCCCTCCTGTTTTTAAGAAGATGTTCCCCATATCTAACCGCATGCGGGACTCGTGGCAGACGGTCCCTAAGGTGGAGGGGGCTGTTTCTTCACTTGCTAAACGCACAACTATACCAATTGAAGACAGTTGTGCTTTTAAAGACCCTATGGATAAAAAATTAGAGGGTTTACTTAAGAAATTTTTTGTTCAACAAGGTTTTCTTCTCCAACCTATTGCGTGCATTGTTCCTGTAACCACTGCAGCCGCTTTCTGGTTCGAGGCGCTGGAAGATGTGCTCCAGACGGAGACCTCATATGAGGACATTATGGACAGAATTAAGGCTCTTAAGCTGGCTAATTCTTTTATCACAGATGCCGCTTTCCAACTAGCTAAGTTAGCGGCAAAGAATTTAGATTTCGCCATTTTGGCGCGCAGGGCGCTGTGGCTAAAGTCCTGTTCGGCCGATGTGTCGTCAAAATCCAAACTATTGAACATCCCTTTCAAAGGAAAGACCCTTTTCCGGCCTGAACTGAAAGAGATTATTTCAGAAATCGTCAAAATCCAAACTATTGAACATCCCTTTCAAAGGAAAGACCCTTTTCCGGCCTGAACTGAAAGAGATTATTTCAGAAATCACTGGGGGAAAAGGCCATGCTCTCCCCCAGGACAAGTCCTTCAAGACAAAGAACAAACAAAATAATTTTCGTTCCTTTCGAAATTTCAGGAGCGGTCTCGCTTCATCCTCCCCTGCTGCAAAGCAAGAGGGTAACACTTCACAACCCAGGGCAGCCTGGAAACCTTTCCAGGGCTGGAACAAGGGTAAACAGGCCAAGAAGCCTGCAGCTGCCTCCAAGACAGCATGATGGGGTAGCCCCAGATCCGGGACCGGATCTAGTAGGGGGCAGACTCTCTCTCTTCGCTCAGGCCTGGGCAAGAGATGTACACGATCCCTGGGCCTTAGAGATTGTATCCCAGGGATATCTTCTAGAATTCAAAGACTCCCCTCCAAGGTGAAGGTTCCACATTTCTCGTCTGTCTTCAGACCAGACAAAGAAAGAGGCGTTCTTACACTGTGTAGAAGACCTACATACAATGGGAGTGATCCACCCAGTTCCAACTGCGGAACAAGGGCTGGGTTTTTACTCAAACCTGTTTGTGGTTCCAAAGAAAGAAGGAACTTTCAGACCAATCCTAGATCTCAAAATTCTAAACAAATTCCTCCCATCATTCAAGATGGAGACCATTCGGACAATCTTACCAATGATCCAGGAGGGTCAATATATGACTACCGTGGATCTAAAGGATGCGTATCTGCACATTCCTATCCACTAAGATCATCACCAGTTTCTCAGGTTCGCCTTTCTGGACAAGCATTATCAGTTTGTGGCTCTTCCTTTCGGGTTGGCCACTGCTCCCAGAATTTTCACAAAGGTGCTAGGGTCCCTTCTGGCGGTACTAAGACCGCGGGGCATAGCAGTGGCGCCTTATCTAGACGACATCTTAATTCAGGCGTCGACTTTCCAAAGATCCAAGTCTCACACGGAAATTGTAGTGGCCTTTCTGAGGTCTCACGGGTGGAAGGTGAACATCAAAAAGAGTTCCCTCTCCCCCCTAACAAGAGTTCCCTTCCTAGGAACCCTAATAGACTCGGTAGAAATGAAAATATTTCTGACGGAAGTCAGAAAGTTAAAACTCTTAACTACTTGCCGAGCTCTTCATTCCATTCCTCGGCCATCTGTAGCTCAGTGCATGGAGACAATCGGACTAATGGTAGCGGCAATGGACATAGTCCCTTTTGCACGGATACACCTCAGACCACTGCAACTATGCATGCTCAAACAGTGGAATGGGGATTATGCAGATTTGTCTCCTCAAATACAGTTGGACCAGGGGACCAGAGATTCTCTTCTCTGGTGGTTGTCTCAGGATCACCTGTCTCAGGGAATGTGTTTCCGCAGACCAGAGTGGATCATCGTAACGACCGACGCCAGTCTGTTGAGCTGGGGTGCAGTCTGGGACTACCTGAAGGCTCAGGGCTTATGGTCTCGGGAAGAAGCTCTTCTCCCGATAAACATTCTGGAACTGAGGGCGATATTCAACGCGCTTCAGGCATGGCCTCAGCTAGCTGCGGCCAAATTCATCAGATTTCAGTCGGACAATATCACAACTGTAGCTTATGTCAATCATCAAGGCGGAACAAGGAGTTCCCTAGCAATGATGGAAGTAACCAAAATAATCAGATGGGCGGAGGATCACTCTTGCCATCTCTCAGCAATTCACATCCCAGGCGGATTTTCTAAGTCGTCAGACTTTTCACCAGGGGGAGTGGGAACTCCACCCGGAGGTATTTGCCCAGCTGACTCAGCTATGGGGCACTCCAGAATTAAATCTGATGGCGTCCCGTCAGAACACCAAACTTCTTCTTTACGGGTCCAGGTCCCTGGATCCTCAGGCGGTGCTGATAGATGCTCTAGCAGCGCCTTGGTCCTTCAATCTGGCCTATGTTTTTCCACCGTTTCCTCTCCTCTCTCGTCTGGTTGCCAGAATCAAGCAAGAGAGGGCTTCAGTGTTTCTAATAGCGCCTGCGTGGCCACGCAGGACCTGGTATGCAGACCTAGTGGACATGTCATCTGTGCCACCATGGACACTACCAATGAGGCAGGACCTTCTGATACAAGGTCCTTTCAAACATCCAAATCAAATTTCTCTGCGTCTGACTGCTTGGAGATTGAACGCCTAATTCTATCAAAGCGTGGTTTCTCTGAGTCGGTTATTGATACCCTGATTCAGGCTAGAAAGCCTGTCACCAGGAAAATCTACCATAAGATTTGGCGAAAATATCTTTTTTGGTGCGAATCCAAGGGTTACTCATGGAGTAAGGTTAGGATTCCCAGAATTTTGTCCTTTCTCCAAGACGGATTGGAGAAAGGATTATCAGCTAGTTCCTTAAATGGACAGATATCTGCTTTGTCTATTCTTTTTCACAAATTTCTGGCAGAGGTACCAGACGTTCAAACGTTTAGTCAGGCTTTAGTCAGAATCAAGCCTGTTTATAGATCTGTGGCTCCGCCATGGAGTCTGAATTTAGTTCTTTCAGTTCTGCAAGGGGTTCCGTTTGAACCTTTACATTCTATAGATATTAAGCTTTTATCTTGGAAAGTTTTGTTTTTAGTAGCTATCTATTCTGCTCGAAGAGTTTCAGAGTTATCTGCTTTACAGTGTGATTCACCTTACCTGGTGTTCCATGCAGATAAGGTAGTTTTGCGTACCAAACCCGGTTTTCTTCCTAAGGTTGTGTCTAATAAGAATATTAATCAGGAAATTGTTGTTCCTTCTCTGTGTCCTAATCTTTCGTCGAAGAAGGAACGTCTGTTACACAATCTTGATGTGGTTCGTGCTTTAAAGTTCTATTTACAAGCAACTAAGGATTTCAGACAAACAACTTCTTTGTTTGTTATCTATTCTGGTAAGAGGAGAGGTCAGAAGGCGACCGCTACCTCTCTTTCCTTTTGGCTGAAAATCGTCATCCATTTGGCCTATGAGACTGCTGGCCAGCAGCCTCCTGAAACAATTACTGCTCATTCTACCAGAGCAGTGGCTTCCACATGGGCTTTTAAAAATGAGGCTTCTGTTGAACAGATTTGTAGGCAGCGACTTGGTCTTCGCTGCATACTTTTTTCAAATTTTCCAAATTCGATACTTTTGCTTCTTCGGAGGCTATTTTTGGGAGAAAGGTTTTACAAGCAGTGGTGCCTTCCGTTTAAGGTACCTGTCTTGTTCCCTCCCTTCATCCGTGTCCTAAAGCTTTGGTATTGGTATCCCACAAGTAAAGGATGAATCCGTGGACTGGATACACCTTACAAGAGAAAACAGAATTTATGCTTACCTGATAAATTTATTTCTCTTGTGGTGTATCCAGTCCACGGCCCGCCCTGTCATTTTAAGACAGGTGGTTTTTATTTTTAAACTACAGTCACCACTGCACCTTATGGTTTCTCCTTTTTCTTCCTAACCTTCGGTCGAATGACTGGGGGGTGGAGCTAGAGGGGGAGCTATATGGACAGCTCTGCTGTGTGCTCTCTTTGCCACTTCCTGTTGGGAAGGAGAATATCCCACAAGTAAAGGATGAATCCGTGGACTGGATACACCACAAGTGAAATAAATTTATCAGGTAAGCATAAATTCTGTTTTTTTAAAAACCTGGCACTTTCACATGAAAATTAACCTTCACTTTAAATGTATTTGTAATTATGTTTCTTATAAAGAAGACACAATCTTTATTATAGAATTTCTTTCAAAATATTGGGTATTGTCTGTGTAAAATAGAATAACCCATAGTTTGGTTAGTGTGCGAGCAGATACTGCTTTATCTCTCAATTATTTTAGATGCACAGGGAACTATAGTTTACTTATGAAACAGTGTAGCTTATCCATGTCCTTTTAATACTCTTAAATATTTCGGGTTGCCAGCTGTCCTCCACAAAAATACTGGACAATCTGCTGGGTTTGCACGATTGTAGGTAGGGTCACAGAATGCTCTCCAAAAGCTCTCCCTTAGCCCCCACTCTTGAACCATATATATTTTTTACAACTATGCAGTGATTTTACCCCTTTGGCTTGCTAGTAACATGCAAATAAATAAGCCTCTTTGGCTGCCAATAACATATGCAAACAGAAGTGATTTGACCCCCTTGAGTGCCCCTCACTTCTTTCTATTTTTAATGTGTGAGGAATAGGAGGCCTTTTATATTTAGCCAACAGTCAGACATTAAAAACTGGATATGTATGTTTCCAGTATATCTGTGAAGATTTTACTGGACTGTCTGGTTGAATACTGGACACAGGTTAACCCTATATGCATTGTGCAAACACTGAAAAAAATCATATTCCACTTCATGAACCATATGATGCCAATCCTAAATTAATCATTGATTTAATGCTAATTGTATGTTATTACTTTCAGAAGTAAGTTTAATATACCAACAAGTCAAATGATGATATTTTTTTTTTTTTTTTTTTTTTACGTTTATAGACAAATGCCGGAAATGAACCAGATCCCGAAGATGAACAAGTTTGCTGTGAAGCTTTGGAAGCTATGACACTTTGCTTTGCACTTATCCCAACAGCACTTGAGGCACTTAGTAAAGAAAAGGCTTGGCAGACATTTATAATAGATTTGCTTTTACATTGTCAAAGCAAGTAAGTTTTCTTATCTTTTACTGGATTTTAACCTAAATGCATAATAGTATTGTGATTTTTATTAATTTTATTTTCTGCTCATTAAATATAACTAGCAGCATTGTTTAATTGCACGAAATGCTAAGGTAATATATTTTAAAAACATTTGATACCTCTTGAATCTTATTTTATATGTGTTTGCACAGAAAATCCCAGTCCTCATAACTGGTTGCCTTCTGTGTAGAAAACGGTTTCTATGTTGAACTTTTAGAGCAGATATATTAAACTTTCGGTCTGTCTGTTTAAAGTATTTTGGAGTCCAAATTAACCTGTCTATATATTGCCAATTTAAGGAACATGTTTAATATATCATGCTAGCAATTATGCACTGAATTGCAAAATATCTACATTACAGCATTTAAAATGTGACTTTGTTAGCACAATATGCAATTTTTGCAAATCAATGGCAGCCTGGGAATACCTGAAAACCCTCTTGGGATTATGGTTCATAAGGAGCAGCTGTATAAATGACTGTGCACAAGGTATTTTACAAAAAAAATATACATTTTTATTGCAATCTTATAGTTTGTATTAATCATTTTATGGGGAATTCTATTTTGAGCTTCATGTATATTTAAGGTAAATATTTTGTCTAGTTCATGAAGTAGAATTTAGTACTTATAAGTTATTACCTCCCCATGGCTAATGCAGAAACTATTTAGGGACATTCTTTTGAATATTAAGGAACAGTATACTCTCACTTTGGGAGACACTATAATTTTGTTTAGATTGATATTTTGAGTTTGGGCAACGCAGCTTTAACTTTAGAACATTAACAACTTTCTGCTCACAGATACATATAAATTGCTACTAATAGACTGCTGTTAAGTTAATTCTGTTGGTGTTGCTATAAATTGTGTATAGTACTTACATAGCTATTCAATAAAACATGTTTTAAGAATCTTTAGGATCTGCAACACAATAATGACTTATACCCAGTGTTTCTAGGGGACATGCTTTACATTCATAGATAGATCTGTCCTTTTGTCTTTCCACTGTTTTCTCAAATAGTTTGTTTCAAGTATCTAATCTGCATACTGGTTCGGAAGAGTTGTATTTCTTCTCTAAAGTTTCTTCAAAGGACATTGTCTCTTTAAAAAGATTTTACAGTATTAAGCCTTAAAGACCTGCAACCTAAATGGTGAAGGCTAAATTAGTTCTCTTTTTAATGGCATGGAGAGTCCACAAATCCATTCTAATTACTAGTGGAAATTCAACTCCTGGCCACCAGGAGGAGGCAAATGACACCCAGCAAAGCTGCTATGTATCACTCCCACTTCCCATAAACCCCAGTCATACTTTGCCTTATACATCTGGGAGGATGTGCGAAGATGGTGTCTGAAGAAAATCAAGTATTTAATCCTTTAATGGGTACTTTTTCCTGCAAGCAAGAATTGGAGCAATGCTGTATCCATGTAATCCTCTTTAGTAAGAGTAATAGTGGCTATTAGCTGTTGGAGGTTGGTGAGGTGGTCCTTACTTTAACTCCAACAATTATGCTAGCCCCTATATAGAAAAGCAGGGTTGGTTTCTCTGTTTTTCTTGTATCTTCAGGTCCCAGTCAGCGGTCAGATGAGGCTAACAGATCTGGAGCTGCTGTGACTGCTCCACAGCAGAAGACCCTGGAGAGTAAGTCATTTCTTATTTACCTCATAAAAGACGGGAAAATATCACTGAGGATGGACTGGGATGTTATCAGGGACCTAGTGGGATCTGCTTCCCTCAGGAGGGGTATGTATGTATTTTATCATTTATTTATAATATCCTCGGGTTTGGGATATTTGCGGCGGTGCAGTTTCTTAGATTACACAACCAAGTCAATCATTGCCACTTCTATAGCCTTATGATTGGTCGGAATAGCACAGCCCCAGGCTTTATGGGGTGTGGGGACTGTTCAGATCTCCCACTTGGCTGTTGCATATTTAAGGGCTGAAATGGAGGCTGGCGACTGAAGATAGTATTCCCTCACTCTTCTATCTCTGCTATAGACTGCTTTGCGTTCTTGTATGTGTCCGGTCAGACCCGTATTGCCGCTTTCAATAGCATTATCGGCAGAGTCTGGACTACATGCAGCTTTTCATTTAAGGATGGGGGTCCTTAGCGTCCGTTTAAATAGTTAATAGATACTCTGGGACGCTGGTGTATTGGATCCCATCCTTTGCAGGGTAAGATTATCACCCAGATATCATTTTTATTTGGGTTATTAGAGCCTTTAACATCGAGTTACTTATTCAGGAATTCTCTTCTGGGCTTAAGTAGATTATCTAGTGGTGATCCGTTTTGACAGACCAACCGATAACCTGATTGTCTGTTTTCATGCTGGGCATTTTACTATAGCTATGTGTTTGTATTAGTGAGTTACTGCCCTACTTGCATGGGAGCTTGTTTCTGAACTTCAGACCGGCGCAGAGGGGTTAACTCTTCCGCCATTGGTCTGTTTTAGCGCAAAATCGTCAGCTCAATTGTGAGGTGTGGAGCTCTCTCTCCCTATACTATGTGTATGCTTTGGGACAGTTCAACTGTTAATCTTCTGTTAGGGATACAATGTTGGCTCCTATTTGTTTTTATGCTGTGCATATTAAATCCTCATTGTTCCATGCCTCGGGCTCGCAAGCCGGTAACTCACAAGATTTACCATAAAGTGTAGTGTAAATACCTTTATTGGTGCGAATCCAGGGGCTTCTCTTGAAGTCGACTAAGGGTTCCCCATATTTTGTCCTTTCTTCAGGAAGGCCTGGAGAAAGGCTTGTCAGTCAGTACTTTGAAGGATCAGATCTCTACTCTGTCGATTCTTTTGCATAAGCATCTGGCAGGCCTACCAGATTTTAAATATTTGTTCAGGCCTTGCTCAGAATCAGGCCCATGTTTAAACCTGTTGCTCCTCAATCTTGCTCTTATGGTTCTGCAGTTTTTTGTTTCTCCTCTCTATTTCTTCTGCTTGCAGAGTTTCTGAGTTTTTGGCTCTGCAGTGTGATACCTTACCTTATTTTTCATGCGGATAAGGTGGTCCTTTGTACTAAGTTGGGATTTCTTCCTAAGGTAGTGTCGGACCGCAATATCAATCAGGAAATTGTTGCTTCTCCTTTCTGTCCTCATCCTCCTTCTCAGCTGAAACGTCTGTTGCATAACCTGGATGTTGTGTGTGCTCTGAAATTCTATCTGCAGGCAACTAGAGATTTTAGGCAATCTATTGCCCATTTCGTTTTCTCTGGTAAACGTAAGGGCCAGAAGGCCACTTCTTCTACTCTTTCCTTTTGGTTGAAAAGTGTTATCGGTTGGCTTATGAGACAGCTGGACAACTCCCTCCTGAGAGCATTACGGCTCATTCCACTAGGGCTGTCTCTTCTTCCTGGGCCTTAAAGAATGAGGCTTCTGTGGAACAAATCTACAAAGCAACCCTTTGGTCCTCGTTGCATACTTTTTACAAATTCGATTCTTGGCCTAAACTGAGGCTTCTTTTGGGAGGAAAGTTCTTAAAGCAGTGGTGCCTTCTGTTTGGGTCCGCCTGTTTTGTTCTCCCTCCCTTCCATTCTGTGTCCTCTAGCTTGGGTATTGGTTCCCACTATCAATTTAGAATGGATTCGTGGACTCGCCATGCCATTGGAAAGAAAACAAAATTTATGCTTACCTGATAAATTTTCTTTCCTGGCATGGAGAGTCCATGACCTGCCCTTAATTTTTTCTTTCCTAAGATACAGTGAGTCCACGGTGTCCTCAATTACTGTTGGGAATATCACTCCTGGCCAGCAGGAGTAGAAAAAGAGCACCACAGCCAAACTGTTAAGGATCACTCCCCTTCCCACAAACCCCTGTCATTCTCTTTGCCTTCGGTGCAAGGAGGAGGTGAAGTTTTGGTGTCTGATACTTCAATCAAGATTTTATTATTTTGAAAGCCAGAGTAAGTTACTCTGCTCTTTCCTCTCAAGAGGGTCTAGCCGTATTCCACGTTAGTCTCTTCAGTAGGGCAGTTAGGAACTTGTGTAGTGGACTTTGCTGCGTTTTCCTAACATGTTGCTGCCCTGGTATAGAAAGCCAGAGTAGGTTTACTCTGTTCTTTCTTTTTTTTCCACATGTCACTGTAAGGAGTGGCATCCTTCTATACTGTGAGAGCTGTCTTTCTGTAGGACAACTAGAGGTGCAGTTAAGTGCCTTGGGTCTTCTGGGAGGAGGTTGGCATTGAAGGGGTAGCCATTGCTGGAACTACAGCTAAACACCCTCATTTTATTAAGGCTGCACCGTTTTGGGGACAGTATCCTGAGTTCTGGATCTTTTTTGCAAAGTCAGGCACTATGTGTGTGACATGAGACTGGGGTTAACTTCCTTTAAGACCAGGAAGTATTAACCCCTTAGTTGGCATTAGTTTTATTTTTCTGGTGATGTGTAAGACAGTAGAGAGTTTTCACTTTTAGATCGCATCTGATGCGATTTCAGATAGTTGCACTATTGCAGCGCCACAGGAAGCGGCTTTATTTCCCTTGGGGCTTCTCTTCCGGTCTGAAGCGTGGTTTTTCAGTATCTCAGATGCAGCTTCAGACCGTGACGTGTTTTCTGGTATTCCACTCTCTGCAACTCAGATTGCAGACTGGGTTTTAGGAGAACACAGAGTGATTTGGCAAGAAAGACCTATGCTCCATTCTTACATTCGTGGGAGCAGGTAAGCACCTCAGTCGCAGGGCTGCGGTGTAGAGGCTAAAATACCTTATAAAGAATTATAATTTTTTTGGCTGCATTTTTACTGATTGGGAATCATCATCTCTAGAGATGCAGTTTCATTGAGTTGGTCTCTTAAAGGGACAGTACAATTTTTTTTTTAAAAAAAAAAGAGATTATTTTTTTTTGTCTTTTTCTTTGTATCCATCATGGAACAGGTGGCTGTTCCCAGTGATATGTGTCCTATTTGTGGGGATCATCCAATTGCATCGCCCTTGCCTTTTTGTTCTTCATGTATAGATAGAACTTTGAAGAATAACAACAAACTTTTTGTTTCTGAGCCAACAGTAAGGATGATGATGATGATCTTCAGGCAATGCCACAGCTTTGTCCTCAGACGTTCCAAGCCTTATTGGCGTCACATGCAGTGCCCTGCGGTTCCTCTCAATCTCCTGGGGGAGTATATTTGCAAGAAGAAATTGCTGCCCAGGTATCTTTTGAGGTATCTGCGGCATTGACTGCTATTCCCATGCTACAGGGGAAGTGCAAGAGGAAATTTAGAGATTCAGATAGTAAGGTTTCTGTTCCAGGGCAGGCTAGCCTTGTTGCTCTTTCTCATAATTCCTTCATCTGATGCTGAAATTGTATCCTTCAGATTTAAGCTTGAACACCTCCGTGTACTGTTAAAGGAGGTTTTGGCTGCTCTTGATGACTCGGATACTCCTATTGCTGTCAACCCTAGTTTAAAGGGACACTGAACCCAAACATTTTCTTTCGTGATTCAGATAGAGCATGCAATTTTAAGCAACTTTCTAATTTACTCCTATTATCTGTTTTTCTTCGTTCTCTTGCTATATTTATTTGAAAAAGAAGGCATCTAAGCTAAGGAGCCAGCCAATTTTTGGTTTAGTACCCTGGACAGCATTTCTTTATTGGTGGGTGAATTTGTCCATTAATCAGCAAGAACAACCCAGGTTGTTCACCAAAAATGGTCTGGCATCTGAACTTACATTCTTGCTTTTTCAAATAAAGATACCAAGAAAATGAACAAAATTTGATAATAGGAATACATTAGAAAGTTGCTTAAAATTGCATGCTCTATCTGAATCCTCTGTGGAGGTATTTCCTGTGCCAGATCATGCCATAAAGATTATAGCACAGGAATGAGAGAAGCCTGGAATTCCTTTTTCCCTGTCTTTAAGAAGATGTTTCCTGTTGCAGACTCTATTAAGGAGTCGTGGCAAACGGTGCCTAAAGTAGAAGGGGCCAATTCTACTCTGGCTAAGAGAACTACTATTCCTATTGAGGACAGTTGTTCATTTAAGGATCCAATGGACAAAAAGATGGAAGCTTATTTGAAGAGAATGTATGTTCATCAAGGTCTTCAATGGCAACCTGCAGTATGTATTGCCACTGTGACAAGTGCAGCAGCCTAATGGTTCGATGCCTTGTCTGAGTCTCTTCTAGCAGAGACTCCCTTAGAGAAGATCCAGGATAGGATTAAGGCTTTTAAGTTGCCAAACTCCTTCATTTCTGACGCTTCCATGCAGGTTATCAAATTGGGAGCAAAGATATCTGGTTTCGTTGTGCTTGCACAGAAAACTTTGTGGTTTAAATCTTGCTCAGCCGATGTTTCATCTAATTCTAAGCTTCTAGCGATTCCTTACAAGGGTAAGACCCTGTTTGGAGCATGGGTTTTCTGTCTAAGCATGGGTTTTCTGAGTCGGTCATTGAGACCTTGATTCAGGCTTGCAAGCCTGTTACTAGGAAGATTTACCATAAGATATGGCGTAAATATCTTAATTGGTGTGAATCCAAAGGCTACTCTTGGAGTAGGGTCAGGATTCCTAGGATTTTGTCTTTTCTCCAGGAAGGTCTGGAGAAGGGTTTGTCGGTCAATACCCTGAAGGGTCAGATTTCTGCCTTATCTATTTTGCTACATAAGCGTCCGGCAGATGTGCCAGATGTGCAATCTTTCTCTTGTAAGGTGTATCCAGTCCACGGATTCATCCTTTACTTGTGGGATATTCTCCTTCCTAACAGGAAGTGGCAAAGAGAGCACACAGCAGAGCTGTCCATATAGCTCCCCCTCTAGCTCCACCCCCCAGTCATTCTCTTTGCCGGCTCTTTCCTCTTTATGGGTCCAGGTCCCGGGATCCCCAGGCGGTGTTGATAGATGCTCTAGCAGCGCCATGGTCCTTCAATCTGGCCTATGTGTTTCCACCGTTTCCTCTCCTTCCTTGTCTGGTTGCCAGAATCAAGCAGAAGAGGGCGTCAGTGATTTTAATGGCGCCTGCGTGGCCACGCAGGACTTGGTATGCAGACCTAGTGGACATGTCATCCGTTCCACCATGGACTCTGCCAATGAGGCAGGACCTTCTACTTCAAGGTCCTTTCAAACATCCAAATCTAATTTCTCTTCATCTGACTGCTTGGAGATTGAACGCCTAATTCTATCTAAGCGTGGTTTCTCTGAGTCGGTTATTGATACCCTGATTCAGGCTAGAAAGCCTGTCACCAGGAAAATCTACCATAAGATTTGGCGAAAATATCTTTGTTGGTGCGAATCCAAGGGCTACTCATGGAGTAAGATTAGGATTCCCAGGATATTGTCTTTTCTCCAAGATGGATTGGAGAAAGGATTGTCAGCTAGTTCCTTAAAAGGACAGATATCTGCTTTGTCTATTCTATGCTATGTCTGGCGGAGGTACCAGACGTTCAAGTGTTTACTCAGGCTTTAGTCAGAATCAAGCCTGTTTATAGACCTGTGGCTCTGCCATGGAGTCTGAATTTAGTTCTTTCAGTTCTGCAAGGGGTTCCGTTTGAACCTTTACATTCCATAGATATTAAGCTTTTATCTTGGAAAGTTTTGTTTTTAGTAGCTATCTTCTGCGCGAAGAGTTTCAGAGTTATCTGCTTTACAGTGTTACCTTACTTGGTGTTCCATGCAGATAAGGTAGTTTTGCGTACCAAACCTGCTTTTCTTCCTAAGGTTGTGTCTAATAAGAATATTGACCAGGAAATTGTTGTTCCTTCTCTGTGTCCTAATCCTTCGTCAAAGAAGGAACGTCTGTTACACAATCTTGATGTGGTTCGTGCTTTAAAGTTCTATTTACAAGCAACTAAGGATTTCAGACAAACAACTTCATTGTTTGTTATCTATTCTGGTAAGAGGAGAGGTCAGAAGGCGACCGCTACCTCTCTTTCCTTTTGGCTGAAAAGCATCATCCGTTTGGCCTATGAGACTGCTGGCCAGCAGCCTCCTGAAACAATTACTGCTCATTCTACCAGAGCAGTGGCTTCCACATGGGCTTTTAAAAATGAGGCTTCTGTTGAACAGATTTGTAAGGCAGCAACTTGGTCTTCGCTGCATACTTTTTCCAAATTTTACAAATTCGATACTTTTGCTTCTTAGGAGGCTATTTTTGGGAGAAAGGTTTTACAAGCAGCGGTGCCTTCCGTTTAAGGTACCTGTCTTGTTCCCTCCCTTCATCCGTGTCCTAAAGCTTTGGTATTGGTATCCCACAAGTAAAGGATGAATCTGTGGACTGGATACACCTTACAAGAGAAAACAGAATTTATGCTTACCTGATAAATTACTTTCTCTTGTGGTGTATCCAGTCCATGGCCCGCCCTGTCATTTTAAGACAGGTGGCTTTTATTTTTAAACTACAGTCACCACTGCATCCTATGGTTTCTCCTTTTTCTTCCTAACCTTTGGTCGAATGACTGGGGGGTGGAGCTAGAGGGGGAGCTATATGGACAGCTCTGCTGTGTGCTCTCTTTGCCACTTCCTGTTAGGAAGGAGAATATCCCACAAGTAAAGGATGAATCCGTGGACTGGATACACCACAAGAGAAAGTAATTTATCAGGTAAGCATAAATTCTGTTTTTTGTCAGACCTGTGTTTGTCCTGTGCTCTTCCATGGAGCCTTAACCTTGTTCTTCGAGTTTTGCAGCAGGCTCCGTTTGAGCCTATGCGTTCCATAGATATTAAGTTGTTATCTTGGAAGGTTTTGTTTCTTATTGCTATTACTTCTGCTCAGAGAGTCTCGGAACTCTCGGCTTTGCAGTGTGATTCGCCTTACCTTATCTTTCAGGGCGATAAGGCGGTTTTTCATACTAAGTTTGGTTTTCTTCCTAAAGTTGTTTCGGATAGAAATATTAATCAGGAAATTGTTGTTCCTTCTCTATGTCCTAATCCTTCTCATAAGGAACGTTTGCTGCACAACTTGGACGTTGTGTGTGCTCTGAAATTCTACCTACAGGTGACTAAAGATTTTTGCCAGTCTTCTGCCATGTTTGTTTCTCTGGGAAATGTAAAGGTAAGAAAGCTACTGCTACTTCTCTTTCTATCTGGTTGAGAAGTAGAATTTGGTTGGCTTATGAGACTGCTGGACAGTAGCCTTCTAAGAGAATTACAGCTCATTCTACTAGGGCTGTCTCTTCTTGGGCTTTCAAAAATTAATTTTCTATGGAACAGATTTGCAAGGCGGCAACTTGGTCTTCTCTGCATACTTTCTCCAAATTTGATACTTTTGCCTCGGTTGAGGCTTCTTTAGGGAGAAAATTTCTTCAAGCGGTGGTGCCTTCTGTTTAGGTCTACCTGTCTTGTCCCTCCCTAGTCCTCTGTGTCCTCTAGCTTGGGTATTGATTTCCAACAATAATGGAGCACGCCATGGACTCAAAATATATTTGGAAAGAAAACAAAACTTATGCTTACCTGATTAAAAAAAAAAATATTTCCAGAGGCAGAACTTTTTTTCACTTTCTGCAATGAGATTTTTTTTAGTGACAATTTTTCTGCAGTGTCTGAGGAGTCAGTGTTGCTGTGTTTGTTACCCTTACCCAGTGAGCATGGACAGGTTAATATACAGCCTTGCTGCTGTAGGTTCCCACAGTGTCAGCTCTGCTGTACTGCTGGGGTCTATATGCTTTGCATGACAGCACAAGGGGCTATATTCATACATCACTTCCCTTTGTGGTGTGGCCTTTTTCTTCTATTGCCAGGTCCCACCGTGAAAGAATGCATTGTTGATTGTCTAGATTGCCTTTTTCTTTCTTGGAGAATCTGAGTAAGGGCCAAGGGTTGACATTGTGCCCCTTTTCATTATAGCACTTCGCTGCCAGTCATGGTCAATTTCATAGAGCTCATCAGTGAGGGTTTCCATGTCTGAAAGGATACGCTGAAGATCATTTGTTTTAATTGATTTTAGAGGAACTGCTTCCTCATCTTTTTCCATTTTAGAGGAACTGCTTCCTCATCTTTTTCCTCCTCATTCTGCTTGCTTAGTTCTTCAGCCAATTCTTCCAAGTCTTCATTGGAAAGCTGCT
The DNA here is from genome assembly GCF_027579735.1 of Bombina bombina. Classification (NCBI taxonomy): domain Eukaryota; kingdom Metazoa; phylum Chordata; class Amphibia; order Anura; family Bombinatoridae; genus Bombina; species Bombina bombina. Next base: position 360,911,805 of record NC_069501.1, read on the forward strand.
GGTTATGGCTATCCTATAGCTCTGTTACATTATTAGTTGTAACCTCACTCAACCCAGCTTCTTGTGCCAGCCTACTTACATCTTTGACAGTGTTTCCCAATGGCTCTACTCTTTGTTATAGTATTTTATTACTTTTCAGATAGATTCACAGATCAAAAAAGAAAAGAGCAAAAAACAAGACAAAGAACACAACAAAGCAAAACATTACATACATTTTCCGTATTGGGATTGAAATAAACAATAATAGCAAGTGTCATGATACTCGTTTTTTCCCATAGCTTAAGGAGGCAAAAGAAAAAAGTATATGTGTAGCTCCTCTCTCCTCCCGTCATCCCCCTTCCCACAGCCATAGTCTATATCGGTGCCCAACATTCCGGAAAGTGGCCTGCATATACATTTTGCAGTACATATTCAGTGGTACTAAATGGTTTAACTAATTGAGTTTGCACGTTTTCTGGAAGGCTTTTAATGACCTTTATCCACTTTTTGAAATAATTTTGAATCTGAATATTACTGGGGTATTGTATCGATATTTGTTCAATGACACATTGATTTATCAATGTTTTTTTAAATTCTACAAACTTAGGTGCTTTTGGAGATTTCCATCTTTTTAATATGAGGTTTCGTACTAGTAATATTATAGTATTAATTAAATTATTATCTTTGTATTGTTCTAAGTATTTTACTAGGAAAAACACATGATGTTTTAGGATTTCATCCCCTATTAATAAGTTCTTTTTCAACCAGTAGTTAATTTGAAGCCAAAGTTAATGCATTTTGGGACATGCCCAAAAATAATGTACTATATCTGCTACTCGTGTATTGCATTTCGGGCAGGTGTGATTTGATTTATACCACTTTCTAAGATTGTGTGCTGTTATATATACTTTATTTATTACTTTCAGGTGGGATTCACGCCATACTGTTGGTACCCATGTTTTATTTATTATTTTGAGACTCTCCTGTACATCTGAACTATTTATACTTGGAAAATCCTCCCGCCATTTATTTGTAATCCCCTCTATCTGAGTTAAATTAGAGTTGGAGTTTATCAGGTTGTATAAATGGGCTATTGAGTGTATTCCACCTTGAAATAGTTTAATTCTACTTTCTAACAAACCTAATGTCCATGTTGAATTGTGCTTTGTTTGTAGCTTATTGATGTAATTCCTGATTTGTAGGTAAGCATAAAAGTCTCGGTTAGGTAAATTAAATTGGGTTGCTATGTTTTGAAAGGAGTCAATACTTAGGTTTGGTAGTAATAGTTGTTTAATGTATATTAGACCCTTGGCTTCCCATTGCGAAAAAACCCCATAGGAAAGACCTGGTGTAAATTCTGGGTTCCCCATAATAGTTAGATAGTTTGAACAGTGGGGGTTGATCTTATTTTCCAGGCAGTACTTTTGCCATGCCAATATTATATGTTTAAAAGTGTACATATTAGTAATTATTACTGGTAATTTAGATTTGTGGCAGTGAAGTATCGCTTTTAACTTATATGGCGCAATAATATTGTTTTCACATTGGGAAAATGTCACATAATCCTGTTCAGTTACCCAATCTAGAGCAAATTTAAGAAGTGCAGCTAAATTATAAAATTCTATGTTTGGGAAAGCTAGGCCGGCGTATTCTTTAGTCCTCATCAGTTTGTTAATGGAGATTCGTGCTCTTTTTTTCCTCCCCATATAAATTTTGTACATATTTGGTTGAACTTATTTATATCTGATTTATTTAAAAGGAGAGGAATATTTTGTAATAGGTACAATAATTTAGGAAATAAAATTATTTTAACTAACATTATTCGCGCTGTGATAGAGATTGGAAGACTCATCCAGTCTAAGGTTTTCTTTTTGCAGTATGAAAAAAATTGAGTAAAATTGTTTTCATACCATTCCTGTGGGTCTCGTGTTAGGGTTATGCCTAAGTATTTTATTGCTCGTACTTCTTTAAATGGGTGTTTATATGTAAATTTTGTTGGCTTGTTTAACCATAACAGTTCTGATTTTTCCATGTTAATCTTGTATCCTGCTATGGTTCCAAATTGTTGTATAGTTTTAGTCAGTATTGGGAGGGTTTTTTCTAGGTTACTTAGATATAGTATTAAGTCATCTGCATATAGAGAGAGGGTAAATTGTTGTCCACCTATTTTAATGCCATGTAGTTGTTGTCTGAGTCGTATTGCTAGAGGTTCCAGAGAGATGTTAAAAAGAAGGGGTGAGAGTGGGCAGCCTTGTCTAGTACCTCAAAATAGTTGAAATCTTTCGGAGACCAAACCGTTAACTACAATAGCTGATGTTGGTTTATTATAGATTAATTTTATACAATTATATATATTACCTGAGAAGCCACATCTTTCCAGTGTATGGAATAGATGGTCCCAATTTACATAGTCGAATGCCTTCTCGGCATCGACTGTTAAAATTGCCATACTCTCTTTTTTAGATAGTTTTTTGTATTTGTGCTTTTTCCAGAAAAAATCTAACAGTAACATAGTCTTACGTATATTCCTTGCTGGGTTCCTATTAGGCATGAATCCAGTTTGGTTTTCATGGATTATCTTATGTAAATGTGGCTTTATCCGGTTTGCAATGATTGATGTCAAAATTTTGTAGTCTACATTAAGTAAGGCTATTGGTCTGTAAGATGTTAGATTTTCTAAATTTCTATCTTTTTTGGGTATTAATATTATATTAGATGTGGTGAAGTTAGGAGCCTGTTTAATATCTGTCTTAAAATAGGTGTTGTACAATTTATATAGACTCGGTGTCACCTGTTGAAGTAGTATTTTATAAAATTCTATTGGAATGGCATCTGGTCCAGGGGCTTTATTTGATTTGGCTGCTTTAATCTCGTTTATTATTTCCTCCATAGTTATTGTTTGGTTTAGTTCTTGAATTACTTCGTCTGGTAGTTTTGGTATTTTAACATCTCTCCAGAACATGCTTTCCTGTTCTTCATTAATTCCCTCTTCTTTGTATATTGTTTTGAAAAAGTTATGGAATTTTTTTTGATATCTGTGTTTGTAGTGTATCTATTAGGGCCTACTTTGATTGCTGTAATCTGATTGCGCATTTTTTGCTTTGTAATATGTGCTAAATATTTGGCTGATCTGCCCCTGAATCCTCCATATAGTGCATTAAGGCGCAGTTCTTCTTGGATTATATTTTGTTTTAAGAAGAGGTCGCGTTGCGTTTTCGCATTTATATATTTATCCCAGTTGTTTCTATTGTGTGAGGCCAAATATTTATTATATGTGTTCTTAACATGATTTGATAGTTGTAGACTTTGTTGTCTGTATTTTTTTTTAAGACCACATAGATATGCTTTAATGTCGCCACGCATTACCGCCTTCCCGGTCTCCCATAGAATTTCTATTTTCTCTGTAGACGCCTGATTAAAGCTCATGAATTCCTGCCATTTATTTTTTAACCAGTTCTGGAATTTGGGGTTATGTGTGAGATATTTGGGAAAGAAAAAGTTATTGGATTGAATTTGCTGGAATGTTTTTGTTGGTAATTCTAATGATATGATGGCATGGTCTGATAGACATATATCGTGAATTTCTGTTTTAACTTCTAGACCTGCCAATCTATCTGATATTAGAAACATGTCTATTCTGGACGTAGTTTGGTGTCCTTTTGATATACACGTGAATGCTTTTAAGTCTGGGTTTTGGATTCTCCATATATCCCGCAAACCAATCTTATTACAGAATCTCTGTAAGATACGTATTTCCCTGTTTCTTGTGGGCTTTATCCTTATTCTATCTATATTTGCCATAAGTGTTAGGTTCATATCTCCCCCCACTATCAGATTCTTTCCTGTATATTCCATCAGCTTTAATGTCAAATTATCCCAGAAGTTGTTATCAGTTTTGTTAGGGCCATATATGTTGCACAGAGTAAAATCAGTTTTATCTATTTTAATAGTTATGATTTGAAACCTACCTTCTGTATCTGTTATTTGGTCTAAGATTTGGTATGTCAAGTGTTTACTTATTAAAATAGCAGTTCCCCTCTTCCTTTCTTTGCCTGGAGAAGAGAGAACCTCTCCAACCCATCTGTATCTTAGTTTATTTGCTTCCTGGGTGTTTAGGTGCGTTTCCTGTAGCATTGCTATATCTGGTTTATATTGTGCTAACTCTTTAATAATTGCCTTCCTCTTAATTGGGGAGGTGACCCCCCCTACATTCCAAGACAAGATCTTAAGCATATTCTTTATGTATATATGGTAGCATTATATAGTGTAGTGTTAATATACTCCGGAGATGAACGGGGGGCATAGCCCCCTGAATATGTGGGAGGGGCGGGAGGGAGAGAGACACATATACCTGTTGCAAGCATAATCTAATATATACATTGTCGTTACATATATTCTTTGGAACTTCACATCTATATCCTTAATAGAAAACAACAGAACAAAAATAAAAGGATACCATACATAAACAAAGCAGTAGAAAAATTCATCTGCCAAAATCATTATATAAAAAAAACTTAAAATCATAATACTCTATTCTTATGATATGACAAAAACAGGATAACAAGCAGTTTACTCTAGGCCCATATTTTTACAAAAATCTTGTGCTTCTTGTGATTGTTGTATCTCCATTCTTTGTTATAACTAGTTTTGCTGGGTATATTAATTTGGCATTGATTTTGGCTTCAATTAATCTTGAGCAATAGGGGGACATCTCCCTTCTTTTGGTGGAAGTTTCCACCGAAAAATCTTGAAAAAGATAGATTTTCCTTTGTTGTATATTTAGGGGGATGTTCCTCTTATAGCTTCTAAGATAATTTGTTTTGTCCTGGAAGTTTAAGAACCTAGCGATAATTGGTCTTGGCCTAATTGTTCCATCTGGGTTTTTCCGTATAGGGCCTATTCTGTGAATCCTCTATTTGGATGGGGTGTGTAGATGGTGTCATATTAAGTAGTTTTGGGAGTGTATCTATAGCAAAGGACATTAAGTCTTGATACTCTATGGTCTCTGGGACTCCAATGATTCTTATGTTATTTCGCCTAGAGCGATCCTCTAGGTCTTCTAATCTTGTTTGGAAATTAAGTGAGGTTTTACTATATTGTGAGTCAATGTGTTCAAAGTGGCTTATCCTGTCTTCCAAGTCGGAAACCCTGGTTTCCACCTCATTCATCCTTGTAGCAAATTGTCTAATTTCATTTGTTAGCGTGTTGATCTCCTGTTTAATCTCTATTTTGAGGGACTCTAGTTGAGGTGTGATAGCTTTAGTTATTTGTGCCACTATATCTGCAATGCCTGTATTGGTAAGACTTATATCTGATTGTTCTTGTGATTGATCTAAATGTGTCTCTGTTAATTTAGTGTGTTTTTTCTCTCTGGTCTTTGGCGGCATGGCTGGTGAGTTACCTTTCGGAGGTGCCATGTATTTTTCCATCCGGAAAAAAGAAAAAGGATAAAATGAAGATATGTGGGGGTTTTTTTTTTTTGGTTTTTTTTTAAGTGAAATGTGCAATTCGTTATATAATTTACGTATGTGATTTACCAGTTTAAACTAAAACCGGTGTGTATTATGTTCAGTGGGTTAAATTATAGTGTATAAGTGCAGGGATAGTGTACTCAAAACTAAGACAAGAACTACTAATAATAGTGAAGAAAAAACATTATTAGAAAATAAAAAAAGAGAAAAAAAAACAAACGAAGCAAAAAAACAAAACCGTGATTAGTGTCTATTGCCACGTCAGCCAGTCCAGTGAGCTTTCATTTTCTTCTTCTTCCTTATTTGTAGGGACTTATTTTGTATTATGCAAATCCCTTTTATATAGTTAACCTCTCTAAATTTTACATAAAAAGTGTGTTACAATGGTATGTCCAATGTCTTATTTTATTCTCTTTTCTGAGAGTGTTCGTCCTTTGGGATAGTATTCAACCAGACTACTGACTTAATTGGATATGTTTTGGCCTTCTACAGTCTCCTACCCATTGGGTTATGGGAGGGCCAATTTCCATATGCACAGTTGCCTCTTAGGTTAGAATTTCCCAGCACAGGCTAACTCAGATTTTAACAGTTAGGCATTTCCAGTAAGCATTCCTTCCTTCTTCTTGTTTTAAGCCTGTACAGTCTGGGCTTCTAGATCTTTCTGTGTCCACTGCCTATTATAGATTGATCCAATTATACTCCTACCGTTAGGGTTATGGGAGAGTCCAGTGGATTATTTTTATAGTGATTCTGGAATTGGGGGTTTTACCCCTATTTTATGCAGAAGTGGGGTATGAGTTATTTAATACACCCAGTCTGGCATAAAGTTATCTTGAGCAGTGATTGGCTTACAGTTCAGCTTAGATTACTGCCTTTATTCTTTAGTGCGGGATAGCTTATGTTTTTATAGCAAGCTAGCATATGTCCAATGGAACAATTGTATTTTGTTATAGAATAGAGTCAACAGCATTTAGACACTTAGTGGCGAGTTTCAGTCATAGTCTGTATATTTAGTTATTGAGTGTTTGAGCAAGCAGGTATATGTCCAGTAAAGCAGCTGTGGTTAGTATAACAAGTTTGTATGAAAAGGAGCGTTAAGCATTTGTTAAAAGTGTTCCTTCTATGTGCTTATTACTTGTTAGTGTCTTAAAGTTAATAGCAGGTGCATGTAGCAAAAGAAAGGAAATGGTACCGTTCTCCTTGTGTGATCCCTCTGTTTGCTGTCTCTACCGCCGTCTGAGCCGTGTCTGAGGTTGGTGACGTCACACGCCAACTGTGTATCCCATCTGGGAACCCGGGGAGAGCAGCCAGAGGTGGTAACCAGCCAAATGTCCTGTCCTTGGCCTATCGAATAGAGCCGCTTCAGCCACGAAGCAATCGCTGCTATGGGACTTCCGTTGCGCTTCCTCCCAAATTGGATCCGGGCCGTTCCGGGGTCTGGCCAAGGTGATTGCGCGTCCAAGTGTCGGTGTTGTAGGCGCCGAGCAGCACACCAGTTTCACTCCACCTGCATGCTCCGCCCTGTACCGGAAGTCCAATGGCTCTACTCTTAAGTTGTGCATAAATTCTGGTAAAAGTTTGCACCACACTCCATTTAAACAGTTGACACTGACTTCCTCCAAAGCTGCATTAATGTTATTAATGCCCTTCAAAATGTTGAATGAATGCCAGTAATCTTTGATAGTTGTATTGAATCTGTCCAAAACTGTCACCATTTCTGTGAAGGTTTGGCGGAGGTAATAAGCTTTGATTGTTGCTATAACACCTTGGTCCATAGGTTGCAAAACTGATGTGGTGTTTGGTGGCATGTAAACAACATGGACATTCAGAGGTGTTCTAACTGCATCAAAGTTTCCAGGATGGCCAGGGGCATTATCTAAGAGAAGAATAGCTTTGGCTGGTAACTTATTTTTTTGACGAAAACGAAGCACAGTGGGGCAAAAACAATTGGAGTACCAATCCAAAAAGACTTCTTGTGTAACCCAAGCCTTCTTGTTCCACTTCCAGTAGACTGACAGCATTTCTTTGTTTAGGCCCTTGAGAGCGAGGGGTGTCTGGGAATGGTACACCAACATTGGTTTTAATTTTAAAGTGCCAGCGACATTTGCTCCTAGTAGAAGTGTTAGCCCATCTGTTGCTGACTTGAAACCTGGTGCAGACTGCTCATCATGAGCAATGAAGGTTCTTCATGGCAATTTTTTCCAGTAAAGCCCTGTTTCGTCAACATTAAAAATTAGATCAGGAGGATAATTACCTTCCTGTACAATGGTTTAAAATTCTGCAGGGAATGATGCAGCAGCCTCAACATCTGCACTTGCTGCGGCACTTGCTTCAACTTTTAAATCTCATGAACCATCCCTTACTACCTAAAAAAAAAAAAGATCTTCAAAAATTGACTTTGCCTCTTCAGTAATAACAGCTTGAGTTATTGGAATGTTTTTTTTTTTTGTCATCAACCCACAGTGACAATAACTGCTCCATTTTTTCTAAAAGCTTCTGGAGTATCTTACATGTGCTACGCTTACTGGGGTAACATGTTGTATTGCCTCTTTTATTGTATCTGCATCTTTCATTATGGTATTCACAGTTGATGGAGGTAGTTTCATATCTCTACACACATTAGCACATGTTTCACCATCTTCCATTCTGCGAATGACCTCCATTTTTTTCTCCAATGTGATAGATCTGCGCTCATTGAGTCATGGCAGCTTTTACATAAACTGACACTACTGTACATAAATGTTCCTGTCTTTTGTGTATTGTACACTGGATAGGATGTTTGTGGTAGACCAGAAAGTGCCCTGAAATGCATTTAAATAGAAAAAATAAAACCACTCTAAAAAAAAAGTTTTTTGTTTTTTTTTAATTGCTGCAAAATTATATTTCTTCTACTAGATACGAGTCCATGGATTCATCCTTGTGGGATATTATCCTCCTGCTAACAGGAAGTGGCAAAGAGCACCACAGCAGAGCTCCTCCCTTCTCTCTACCCCCAGTCATTCTCTTTGCCTATACTAGTAATAGGAAGAGGCAAAGTGAAAAGGTGTTAAAATTATAGTTTTTATTTTCTTCAAGCAAGACTTTTTTATTTTAAATGGTACCGGTGAGTACTATTTTTCCTCAGGCAGCAGATGGAAGAAGATTTCTGCCTGGAGGTTGATGATCTTAGCAGTTGTCACTAAGATCCAGATGAGTTCCCACAGAATGGCTGAGGAGTACTAGAGAAGCTTCAGTGTGGGGAACGTTTTTCATGCTACAAGCATTGAGGTATGTTCAGTCATTTATTTCTGGAGAGACTGTGATATTTCAGAACAGGCTGACACAGTTCCCATAAGGGAAGGGGTAAGCAGTAATCCTATATATAAGAAGGGTTATTACTGGAGACCTGTGTATGAATGTTTATGGGCTAAATGCAGCAAAGGATGGCAGCATGGTTAGACACTGGGGCAACATAACGTTTTATTGCAGAAACGTTTTTATGTTCACTGTTACTGAGCATTGTACTGGAGGGGTTTCACATGGCTTTATTTGTTATTTGGGATGCAAAAACCCACATGGCTAGTTCCTATACCGCTTCATAGCGTTTTTTTAGGCTGAGAGACATCGCATATGATGGGCGGGGCCTAATTTTCGCGCCTCAGATGCGCAGTTGATCTTCAGATGCGCAGAGTCATTTTCAAGAGTTTTTGTGGTTATTACTAGCATGTTCAACATGTCTGACATTGAGGAAAGTTAATGCTCTATGTGTTTAGAAGCCATTGTGGAACCCCCACTTATATTGTGTCCCTCATGTACTGAAAGGGACTTACATTGCAAAGAACATATTTTCGGTGATAAAAGTATGTCTAAGGATGATTCTCAGTCTGAAGACTGTCAGTTTTTCCCTTAAGGGATAAGTAAGCCATTTTCTTAGACTCATAACAGATTAAGGCTTATAAATGGGCTCTATACTGGTTGACACTATTGTGGGCTAAATCGATTGGTTTATATCATATTTATATGGCATTTAGAGTGTGTTTGTGTAATTAAAAACACTTTGGGAACGTTTTATTCGCCTGGCAGTTGGTTAGACTACTATTCCAGTCAGAAAGGCCCCTTCACTCAGAGGAAGGAGGCCCCATTTTCGCGCCTCAATTGCGCAGTTTTCTTCCAAGGCAGTGCATGCAGCTTCATGTGAGGGGTCCTGTGGCTCAAAAAACGGACTCAGGAAGGTGTACTTCAGTGGTAAATAACTCTCAGGGAAGGTAAAATGCCGCAGCAAGGCTGTGGCAGTGATTGTAGTGTGTTAAGATTGTTGATTTGAACAAATAGCTCCGGCTTGCTCATTTTAAGGGTTAAAGTCTTGAAACTTGGTGTGCAATACTTTCAAGTACACTAGGACACTGGGGTGCAAATTTTGTAAAAATCGGATATTGCCTTCATAGTTTTTCAAACTTGCAGAAATAAAGGGTGCCTTTTTATTATTTAAAGGGACAGTAACGGTTTTGTTTAAAAATGTTTTTATTGCATTATTAGCCTGCCAAATTCTGTGTAACATGTCTGTACCTTCAGATAGCATATGTTCTGTGTGTATAGAGGCCAAGGTGGTTCCCCCTTTAACTATTTGTGCAAAATGTGCCAGGGCATCCAAACAAAGTCAGGACAGTGATGTCACATTTAATAGAATTGCCCAAGATGAAGATAGTGGGGATAGTTCCTCATCCTCTCCTTCTGTGTCAACACCAGTTTTGCCCGCGCAGGCGATACCTAGTACATCTAGCGTACCAATGCTTGTTACTATGCAGCAATTAACTGCAGTAATGGATAATTATATAGCAAATTTATTATCCAAACTGCCATCATTTCCTAGAAAGCGTGATTGCTCAGTTTTAAACACAGAGGATGAGCAAGTTGGCGCTGACGATAACTTATCTGTTGTACCCTCACATCAATCTGAATTGGCAGTGAGGGAGGGTCTGTCTGAAGGGGAAGTTTCTGATTCAGGAAAAGTTTCTCAGCAGGCAGAACCTGATATCGTGGAATTTAAATTTAAGTTAGAACATCTACGCGCCCTGCTTAAGGAGGTGCTAACTACGCTCGATGATTGTGATTCTTTGGTAATTCCAGAGAAGCTGTGCAAAATGGACAAATTCTTAGAGGTCCCAGTGCACGCTGATGCCTTTCCGATACCCAAGAGGGTGGTGGACATAGTGACTAAGGAGTGGCAAAGGCCAGGTATACCTTTTGTTCCACCTCCTATATTCAAGAAAATGTTCCCCATTGTCGACCCCAGAAGGGACGCATGGCAAACGGTTCCTAAGGTTGAGGGGGCAGTTTCAACGCTAGCCAAGCGCACAACTATTCCTATTGAGGACAGTTGCGCTTTCAAAGATCCTATGGATAAAAAATTGGAAGGATTGCTAAAAAAGATATTTGTCCAGCAAGGTTTCCTTCTTCAACCAATTTCGTGCATTATTCCTGTCACCACGGCAGCGTCTTTTTGGTTCGAGGAACTAGAAAATTCGCTCCAAAAGGAGACTCCATATGATGAAGTCATGGACAGAATTCACGCACTGAAGTTGGCTAATTCTTTTATCTTGGATGCCGCTTTCCAATTGGCTAAGTTAGCGGCGAAAAATTCAGGTTTTGCTATAGTGGCGCGCAGAGCGCTTTGGCTAAAATCTTGGTCGGCGTATGTGTCGTCCAAAACTAAATTGCTTAATATTCCTTTCAAGGGTAAGACCCTTTTTGGGCCGGAATTGAAAGAGATTATTTCTTATATTACTGGTGGTAAGGGCCATGCCCTCCCACAGGATAAGCCTTTCAAGGCTAAGAACAAATCTAATTTTCGTTCCTTTCGCAATTTCAGGAACGGACCAAATCCTAACTCTGCAGCCTCTAGACAAGAAGGCAACGCTTCCCAGCCTAAACCAGCATGGAAACCATTGCAAGGCTGGAACAAGGGTAAACAGGCCAAGAAGCCTGCTGCTGCTACCAAGACAGCATGAAGGGGTAGCCCCCGATCCGGGACCGGATCTAGTAGGGGGCAGACTTTCTCTCTTTGCTCAGGCTTGGGCAAGAGATGTTCCGGATCCCTGGGCACTAGAAATAGTCTCTCAGGGGTATCTTCTAGAGTTCAAGGAACTTCCTCCACATGTCTCGCTTATCTTCAGACCAGATAAAGAGACAGGCATTCTTACATTGCGTAGGAGACCTATTAAAGATGGGAGTGATACACCCAGTTCCAACAGCGGAACAAGGCCTGGGTTTTTACTCAAACCTGTTCGTAGTTCCCAAAAAATAGGGAACCTTCAGACCAATTCTGGATTTAAAAATTCTAAACAAATTCCTCAGAGTTCCATCTTTCAAAATGGAAACCATTCGGACGATTTTACCAACAATCCAGGAGGGTCAATATATGACTACCGTGGACTTAAAGGATGCGTACCTGCATATTCCTATCCACAAAGATCATCATCAGTTCCTGAGGTTCGCCTTTCTGGACAAACATTATCAGTTTGTGGCTCTTCCATTCGGTTTAGCCACTGCTCCCAGAATTTTCACAAAGGTGCTAGGGTCCCTTCTAGCGGTGCTAAGGCCGAGGGGCATTGCTGTAGCACCTTACCTAGACGACATTCTAATCCAAGCGTCGTCTCTTTCCAAAGCAAGGGCTCATACAGACATTGTATTAGCCTTTCTCAGGTCTCACGGGTGGAAGGTGAACATAGAAAAGAGTTCCCTGTCCCCGTCCACAAGGGTTCCTTTTCTGGGAACAATAATGGATTCTGTAAAAATGAAAATATTTCTGACAGAGGTCAGAAAGTTAAAGCTTCTAAACGCTTGTCAAGTTCTTCAATCTATTCCTCAGCCTTCCATAGCTCAGTGCATGGAGGTAATAGGATTAATGGTTGCAGCAATGGACGTGGTTCCTTTTGCTCGAATTCATCTAAGACCATTGCAACTGTGCATGCTCAAACAGTGGAATGGGGATTATGCAGACTTGTCTCCCCAGATTCAAGTAGACCAGGTAACCAGAGACTCACTCCGCTGGTGGTTGACTCAGGATCACCTGTCTCAGGCAATGAGTTTCCGCAGACCAGAGTGGGTCATCGTCACGACCGACGCCAGTCTCTTAGGCTGGGGCGCGGTCAGGGTCTATGGTCTCGGGAAGAGTCTCTTCTCCCGATAAACATTTTGTAACTGAGAGCGATATTCAATGCGCTCCTGGCTTGGCCTCACCTAGTGGAGGCCGGATTCATAAGATTTCAGTCGGACAACATGACGACTGTAGCGTACATCAATCATCAGGGGGGAACAAAGAGTTCCTTGGCGATGAGAGAGGTATCCAAGATCATCAAATGGGCGGAGGATCACTCCTGCCATCTATCTGCAATTCACATCCCAGGAGTAGACAACTGGGAGGCGGATTGAGTCGTCAGACTTTCCATCCGGGGGAGTGGGAACTCCACCCGGAGGTCTTTGCCCAGTTAACTCAACTATGGGGCACTCCAGATATGGATCTGATGGCGTCTCGTCAGAACTACAAGGTTCCTCAATACGGGTCCAGATCCAGGCATCCCAAGGCGATACTAGTGGATGCATTGGTGGCGCCTTGGTCGTTCAATCTAGCTTATGTGTTTCCACCGTTCCCTCTCCTTCCCAGGCTTGTAGCCAGGATCAAACAGGAGAAGGCCTCTGTGATTCTGATAGCTCCTGCGTGGCCACGCAGGACTTGGTATGCAGACCTGGTGAATATGTCATCGGCTCCACCATGGAAGCTACCTTTGAGACAGGATCTTCTAGTACAAGGTCCATTCGAACATCCAAATCTAGTCTCTCTGCAACTGACTGCTTTGAAATTGAACGCTTGATTCTATCTAAGCGTGGGTTTTCAGATTCGGTTTTAGATACTCTGATTCAGGCCAGGAAGCCTGTGACTAGGAAAATTTACCATAAGATATGGAAAAAATATATCTGTTGGTGCGACTCCAAGGGATACTCTTGGAGTAAAATTAAAATTCCGAGCATACTTTCCTTTCTCCAAGAGGGTTTGGATAAAGGTTTGTCAGCTAGTTCTCTAAAAGGACAGATATCTGCTCTGTCTGTTTTGTTGCACAAACGTCTGGCAGCAGTGCCAGATATACAGATGTTTGTACAGGCTTTAGTCAGAATCAAGTCTGTCTACAGACCTTTGACTCCTCCATGGAGTCTAAATTTAGTTCTTTCAGTTCTTCAAGGGGTTTCCGTTTGAACCTTTGCATTCCATAGATATTAAGTTACTATCTTGGAAAGTTCTGTTTTTAGTTGCTATTTCTTCTGCTAGAAGAGTTTCTGAATTATCTGCTTTACAGTGTACTCCTCCCTATCTGGTATTTCATGCAGATAAGGTAGTTTTACATACCAAACCTGTTTTTTTTCCAAAAGTAGTTTCCAACAGTAGTAGTTTCCGAATCCAGTTTCGAAGAAGGAACGTTTGTTACACAACCTAGATGTGGTCCGATCTTTGAATTTCTATTTAGAAGCAACAAAGGATTTCAGACAAACTTCATCCTTGTTTGTCGTGTATTCTGGTAAGAGGAGAGGGCAGAAAGCTACTGCTACCTCTCTTTCTTTTTGGCTGAAAAGCATCATCCGATTGGCTTATGAGACTGCCGGACGGCAGCCTCCTGAACGAATTACAGCTCATTCTACTAGAGCTGTGGCTTCCACATGGGCCTTCAAGAACGAGGCTTCTGTTGATCAGATCTGTAAGGCAGGGACTTGGTCTTCTCTGCATACTTTTGCCAAATTTTACAAATTCGATACTTATGCTTCTTCGGAGGCTGTTTTTGGGAGAAAGGTTTTGCAAGCCGTGGTGCCTTCTGTTTAGGTAACCTGATTTGCTCCCTCCCTTCATCCGTGTCCTAAAGCTTTGGTATTGGTTCCCACAAGTAAGGATGAAGCCGTGGACCGGACACACCAATGTTGGAGAAAATAGAATTTATGTTTACCTGATAAATTTCTTTCTCTTGTTAAGTGTGTTCAGTCCACGGGTCATCCATTACTTATGGGATATATTCTCCTTCCCAACAGGAAGTTGCAAGAGGATCACCCAAGCAGAGCTGCTATATAGCTCCACCCCTCACATGTCATATCCAGTCATTCTCTTGCAAGTCTCAACAAAGGAGGTTGTGAGAAGAGACAGGAGTAACATTCTTCAATCAAAAGTTTATTATTTTAAAATAGCACCGGAGTGTGCTGTTTGTTCTCTCAGGCAGTATTTAGAAGAAGAATCTGCCTGCGTTTTTTCTATGATCTTAGCAGACGTAACTAAGATCCACTGGCTGTTCTCGCACATTCTGAGGAGTGGGGTACTTTCAGAGAAGGGAATAGCATGCGGGGTCCCCCGCAAATGAGGTATGTGCAGTAAAATATTTTCTAGGAATGGAATTGACTATGAAAACACTGCTGTTACCCATATGACGTAAGTACAGCCTTTAATGCAGTAGTAGCGACTGGTATCAGGCTGATAAATGTATGCGCAGTTGAGTTATTTTCTAGGGACTAGAATTTAACTTTAAATACTGTTAGTACTGAAATAAATGTATGAGCCTTAACTGCAGTAGAAGCGACTGGTAGCAGGCTTAGTGATAACTTTGCATAACACTGGAAAGTTGTTTTTTAAAACGTTTACTGGCATGTTATTCGTTTTGTGAGGTACTTTGGTGATAAATCTTTTTGGGCATGATTTTTTTCCACATGGCTAACGTTTATTTCTGCATAGAAACAGTTATATCAGGTCTCCCACTGTTGTGATATGAGTGGGAGGGACCTTTTTTTAGCGCCTTGTTGCGCAGTTAAAATTCTAGCACAGTCTTCCTGCTTCTTCCTCTTTGATCCAGGACGTCTCCAGAGAGCTCAGGGGTCTTCAAAATTCATTTTGAGGGAGGTAATCAGTCACAGCAGACCTGTGACAGTGTGTTTGACTGTGAGAAAAGCGTTAAATCTTAAATTGATTATCCGTTTTGGGTATTGAGGGGTTAATCATCCTTTTGCTAATGGGTGCAATCCTCTGCTAATTTCATACATTTACTGTTTAAAATTGGTTGCTATAACCGTATTAGTTCGTTATTTCAACTGTGACAGTTTTGTTTTTGTTTTTTTTGTTTTTTTTTTTTGTGTGTGTTTTTAAAAGCGCTGCAGCGTTTTTTATATTGCTTGTAAACTTATTGAAAGAAATTTCCAAGCTTGATAGCTTCATTGCTAGTCTGTTTAAACATGTCTGACACAGATGAATCTGCTTGCTCATTATGTTTAAAGGCCAATGTGGAGCCCAATAGAAATTTGTGTACCAATTGTATTGATGTTACTTTAAATAAAAGTCAGTCTTTACCGGTAAAGAGATTATCACCAGACAACGAGGGGGAAGTTATGCCGCCTAACTCTCCTCATGTGTCAGTACCTTTGCCTCCCGCTCAGGAGGTGCGTGAGATTGTGGCGCCAAGCACATCAAGGCACTTACAAATCACTTTACAAGATATGGCTAATGTTATGAAAGAAGTATTATCTAATTTGCCTGAGTTAAGAGGCAAGCGCGATAGCTCTGGGTTAAGGACAGAGCGCGCTGATGATATGAGGGCCATGTCTGACACTGCGTCACAATTTGCAGAACATGAGGACGGAGAGCTTCATTCTGTGGGTGACGGATCTGATCCAGGGAGACCGGATTCAGACATTTCAAATTTTAAATTTAAGCTTGAGAACCTCTGTGTATTACTAGGGGAGGTATTAGCGGCTCTGAATGATTGCGACACGGTTGCAATCCCAGAGAAATTATGTAGGCTGGATAAATACTATGCGGTACCGGTGTGTACTGACGTTTTTCCTATACCTAAAAGGCTTACAGAGATTATTAACAAGGAGTGGGATAAACCCGGTGTGCCTTTTTCCTCTCCTCCGATATTTAGAAAAATGTTCCCAATAGACGCCACCACACGAGACTTATGGCAGACGGTCCCTAAGGTGGAGGGAGCAGTTTCTACTTTAGCCAAGCGTACCACTATTCCGGTGGAGGATAGTTGTGCTTTCTCAGATTCAATGGATAAAAAATTAGAAGGTTACCTTAAGAAAATGTTTGTTCAACAAGGTTTTATATTACAGCCCCTCGCATGCATTGCGCCAGTCACTGCTGCAGCGGCTTTCTGGTTTGAGTCTCTGGAAGAGGCTATTCGCACAGCACCATTGGATGAGACTTTGAACAAGCTTAAAGCCCTTAAGCTAGCTAATGCATTTGTTTCGGATGCCGTTGTGCATTTAACCAAACGGCTAAGAACTCCGGATTCGCCATTCAGGCGCGCAGAGCGCTATGGCTTAAATCCTGGTCAGCAGATGTAACCTCTAAATCTAAATTGCTTAATATTCCTTTCAAAGGGCAAACCTTATTTGGGCCCGGCTTGAAGGAGATTATTGCTGACATTACTGGAGGTAAGGGTCACACCCTTCCTCAGGACAGGGCCAAATCAAAGGCCAAACAGTCTAGTTTTCGCGCCTTCCGTAATTTCAAGGCAGGAGCAGCATCAACTTCCTCCGCTCCAAAACAGGAAGGAACTGCTGCTCGTTACAGACAGGGTTGGAAAAGCAACCAGTCCTGGAACAAGGGCAAGCAGGCCAGAAAGCCTACTTCTGCCCCTAAGACAGCATGAAGAGAGGGCCCCCTATCCGGAAACGGATCTAGTGGGGGGCAGACTTTCTCTCTTCGCCCAGGCTTGGGCAAGAGATGTCCAGGATCCCTGGGCGTTGGAGATTATATCTCAGGATACCTTCTGGACTTCAAAGCTTCTCCTCCACAAGGGAGATTTCATCTTTCAAGGTTATCAGCAAACCAAATAAAGAAAGAGGCTTTTCTTCACTGTGTACAAGATCTCCTAGTAATGGGGGTGATCCTCCCAGTTCCGCGGACGGAACAAGGGCAAGGATTTTACTCAAATCTGTTTGTGGTTCCCAAGAAAGAGGGAACCTTCAGACCAATCTTGGACCTAAAGATCTTAAACAAGTTCCTAAGAGTTCCATCATTCAAAATGGAGACTATTCGAACCATCCTACCCATGATCCAAGAGGGTCAGTATATGACCACAGTGGACTTAAAGGATGCCTACCTTCACATACCGATTCACAAAGATCATTATCGGTACCTAAGGTTTGCCTTTCTAGACAGGCATTACCAGTTTGTAGCTCTTCCCTTCGGGTTAGCTACGGCCCCGAGAATTTTTACAAAGGTTCTGGGCTCGCTTCTGGCGGTACTAAGACCGCGAGGCATAGCGGTGGCTCCGTACCTAGACGACATTCTGATACAAGCGTCAAGTTTTCAAAATGCAAAGTCTCATACAGAGAGTTCTAGCATTTCTGAGATCGCATGGGTGGAAAGTGAACATGGAAAAGAGTTCTCTGTTACCACTCACAAGGGTTCCCTTTCTAGGGACTCTTATAGATTCTGTAGAGATGAAGATTTACCTGACGGAGTCCAGGTTATCAAAAATCCTAAATGCTTGCCGTGTCCTTCATTCCATTCCAAGCCCATCAGTAGCTCAGTGCATGGAAGTAATCGGCTTAATGGTCGCGGCAATGGACATAGTGCCATTTGCGCGCCTGCATCTCAGACCGCTGCAATTATGCATGCTGAGTCAGTGGAATGGGGATTACTCAGATCTGTCCCCTTTACTAAATCTGGACCAGGAGACCAGAGATTCTCTTCTCTGGTGGTTGTCTCGGATTCATCTGTCCAAGGGAATGACTTTTCGCAGACCAGATTGGACGATTGTAACAACAGATGCCAGCCTGCTAGGCTGGGGCGCAGTCTGGAATTCCCTGAAGGCTCAGGGATCATGGACTCAGGAGGAGAAACTCCTTCCAATAAACATTCTGGAATTAAGAGCGATATTCAATGCTCTTCTAGCTTGGCCTCAGTTAACAACACTGAGGTTCATCAGATTTCAGTCAGATAACATCACGACTGTGGCTTACATCAATCATCAAGGGGGAACTAGGAGTTCCCTAGCGATGTTAGAAGTCTCAAAGATAATTCGCTGGGCAGAGTCTCACTCTTGCCATCTGTCAGCGATCTACATCCCAGGCGTGGAGAACTGGGAGGCGGACTTTCTAAGCCGCCAGACCTTTCACCCGGGGGAGTGGGAACTTCACCCGGAGGTATTTGCTCAACTGATTCTTCGTTGGGGCGAACTGGAACTGGATCTCATGGCTTCTCGCCAGAACGCCAAGCTTCCTTGTTACGGATCCAGGTCCAGGGACCCGGGAGCGGTGCTGGTAGATGCACTAGCAGCCCCTTGGATTTTCAACATGGCTTATGTGTTCCCACCGTTTCCATTGCTGCCTCGTCTGATTGCCAGGATCAAACAGGAGAGAGCATCGGTGATTCTGATAGCGCCTGCGTGGCCACGCAGGACCTGGTATGCAGACCTAGTGGACATGTCGTCCTGTCCACCATGGTCTCTGCCTCTGAGGCAGGACCTTCTACTTCAGGGTCCTTTCAACCATCCAAGCCTAATTTCTCTGAGGCTGACTGCATGGAGATTGAACGCTTGATTCTCTCAAAGCGTGGTTTCTCGGAGTTGGTTATTGATACAGGCTCGGAAACCGGTTACCAGAAAAATTTACCATAAGATATGGCGTAAATATTTACATTGGTGTGAATCCAAGAGTTACTCATGGAGTAAGGTTAGGATTCCTAGGATATTGTCTTTTCTACAAGAGGGTTTAGAAAAGGGTTTATCCGCTAGTTCGTTAAAGGGACAGATTTCTGCTCTGTCTATTCTTTTACACAAACGTCTGGCAGAGAATCCAGATGTTCAGGCTTTTTGTCAGGCTTTGGCTAGGATTAAGCCTGTGTTTAAAACTGTTGCTCCTCCGTGGAGCTTAAACTTGGTTCTTAAAGTTCTTCAGGGTGTTCCGTTTGAACCCCTTCATTCCATTGATATTAAGCTTTTATCTTGGAAAGTTCTGTTTTTGATGGCTATTTCCTCGGCTCGAAGAGTCTCTGAGTTATCTGCCTTACATTGCGATTCTCCTTATCTGATTTTTCATTCAGACAAGGTAGTTTTGCGTACTAAACCTGGATTTTTACCTAAGGTTGTTTCTAATAGGAATATCAATCAGGAGATTGTTGTTCCATCATTATGTCCTAACCCTTCTTCAAAGAAGTAACGTCTTTTGCATAATCTGGACGTAGTCTGTGCCCTGGAGTTCTACTTACAGGCAACTAAGGATTTTCGGCAAACTTCTTCTCTGTTTGTCGTTTATTCTGGACAGAGGAGAGGTCAAAAGGCTTCGGCCGCCTCTCTCTCTTTTTGGCTTCGTAGCATAATACGTTTAGCCTATGAGACTGCTGGACAGCAGCCCCCTGAAAGAATTACAGCTCATTCCACTAGAGCTGTGGCTTCCACCTGGGCCTTTAAGAATGAGGCCTCTGTTGAACAGATTTGCAAGGCTGCAACTTGGTCTTCAATTCATACCTTTTCAAAATTTTACAAATTTGACACTTTTGCTTCTTCGGAGGCTGGTTTTGGGAGAAAGGTTCTACAGGCAGTGGTTCCTTCTGTTTAATGTTCCTGCCTTGTCCCTCCCATCATCCGTGTACTTTAGCTTTGGTATTGGTATCGCATAAGTAATGGATGACCCGTGGACTGAACACACTTAACAAGAGAAAACATAATTTATGCTTACCTGATAAATTTATTTCTCTTGTAGTGTGTTCAGTCCACGGCCCGCCCTGTCTTTTTTTGAGGCAGTTCTAAATTTTAATTAAAACTCCAGTCACCACTGCACCCTATAGTTTCTCCTTTCTCGTCTTGTTTCGGTCGAATGACTGGATATGACATGTGAGGGGTGGAGCTATATAGCAGCTCTGCTTGGGTGATCCTCTTGCAACTTCCTGTTGGGAAGGAGAATATATCCCATAAGTAATGGATGACCCGTGGACTGAACACACTACAAGAGAAATAAATTTATCAGGTAAGCATAAATGATGTTTTCTCCAACGGTGTGTCCGGTCCACGGCCCGCCCTGGTTTTTAATCAGGTTTGAAAAATTTCTTTCTTTATACACTACAGTCACCACGGCACCCTATAGTTTCTCCTTTTTCTCCTAACCGTCGGTCAAATGACTGGGGGGCGGAGCCAGAGGGGGTTGCTATATGGACAGCTCTTGCTGTGTGCTCTCTTTGCCATTTCCTGTAGGGGAAGAGAATATCCCACAAGTAAGGATGAAGCCGTGGACCGGACACACCGTTGGAGAAAGAAATTTATCAGGTAAACATAAATTCTGTTTTCCTCCTCCTGGTGGCTAGGAGTTGAGTTCCCACTAGTAATTAGAATGGATTCGTGGACTCTCCATGCCAGGAAAGAAAATAATTTATCAGCTAAGCATAATTTTTGTTTTGTTACGTAAGTTGTGATTTCCACTTTGTTGAAGGCTAGTTATGACTAAACTTATTTCTACTTTAGTGTCAGTTCACAGTTAACACAGGTTTCCCCATCCTTTTTTTATTAGAGCAGAAAAATACATGACCAGTGTTAACTACAAAAATACAAATGTTTGGGTAATATTAGAAAACTCCTGCACTTCATCTTTTTCTGATCATCCCACTCTCCCCAACACCCTTTGTGCATTTAAAGGGGCACTAAAGTTAAACTTTCACTCATAGGAGCTTGGTGCTGATTGGTGGCCTCACATATATGCTTCATGCCATCGGTAACCAGATGTTTTCAGTTAGAAATCGGTTGAGCATTGCTGCTTCTTCAACAAAGGAAACAAAGAAAATTAAGCAAATTTGATAATAGAACATGCACTTTTAATTTTGTTTATAGAGACTGTGTTCCAAAGGCAGCAAGTTAAGTCAGTCAAATTTTATCAAAAGACCCATTCTTTCCTCTTGCATGAGCTTTTATCAAGTGATAAGCCCGTCTCTGTTTTGCAATCATTGGTGAATATTCGGATACGCCCTTATCAAAGCTTGTCCCTTCATTGGCCTACTGGGATTGTATGGTTATTTGATACCACAATCTCCTTTGGTTGCAATTCTCGCATAAACCACCAGAGGGTGACATAGGCATTAAAAACATTTTCATTTTTAACATTGCTACAGCTTAATTGATATATATATCAATATGTCAATTGAACACGCCTATAAATTCCAGCATTAATAAATTATATGTTCAATATATATGGGACCATTTAATATTATTTACCCTGAGTATTTTCATACTAAACATGAGTATATTACTTATATTTAAAAAATGCATTTAAAGTAACATTTTTATGAGTTGACTAGTAGTATGAATCAATAAAATATATATGTTTATCTGACTTATTTTGTATATCAGTTCATTTGATATACTGGTACATATTTCATTTCCTAGTCTCATCTTATATTACAGACATACATGAGCATTAAAGTTATTTATTATTACATGTCTCAACAGTGTTTAAGACATGGGCTCAAAATCTATGATGCATTTATATGTTAACTTATAGTACCTTATTTAGAAACCTCATCTTCACATCAGTTCTCCCATGTCATGTTTAATTAGACTCCTGGAAAAACAAAGAAAATGTTATTTTGAAACAAATCAGTTAAACATTTTTAAATTGACTACTTATTAAATTCAGCAAATACTAATCTAACATGCCACTGCTAGGCATTTTCTCTCAGATACACAAATACACATTTATACAATTTATTTGGACAGTCTGAGGCACATATTAAATATTAAAAACTATATAGATAATTTGTTTAAATTTGAAATCCTCCAGATTCTTTTGCTTTCAAAAAGACATGGGTTTCAAAATAGATTTCTTTTACAAAGATATGACGAGTCCACGGATTTCTTCCTTGTGGGATATTAACCTCATGTTAACAGGAAGTGGCAAAGAGCACCACAGCAGAGCTGTATATATATATATATATATATATATATATAGCCCCTCCCTTCCCCTCCACCTCCAGTCATTCTCTTTGCCTGTGTTATACTAGGAAGACATGGTAAAGTGAGGTTTTACAACCTACGGCTTGCATTGTTCCAGTAACTACTGCAGCAGCTTTTTGGTTTGAGGCTCTGGAAGAGTCTCTTAAGGTTGAGACTCCATTAGATGACATTTTAGATAGAATTAAGGCTCTCAAGCTAGCTAATTCTTTTATTACTGATGCCGCTTTTCAAATTGCTAAATTAGTGGCAAAGAATGCAGGATTTGCTATTTTAGCACGTAGAGCATTGTGGCTCAAATCTTGGTCTGCTGATGTGTCATCAAAACATAAGCTTTTAGCTATTCCCTTTAAGGGTAAGACCCTTTTCAGAGCCAGAATTGAAGGAAAACATTTCTGATATTACAGGAGGTAAAGGCCATGCCCTACCTCAGGATAAGTCAGTTAGAATGAGGGGTAAACAGAATAATTTTCGTTCCTTTCGGAACTTTAAAGGAGGACCCCCCACTTCTTCTTCCTCAAAGCAGGAAGGGAATTTTACCCAATCCGGGACCGGATCTAGTAGGGGGCAGACTCTCTTTCTTTGCTCAGACTTGGGTAAGAGATGTTCAGGATCCCTGGGCACTAGAAATAGTGACGCATGGTTATCAATTGGAATTCAAGGACTTTCTTCCAAGAGGGAGATTTCATCTTTCAAAGTTATCTGCAAACCAGATAAAAAGAGAGGCATTCTTACGCTGTGTAAAAGACCTTTCGACTATGGGAGTAATTAGTCCAGTTCTAAAATTGGAACAGGGACAGGGGTTTTACTCAAACCTATTTGTGGTTCCCAAAAAAGAGGTAACGTTCAGACCAATCTTAGACCTCAAGTGTCTAAACAAATTTCTAAGAGTTCCATCATTCAAGATGGAGACAATACGAACAATTTTACCAATGATCCAGGAGGGTCAATATATGACTACCATGGACTTGAAGGATGCTTACCTTCATATTCCTATTCACAAGGATCATCATCAGTTTCTAAGGTTTGCCTTCTTGGAAAAACATTATCAGTTCATGGCTCTTCCCTTTGGGTTGGCTACAGCACCCAGAATCTTCACAAAGGTTCTAGGGTCTCTTTTGACGGTTCTCAGACTGCGAGGCATAGCAGTGGCGCCTTATCTGGACGATATTCTGATTCAGGCGTCAACATATCATCTGACAAAATCTCACACGGACACTGTGTTGTCTTTTCTGAGAACTCGCGGCTGGAAGGTGAATATAGAGAACAGTTCACTTGTTCCACAGACAAGGGTTCCTTTTTTGGGAACTCTGATAGGCACGGTAGCCATGAAAATATTTCTGACAGGGGTCAGAAAATCAAAGATTCGAAATACTTGCCGAGCACTTCAGTCCATTCCTCGGCCATCAGTGGCTCAGTGTATGTGTATGGAGGTAATTAGATTAATGGTAGCGGCAATGGACATAGTTCCGTTTGCTCGCTTTCATTTCAGACCACTGCAGCTGTGCATGCTCGGACAGTGGAATGGGGATTATGCAGACTTATCTCCTCAGATAAATCTAGATCAAGAGACCAGAAACTCTTCTTTGGTGGTTGTCGCCGGATCATCCCAAGGGACTTGTTTCCGCAGACCCTCGTGGGTGATAGTGACAACGGATGCCAGCCTTCTGGGCTGGGGTGCAGTTTGGAACTCCCTGAAGGCTCAGGGTGTTTCGACTCAAGTGGAGTCTTTTCTTCCAATCAATATTCTGGAACTGAGAGCAATATTCAATGCGCTTCAGGCGTGGCCTCAGTTGGCTTTGGCCAAATTCATCAGATTCCAGTCGGACAACATTACGATTGTGGCATATATCAATCATCAGGGGGGAACAAGGAGTTCCTTAGCGATGATAGAAGTATCCAAGATAATCCGTTGGGCAGAGGCCCACTCTTGTCATCTGTCAGCGATCTACATCCCAGGAGTAGAGAACTGGGAAGCGGATTTTCTAAGTCAACAGACTTTTCATCCGGGGGAGTGGGAACTTCACCCGGAGGTATTTGCCTCATTGATTCTCAGATGGGACAAACCAGAGTTGGATTTGATGGCATTTCGACAAAATGCCAAGCTTCCCAGATACGGATCCCGGTTAAGGGATCCTCAGGCCGAACTGATAGATGCCTTGGCAGTTCCTTGGTTGTTCAGCCTAGCTTATGTGTTTCCACCGTTTCCTCTCCTCCCACGCGTGATTGCTCGAATCAAACAGGAGAGAGCATCAGTGATCCTGATAGCACCTGCATGGCCATGCAGGACTTGGTATGCAGATCTAGTGGACATGTCCTCTCTGCCACCGTGGAAACTTCCATTGAGACAGGACCTTCTCATTCAAGGTCCTTTCCAACATCCAAATCTAATTTCTCTGCAGTTAACTGCGTGGAGATTGAACGCTTGATTTTATCAAAGCGAGGATTCTCTGATTCAGTCATCAATACTTTGATACAGGCCAGAAAGCCTGTCACTAGAAAGATCTATCATAAGATATGGCGTAAATATCTTTATTGGTGTGAATCCAAGGGTTACTCATGGAGTAAAGTTAGGATTCCTAGGATTCTGTCTTTTCTCCAAGGAGGATTGGAGAAAGGGTTATCAGCGAGTTCCTTAAAGGGACAAATTTCAGCTTTGTCAAGTCTGTTTCACAAGCATTTGGCAAATATGTCAGATGTTCAGTCTTTTTGTCACGCTCTATCTAGAATTAAGCCTGTATATAGACCCATTACTCCTCCCTGGAGTTTGAATTTAGTTCTTCGAGTTCTTCAAGGGGTTCCGTTTGAACCTATGCATTCCATGGATATCAAATTGTTATCTTGGAAAGTTCTGTTTTTAGTTGCTATTTCTTCTGCTCGAAGAGTTTCTGAGCTTTCAGCACTACAGTGTGATTCTCCTTATCTCATTTTTCATTCTGATAAGGTAGTTTTACGTACCAAACCTGGATTTCTTTCTAAGGTTGTTTCGAATAAGAATATTAATCAGGAAATTATTGTTCCTTCATTGTGTCCTAATCCTTCTTCCAAGAAGGAGCGTCTGTTACATAACTTGGACGTGGTCCGTGCCCACCCTGTTCTTTTAAGAGTTTTTCTTTGTATTTTTTGTAAACTTTAGTCACCTCTGCACCTTTTAGCCTTTCCTTTTCTCTTCCTATAACCTTCGGCCGAATGACTGGAGGTGGAGGGGAAGGGAGGGGCTATATATACAGCTCTGCTGTGGTGCTCTTTGCCACTTCCTGTTAGCAGGAGGTTAATATCCCACAAGTAAGGATGAAATCCGTGGACTCGTCATATCGTAAAAGAAAGTAATTTATCAGGTAAGCATAAATTTACTTTTCTCTGGTATTTCTAAGGAGACGTTACATCTGCAGTTCGTGTATTTGAACTCAGTATGGGATAATTTAACACCTAGATGACTGAGCATGTTTGTATATTCAAATATCAGTTCAGACTAAGCGACTGCTCCTTCAGATAGGAAAACTCCTTATATAGTCTTCCTTTGAAGAAATCTTCCTTCACTAATTGAGCAAATGTTTCCCTTTATAGTGTGTATTTGACTATAGCTAAGGGGCCCACACAGGTCTATAACAAAGGTCCTTTGAAATAAGATTATTCTGTCTGTGAAGTGTAATTTTTGCATAGCCAGTAGTCTAAAGTTAATTTCTGATTTCAGAATTCAAATGCAACTTACAGTATAGAAATTACACATACATAGATTAATTAATCTATGCACATAGCTTATAATAATTTCTCATCTTTCACATGACATAATTCCCCCCTTTCAATTTTCATTATATGTAGGACACATGTATTGGAAATTGACTGAAAACCCATGTAATTGGTGAGAGTATTTATATTATATCCGTTATGGACTGTCTTATTATGAAGATAGTCCGTTATTTTTGAATCCTCACATTTATGCTGGTTAGCTAGACATCTTTAAACTACAATATTTCTTTAGTGCATTTGGGGTTTATGACAATTCATTCTCCCTCTATGGCTTTTAGTTGGGATCTAGGATGGCGCACGCTCGCAAATGATTAATATGGACCCAATTTATCCATAAAAGTATCATTTTTAGGTATCCTAAACTGGAGATATTTTGTCAGTAATGACAAAAGGACCTTCCATGATGGAAGAAATTTCTTCTCCTTAACCTGATCTCTTCCAAAGTTATAAAGATAAACTTTATCATTAAAGGGACACTGAACCCAATTTTTTTCTTTTGTAATTCAGAAAGAGCATGCAATTTTAAGCAACTTTCTAATTTACTCCTATTATCAATTTTTCTTCGTTCTCTTGCTATCATTATTTGAAAAAGAAGGCATCTAAGCTTTTTTTTGGTTTTAGTACTCTGGACAGCACTTTTTTATTGGTGGAAGAATTTATCCACCAATCAGCAAGGACAACCCAGGTTGTTCACCAAAAATGGGCCGGCATCTAAACTTACATTCTTGCATTTCAAATAAAGATATCAAGAGAATGAAGAAAATTTCATGATAGGAGTAAATTAGAAAGTTGCTTAAAATGTAATGCTCTATCTGAATCACGTGATTCAGATAGAGCATGAAATTTTAAGCAACTTTCTAATTTACTCCTATTATCAAATTTTCTTCATTCTCTTTATTTCTTGATTTGAAATGCAAGAATGTAAGTTTAGATGCCGGCCCTTTTTTGGTGATCAGCCTGGGTTGTTCTTGCTAATTGGTGGATACATTCATCCACCAATAAAAAAGTGCTGTCCAGATTTCTGAACCAAAAAAAGCTGATGCCTTCTTTTTCAAATAAAGATAGTTCTGGAACAGGGGCTGGGGTTTTACTCAAATCTCTTCATTGTACCAAAGAAGGAGAATTCCTTCAGACCAGTTCTGGCTTTAAAAACATTGAATCGTTATGTAAGGATACCAACATTCAAAATGGTAACTATAAGGACTATTCTGCTTTTTGTTCAGCAAGGGCATTATATGTCCACAATAGATTTACAAGATGCATATCTGCATATTTCGATTCATCCAGATCACTATCAGATTCTGAGATTCTCTTTTCTAGACAAGCATTACCAGTTTGTGGCTCTGCCGTTTGGCCTAGCAACAGCTCCAAGGATTTTTACAAAGGTTCTCGGTGCCCTTCTATCTGTAATCAGAGAACAGGGTATTGTGGTATTTCCTTATTTGGACGATATCTTGGTACTTGCTCAGTCTTCACATTTAGCAGAATCTCATACGAATCGACTTGTATCGTTTCTTCGAGAACATGGTTGGAGGATCAATTTACCAAAGAGTTTGTTGATTCCTCAGACAAGGGTAACCTTTTTAGGTTTCCAGATAGATTCAGTGTCCATGACTCTGTCTCTGACAGACAAGAGACGTCTGAAATTGGTTTCAGCTTGTCGAAACCTTCAGTCTCAATCATTCCCTTCGGTAGCCTTATGCATGGAAATTCTAGGTCTTATGACTGCTGCATCGGACGCAATCCCCTTTGCTCGTTTTCACATGCGACCTCTTCAGCTCTGTATGCTGAACCAGTGGTGCAGGGATTATACAAAGATATCTCAATTAATATCTTTAAAACCGATTGTACGACACTCTCTGACGTGGTGGACAGACCACCATCGTTTAGTTCAGGGGGCTTCTTTTGTTCTTCCGACCTGGACTGTGATCTCAACAGATGCAAGTCTGACAGGTTGGGGAGCTGTATGGGGTCTCTGACAGCACAAGGGGTTTGGGAATCTCAGGAGGCGAGATTACCAATCAACATTTTGGAACTCCGTGCAATTTTCAGAGCTCTTCAGTCGTGGCCTCTTCTAAAGAGAGAGTCGTTCATTTGTTTCCAGACGGACAATGTCACAACCGTGGCATATATCAATCATCACGGAGGGACTCACAGTCCTCTGGCTATGAAAGAAGTATCTCGAATACTTGTATGGGCGGAATCCAGCTCCTGTCTAATTTCTGCGGTTCATATCCCAGGTATAGACAATTGGGAAGCGGATTATCTCAGTCGCCAAACGTTACATACGGGCGAATGGTCTCTTCTCCCAGAGGTATTTCTTCAGATTGTTCAAATGTGGGGACTTCCAGAAATAGATCTGATGGCTTCTCATCTAAACGAGAAGCTTCCCAGGTATCTGTCCAGATCCAGGGATCCTCAGGCGGAAGCAGTGGATGCATTGTCACTTCCTTGGAAGTATCATCCTGCTTATATCTATCCGCCTCTAGTTCTTCTTCCAAGAGTGATTTCCAAGATTCTAAAGGAGCGTTCGTTTGTTCTGCTGGTGGCTCCAGCATGGCCTCACAGGTTTTGGTATGCGGATCTTGTCCGGATGGCTACTTGCCAACCGTGGACTCTTCCGTTAAGACCAGACCTTCTATCGCAAGGTCCTTTTTTCCATCAGGATCTCAAATCCTTAAATTTGAAGGTATGGAGATTGAACGCTTGATTCTCAGTCATAGAGGTTTCTCTGACTCCGTAATTAATACTATGTTACAGGCTCGTAAATCTGTATCTAGGAAGATATATTATCGAGTCTGGAAGACTTACATTTCTTGGTGTTTTTCTCATCATTTTTCTTGGCATTCTTTTAGAATTCTAGAATTTTACAGTTTCTTCAGGATGGTTTGGATAAAGGTTTGTCTGCAAGTTCCTTGAAAGGACAAATCTCTGCTCTTTCTGTTCTTTTTCACAGAAAGATTGCTAGTCTTCCTGATATTCATTGTTTTGTACAGGCTTTGGTTCGTATAAAACCTGTTAAGTTAATTTCTCCTCCTTGGAGTTTGAATTTGGTTCTGGGGTCTCTTCAAGCTCATCCGTTTGAACCTATGCATTCGCTGGATATTAAATTACTGTCTTGGAAAGTTTTGTTTCTTTTGGCCATCTCTTCTGCTAGAAGAGTTTCTGAATTATCTGCTCTTTCTTGTGAGTCTCCTTTTCTAATTTTTCATCAGGATAAGGCGGTGTTGCAAACTTCATTTAAATTTAAACCTAAGGTTGTGAATTCTAACAACATTAGTAGAGAAATTGTGGTTCCTTCATTGTGTCCTAATCCTAAGAACTCTAAGGAAAGATTGTTGCATTCTTTGGATGTAGTTAGAGCTTTGAAATATTATGTTGAAGCTACTAAAGATTTCCGAAAGACTTCTAGTCTATTTGTTATCTTTTCTGGTTCTAGGAAAGGTCAGAAGGCTTCTGCCATTTCTTTGGCATCTTGGTTAAAGTCTTTGATTCATCATGCTTATGTTGAGTCGGGTAGAACTCCGCCTCAAAAGATTACAGCTCATTCGACTAGGTCAGTCTCTACTTCCTTGGCATTTAAGAATGAAGCTTCGGTTGATCAGATTTGCAAAGCAGCAACTTGGTCTTCTTTGCATACTTTTACTAAATTCTACCATTTTGATGTGTTTTCTTCTTCTGAAGCAGTTTTTGGTAGAAAAGTACTTCAGGCAGCTGTTTCAGTTTGATTGATTCTTCTGCTTATATTTTCAGTTTTTTTCATTAATCTTTATTTTGGGTGTGGATTATTTTTCAGCGGAATTGGCTGTCTTTATTTTATCCCTCCCTCTCTAGTGACTCTTGCGTAGAAGATCCACATCTTGGGTATTCATTATCCCATACGTCACTAGCTCATGGACTCTTGCTAATTACATGAAAGAAAACATAATTTATGTAAGAACTTACCTGATAAATTCATTTCTTTCATATTAGCAAGAGTCCATGAGGCCCACCCTTTTTGTGGTGGTTATGATTTTTTTGTATAAAGCACAATTATTCCAATTCCTTATTTTTTATGCTTTCGCACTTTTTTCTTATCACCCCACTTCTTGGCTATTCGTTAAACTGATTTGTGGGTGTGGTGAGGGGTGTATTTATAGGCATTTTGAGGTTCGGGAAACTTAGCCCCCCCTGGTAGGAATGTATATCCCATACGTCACTAGCTCATGGACTCTTGCTAATATGAAAGAAATGAATTTATCAGGTAAGTTCTTACATAAATTATGTTTTTAGTTATTTTTCATGATTTAGTAGAAGTTGAACATACTCTATTTTAAACAACTTTCCAATCTATTTCTATTATTTAATTTGTTTGGTTTTCTTGGTATCCATTGTTGAAAAGGATACCTAGGTAGGCTCAGGAGCTGCTGATTGCTTGTTGACTCACTGCACACATATGTACCTACTGCCTTGGCAGCCTTGCCTAATAGAAATGTATTGGAAAATTCTTTAAATGATATGTTTTATATCAGATTCAGAATCTTTATTTTTTTTATGTTTCATGTCTCTTTAAGAATAGTTATATATGGTAAAAGCGGGTGTGTGAACTAATAAAGTTAAAAGGAAAAATAAATGTAGATATACATATATATCAGAATCAGAGAACATATCAGTTCTTGAAAACTTCACCCTGGTCTCTTCATCATGCATCCCCCCCCCCCCTGCATATCAATCACCCTGGTCTCTCTCTTCATGCATTGCATACCCCCCCCTCCCTGCATATCAATATATATCAACATGGTCTCTTCATGCATACCCCCCCCCCCCTGCAGATATCAGTATCACCCTGGTCTCTTCATGCATACCCCCCCTGCAGATATCAGTATCACCCTGGTCTCTTTATGCATACCCACCCTGCAGATATCAGTATCACCCTGGTCTCTTCATGCATACCCCCCCTGCAGATATCAGTATCACCCTGGTCTCTTCATGCATACCCCCCCCCCCCCTGCAGATATCAGTATCACCCTGGTCTCTTCATGCATAGCCCCCCCTGCAGATATCAGTATCACCCTGGTCTCTTCATGCATACCCCACCCTGCAGATATCAGTATCACCCTGGTCTCTTCATGCATACCCCCCCTGCAGATATCAGTATCACCCTGGTCTCTTCATGCATACCCCCCCTGCAGATATCAGTATCACCCTGGTCTCTTCATGCATACCCCCCCTGCAGATATCAGTATCACCCTGGTCTCTTCATGCATACCCCCCCTGCAGATATCAGTATCACCCTGGTCTCTTCATGCATACCACCCCCCCCTGCAGATATCAGTATCACCCTGGTCTCTTCATGCATACCCCCCCTGCAGATATCAGTATCACCATGGTCTCTTCATGCATACCCTCTTTTGCAGATATCAGTATCACCCTGGTCTCTTCATGCATACCCCCCCTGCAGATATCAGTATCACCCTGGTCTCTTCATGCATACCCCCCTGCAGATATCAGTATCACCCTGGTCTCTTCATGCATACCCCCTGCAGATATCAGTATCACCCTGGTCTCTTCATGCATACCCCCCTTGCAGATATCAGTATCACCCTGGTCTCTTCATACATACCCCCCCCTGCATATCAATATCACCATGGTCTCTTCATGCATACCCCCCTGCAGATATCAGTATCACCCTGGTCTCTTCATGCATACCCCCCTGCAGATATCAGTATCACCCTGGTCTCTTCATGCATACCCCCTTGCAGATATCAGTATCACCCTGGTCTCTTCATGCATACCCCCCTGCAGATATCAGTATCACCCTGGTCTCTTCATGCATACCCCCCCTGCAGATATCAGTATCACCCTGGTCTCTTCATGCATACCCCCCCTGCAGATATCAGTATCACCCTGGTCTCTTCATGCATAACCCCCCTGCAGATATCAGTATCACCCTGGTCTCTTCATGCATACCCCCCTGCAGATATCAGTATCACCCTGGTCTCTTCATACATACCCCCCTGCATATCAATATCACCATGGTCTCTTCATGCATACCGCCCCTGCAAATCAATATCACCATGGTCTACTCTCTTCATGCATAACCAACCCCCCCCCCCCCCCCCCCCCCTGCATATCAATATCACCATGGTCTACTCTCTTCATGCATACCTCCCCTGCATATCAATATCACCACGGTCTCTTCATGCATACCCCCTGCATATCAATATCACCATGGTCTACTCTCTTCATGCATAACCAAACCCCCCCCCTGCATATCAATATCACCCTGGTCTACTCTCTTCATGCATACCCCACTGCATATCAATATCACCCTGGTCTACTCTCTTCATGCATATCCCCCCCCTGCATATCAATATCACCATGGTCTCTTCATGCATACACCCCTGCAAATCAATATCACCATGGTCTACTCTCTTCATGCATAACCAACCCCCCCCCCCCCTGCATATCAATAACACCCTGGTCTATTCTCTTCATGCATACCCCCTGCATATCAATATCACCGTGGTCTACTCTCTTCATGCATACCCCCCCTGCATATCAATATCACCATGTTCTCTTCATGCATACCCCCTGCAATATATTATATAAACATAATTTTACTTCACATATACCCCACCATACTGATTTTATTATGATTGCTGTGTGACACTATATATGTATATATATATATATATATATATATATATATATATATATATATATATACACACACACACACACCTTCTCACACATGTATACATACACATATACATATTAACACCCATTTATTAAAAAACTAAATCTGGCTACTATGTATATTGGTTGGCTCCTAGAGTCCTAGAATAATTTTTTTAAAGGGCCAGTGTACACTAAAATCATGGATCAATATATAATACCAGTTATAAATTCCCTAATTAACTAAATGAGATATGTATAGGAATTTTGAAAAGCAATGCATTTAGTACATTTTACTTTTTTATTTCCTGCTCCTGAAATATTCTGGATGGTGCTGGCACTCCCCAAAAAAGGGGCTGAGCTGTGCTTTTGGCATTGCACTCCAGCAACATATAGATAGGCATTAGAAAATACAGCAATGGGCATTGGGCAGAAAAATATAGGTCCAAACAGTGCAACAATCTTTATTAACTCAAACAGAATGTATACTTGAATCAGACCAAGTATTTTACTGCATATGTATGTAACCCCAGTCCATCCTCCATTCCATTTAAACAGATGTCTATCGGTGCCAGACAGAACACTGTGTGTGGAGCAGCTCCATATAAAGAAGACCGGCAATGTGTGTTCTATGCAGCAGCTGCCTATGTCATAAACTCAGATTAGATCATGAAGACTATATCGTGGGCTCCTTGACACCCTACAGTGTAGCAGCGTTCAGTTGCGATACGTTTCCTCAATTTGAATTATTTGCCTGCCCACACAAATTTACTGTGGATCGCTAGCCGGACCTGAAGCAACTCTACTTGTTTCACTAGATGAAGACTATGCTTCACATTCCAGGGCTCCTTGCACAGACCTGCCCCTGCATGAGTGCACAGCAATGGGATACCAGTTCAGAAATTGTTATGCTGTACATTACCTGATCTACGGTATAGAATATCTTGTGAGTCACCATGCTGTGTTCTGATGCAGAGGCAGGTCTGTGCAAGGAGCCCCGGAATGTGAAGCATAGTCTTCATCTAGTGAAACAAGTAGCGTTGCATCAGGTCCAGCTAGCGATTGTGGCAGGCAAATAATCTAAATTGAGGCATGAAGGTGCGCAGACAGAGAAGGGAGTGGGAAGTCAGGGTTGAGGATCGTTAAGCAGTTTACCAATTCACTTACATGTATAGCATGATAGATTAAAAACTTTAGCACACAGAAAACCTGGGTGTATATCATAATGTCTGTTTAAGCACTAACCTTTTCTGCAATCTGTTACCCTCCACACTTGAGTTCAGGAAGAGAAAAGAAATTGAAAACAGAGGAACGTAGTAACTATTTACACCAAGATGGAACCGAACAGTGACACCTGCAGGTAAACATTAAAAGTGCAGGCAATTTTTTTTTATTTTTTTTTAGTCACGTCTGGTCTTTCTGCAGACACACTACAGATTCTGCGATGAGATCGCACATCGCACAGTGTTCTGCCTTGGGGGTTGTCGATATTAAGGAGTTCTCCCGTTATGGCTCCTTGTTTGGCTAATGAATCTGCAAGATCATTGCCTTCCTTATCAGCACCTAGAATACTGGACTGACCCTTGGTTTTTTCCAGTGTATGGTTAAAACATTGGAAACCACTAAATTATCAATCTCGCAGAACAACTTGCCATGTCTGACTGGTTTGTTGTTAGTTTTCTGCATGCCGTTTCTTTTCCAAGTTAGCAGGTATTCAACAAAACTATCACGCACATAATTTGAGTCAGTAATGACTACAAATTAGAAATTTAAGGCAGCACTCGGGAGGCACTTATAGAATTAAAAAAAAAAGATTTTATTTAAACATATTTTAAAACCAGGCACAGAACAGGCTACTTACGCGTTTCATGCCGCAAATGGGCACTTAATCATAGGAATGGTGGTTCGTTTGGACACCTCCTACTTAAAGGTAGGAGTGACTCAACAAAACACCTGGAGAATAATTAAAACATGATACAATTAAAAAAGACGTGCCTAGTAGGACATGATATTGTAATACATTGGAGAAGGAAAAATAACTAGTAATTAATCCGTATGCAAATTCTGTTTAAATTGATACTATATAACAAAAACCCAAAAGTGTTCAATCCAAACATATGCTACCATAACACAAAAAAAGTCACTTTGCAAGTGTTATTAAACTAAACAGAATCAGTAGCAAAAAAGAAAGGAGATTGTGTTTGATACAGAATATAGCATATGTACATATACAAAATAGAAGAACATAGACTTATATTTGTTCAATATGTCGTTTGTTTAAATACATATTATTTCTAGACTATTACATGCAAGTGGCAAGACTCATAAGTTAATTGCCAAATGCTGAGACTCTTCATTTGGAAAAAAGAGGTTTTTAAGAAAGAGGTTTAAAGAAACAGAGACAGCGGCAATCATTAAGCATAGAATACAACTTTCAAATCCCAAACACCATTGCATTATATAAATGTAACTCCATAAGGAACCTAGTTCGATAGCGAACGTTGTAACCTACACCTCTAAACATGTAAAAACATAGGTCAATACAACATTATGCAAAACATTGTTCCGAAGAGAAACAATACAAAATAATTAGTATGAAAAGTACATATGAGATGTTGCATTGCATTTAACGTAAGTGAAAGGGGATACTATGGTGTTTAGCAAACATACACAGTGATACCAGAAAGGGATGTTAATTTTGATGAAAGCTAATACATGCACGTATCTTTCTGTCTGAAATAAAGATCTATACTGAAAACTAATATGAACATTAAAAATATTGTCCACACGAGTAGATGCAAATCCTATTATACAAATAAACTCATATCCCATTCCTTATTAATACCACTGGGAGCAATAGTTCTTAATTTATAAATCCAGAACATTTCTTGTTTTAATAATAGCTTATTTCTATCAGCCGGAATTGGATCTAATGGCATCTCGGAAGAGGGACAAGCTTCCGTGGCACAGGTCAAGGTCCAGGGACCCTCAGGCGGTACTGATAGATGCCCTGGCGGCACCTTGAACTGTCAGTCTAGCATATCTATTTCCTCCGTTTTTTCTTCTTCCTTGGGTCATTGCTCAAATTAAGCACGAGAGGGCCTCTAACCTTCATTGCACCGGCTTGGCCTCGCAGGATTGGGTATGCAGATCTGGTGGACATGTCATCTCTGCCACCCTGGAGAATTCCGTTGAGGAAGGACCTTCTAATACAGGGGCCCTTCCTTCACCCAAATCTAGTTTCTCTGAAGCTGACTGCTCGGAAATTGCACGCTTAATATTATCAAGCGGGGGTTTTCTGACTCGGACATAGAGACCATGATTCAGGCTCATAAGCCTGTAACTAGAAAGATTTTCCATAAGATATGGTCAAAATATCTCTACTGGTGTGAATCCAAGTGTTTCTCATGGAGTAGAGTTAGGATTCCTAAAATTTTGTCTTTCTCCAAGAGGGTTTGGAGAAGGAATTATCGACAAGTTCACTAAAGGGTCAAATCTCTGCCTTATCTATTTTGTTACACAAACGTCTGGCAGATGTTCCAAATGTTCAATCATTTTGTCAGGCCTTGGTCAGGATCAGTCCTGTGTTAAAACTAGTTACTCCTCCATGGAGTCTGAATTAAGTTTTTAAAGTTATTCAGGGGGCTCCGTTTGAGCCCATGCATTCTTTAGATATAAAGTTATCTTGGAAAGTTTTATTTCTTGTTGCTATTTCTTCTGATAGCAGAGTGTCAGAGCTCTCGGCATTGCAGTATAAGTTCCCTTACCTTTTCATTTGGATAAGGTAGTTTTACGTACTAAATTAGGATTTCTTCCTAAAGTAGTTTCTGATTGGAACATTAATCAAGAGATTGTTGTTTTTTCTTTGTGTCCTAATCCTACTTCTCAGAAGGAACGGCTTCTGTTCAATTTGGACGTGGTTCGTGCTTTAAGGTTTTTCTTGCAGGCAACTAAGTATTTTCGTCAGTCTTCTGCATTGTTTGTAGTTTTCTCAGGAAAACGTAAGGGACAGAAATCTACGGCTACTTCTCTTTCTTTTTGGCTGAAGAGTATCATACGTTTTGCATATGAGACTGCTGGACAGCAGCCTCCAGAGAGAGTTACGGCTCACTCCACAAGGGCTGTTGCTTCCTCATGGGCATTCAGAAATGAAGCTTTCGGTGGGACAGATTTGCAGGGTTGAAACTTGGTCCTTTCTTCACATTTTTTAAAAAAAGAAAAAAAAGGAATCTACTAATTTGACACTTTTTTCTCGGCTGAGGCTGCTTTTGGGAGAAAGGTTCTTCAAGCAGTGGTGCCTTCCGTTTAGGTTCCCTGTCTTGTCCCTCCCGTATCATCTGTGTACTCTAGCTTGGGTATTGATTCCCATTAGTAGTTAAGATGATCCGTGGACTCATGTCATTAAAAAGAAAATTTATGCTTACCTGATAAATTTATTTCTTTTTTGACACGATGAGTCCACGGCCCGCCCTGTTTTTTAGACAGGTTATTTGTATGTTATAAACTTCAGACACCTCTGCTCATTGTTTCTTCCTTTCTCTCCTTAACTTCGGTCGAATGACTGGAGTGGGAGGGAGGGAAGGCGCTATTTATCAGCTTTGTTGTGGTGCTCTTTGCCGCCTCCTGCTGACCAGGAGGTGAATATCCCATTAGTAATTAAGATGATCCGTGGACTCATTGTGTCAAAAAAGAAATAAATTTATCAGGTAAGCATTTTCCTGAGCCTCATCTGTAGTTAATACTGCATCCTCTGATCTAGTTGGTTACAAAACTAGTCATCCTGTTTTGCCTTGTTATTCAATGTCTTTATTTTAACCTCAGAGTTGCTTTCAGAAATGCTCACCCGTTCAGTTAATTTTCTTCTATTTTGAATAAAGAGGAGAGAAATTAAACGGCATTAAACATTTTCTTCACTCAATGGAATTCTTTTCCAAACTTACCCACTATTTTAAATGTGACTTTGTGTAACTTCATATTACTTAAAATTCTAAAATGCTGAGTGGAATGTTCCTTTTAAATGATTAATTTCTCTTTAGGCATTATTCTATTTATAGTATCTTTTTTTCTTGTGACGTATAGACCAATGGCAATAAACACTTATTTTATTATAGACACCCTCAATATGTTTTTAAATTGTTAGATTGATTTAAACCTTGATACTTGAAGTTTCAAGGATGTATGCATTTTTAGGTTGAGTGTGGAGTACAGCAAAAACATGATAAACATTTAGCAACCCTTTAAATCTGTTAAGTGTGTGTGTGTGTGTGTGTGTGTGTTTTTGGTAGAATTTTTAATATTTAACTTAATGCTTAGATATAGCTCTTCAAAAGTATAGATTGGGTTTTAATCATTATTTTACATATATATATATATGTATGTATATATATATATATATATATATATATATCGGTGTGTGTGTGTATATATATATATATATATATATATATATATATATATATTTATTTTTTATGTATCATTTTATTACAATTAATACTTTGTTTTATTAATTCTTCAGGCTTGTACGGCAAATGGCACAGGAACAATTCTTTCTTATGGCTACAAGATGCTGTATGGGACACAGGCCTCTCATCTTCTTCATTACGCTACTGTTTACAGTTCTCGGGGTAATACATGCTTTGTGCACATTTAGTATTACACACAATATTTCACTTAAATGGCAGTGTTGTATTGTATTTTTTGACATAAATGTTTTTTGTTTTCATATATTATTTATCAGTTTTGTCATGTCTTGACCAGTAACTGATGAATATAAAGGTGTGGTCAGAATTTTATAATAGTAAAATCAATGGTTGAATATTGTAATGTAATACTATTGACTATCAGAGCTGATGCTCGGCTCAAATTTTCTGAACTATGTACATTAAAAAAATATATTTTATTGCTTAGACCAGGGGTTTTCAAACCTCTCCTCAGGCCTCCCTAACAGGCCAGATTTTCAGGATATCTGAACTGGCGCACAGGTGAAATAATTAGCTGATTAGAAAACATGGTTATTTTACCTGCTCTCATCCAAGGTAATCCTGAAAATCTGGCCTGTTAGGGAAGCCTGAGGACAGGTTTGAAAACCTCTGGCTTTAGACTGTAATTTAACAAGATTCTCTTCAGAAGGCTGGTGTAACTGCTTAAATAATTCAGCTGAGGTAAATCTTAGTGATTATGATCTGCTTTATAATAAAACTGACATGTTAAAAAAACAAACAAACAAAAAAAAAAACTATTATAATACTTGGTGTTTAAAATAAGTTAAAAATGCACTTTGTTAATAAAGTCACTTACAACATTCAGGATATATTAGAAAACATCAGCACAAGCTATGACGCATTTAACACTACTGTAAGAATCTTAACATACAACTATATAAATATTTTGCATTTAAACTTGTCACTCCCTCTATTGCTCTCCATAGCAAATCAGCCTAAAGCCAAAGTGTCAGTTGCTGTCATGGTCAATGATATGGCACTTGCATTTCTATTCATACCAAAAACTATATTATTTAAATTAATATGGTACCATACAATGTCATTTAATATAATGGTTAATCTAATGGGAAATCTGGGATCCTTTTGAATAAAAAGTGATATATTTGAATTTGCAAATTTACTTGTTATCTTATTTCAACAGAGCACAGCTAGAGAGCGAGCAAAACATGCTGGTGACTACTTTACTTTATTAAGACATCTGCTGAATTATGCTTACAACAGTAATATTAACATCCCCAATGCAGAGGTCTTGCTCAACAATGAGATTGACTGGTTAAAAAGGATAAAAGTAAGTGTTTTTTTTTTTGTTTTTTTTTAAAATACC
The DNA here is from genome assembly GCF_027579735.1 of Bombina bombina. Taxonomy (NCBI): domain Eukaryota; kingdom Metazoa; phylum Chordata; class Amphibia; order Anura; family Bombinatoridae; genus Bombina; species Bombina bombina. The sequence goes on from NC_069501.1 coordinate 360,951,439, forward strand.
ATTTATATTAACGTTACAGCTATCAAATATAATCTAATGTTCATTGTTAGCTTGACTTATGTCTCAGCTTAGATACGTTTATTAAAATTAAAGAGGCACAACTTAACACTTTTGTGAAAGTACATTACCTTGCATCACTTCTCCCCCCGTTAGTACAGGCTAAACATGCTATTTTTTTTCTTTATTTAATTATGTAATATTTGTAATTATCAACTTACAGCTTAGTTTGTTGAGAGACAGTTTTGCCTTTGGAGATGCTTATAGCTTAGTTAAATATAAATGTGCGACATTGTGGAGGACCCAGAATTTTAAAGCCATACCTCTAAAATTGAAATGAAAATATGTACATGTTCTTTTATTATAAGGGTTTTAAAACCGTACTCCTTTAGTAAAAACAAATAAGCTAAATCAAAGTAAACATAAAAAGAAACAGATTGTTTAAAAAAAAAACGGCAAACTAATTGTTTTCTTGCAAAATAAGCACTTTGTTTCACTGTAGCCACTTTCCTCAGGGAAATAAGGGCGCTAACATGTTGGTTACTTAAAGGATTACTTTCTGTTATAATTTTTAAGCTAAACAACTAACATATTAAAGTTAATAAACATTAATTAAAACCTACTGACCTATATTTTCTCCAAAACGAAGTTTCATAACATTCTAAAAGTTATATATTTTATTCGCCGATGATGTCACATTATCCTGCCCACTATTTTCAGCACTGCATGTTCAAAATACTTAAACCAATAACTTTGTGTTTAAAGCGCCATTTTGAAACCTAGGTATTGTAAGCAGATTGGTACAGAGCAAAGGATACCGACAGAGTGGGTTTGCAAAACAATTTAATTTGCAGACAAGATTTCTGATATACGGTAGAGATATGTTAATGAAATGCTATTGATAAAAAGCGTATTTGGGGTAGTTAGTTAGTAACAGGCATAGAAAATATTTACTTACAGTGGCCCTTTAAGTTAAAGGGACAGTCTACTTGACTTATTTAAAAAAGATAGATAATGCCTTTACTACCCATTCCCCAGCGTTGCCCAACCAACATTGTTTGATTAATATACTTTGACCTCTAAATCTCTGCCTGTTTCTAAGGCCCTGCATGCTGCCTCTTATCTCAGTGCATTTTATTTGCTTTTCACAGCTAGACAGTGTTAGTTCATGTGTGCCATATAGATAATTTTGTGCATACGCTGTGGAGTTATGCAGGAACCAGCACTACTTGGCTAAAATGCAAGCTTATAAAAAGCACTGAGATATGGGAGCAGTCTGCAGAGGCCTAGATACAATGTTGGTTTTGCAAAACTGGAGAATGGGTAATAAAGGGATTATCTACCTTTTTAAACAAAAAAAATTCAAGTAGACTGTCCATTTAAATTCTGTCTTCTTTATAGCGTGGGCAAAACTGACGTCCTGTTTATCTAGTATTGACTGAATAGTAAACCAGCTTGTTTTACTATAGACGACTGGTTTTAAACCTTTCCTCAGACCTCCCTAACAGGCCACATTTTGAGGATATCTGAACTATAGCACAGGTGAAATAATCAACTGATTAGTAACCAGATTATTTTAGCTGCTCTCAACCAAGGTAATTCTGAAATTCTTGTCTGTTGGGGATACCTGAGGACATGTTTGAAAAACAGTGTTCTAGATGATTTGACATCACGCTATATACGCCTTCCTGCAGAGACCACAGTCCCCTTGTAGGGCTGTGACAGGAAGTAATTTAAACTGCATAAAAAATAACATTTTAAATCCTTTTAAAATGATTAATAATAAATATTGCAATGATTTTGATCAAGTAGTAGTAGTATTACAGCAATAAAACAGACTGTGATTTAGTGAGTGTTTGATCAATAAAAATGTTTAATTTGTACTCTTTGCCAAACGTTTCAAAGTCTACATTGAAAATATCTTGTGCAAATACTTGTATTTTGGAGTGTATGTAATGCAAGGTGAGCTGCACATGTGTTTTTGGTTAATTTGCTTGTGTCTATGACTTCAGGAGGATGTGAAGAGAACTGGCGAAACTGGCATTGAGGAGACAATTCTGGAAGGTCACTTAGGAGTAACGAAAGAATTGCTAGCATTCCAGACACCTGAAAAAAAATACCATATTGGGTGTGAAAAGGGAGGTGCGAACCTCATCAAGGTATACATCCTGTTGCTTCCTAAAATATTTTCATACCTTTTTCATTTGCATGATCCTCTGATGCTTTCTTGCTTGCTTTAACTGGTATACTCATAGCAATTTCTATTGTAGATGTTACTTAATAGTTTTCTCCTGTTAAGTGTAGTCAGTCCACGGGTCATCCATTACTTATGGGATATTAACTCCTCCCCAACAGGAAGTGCAAGAGGATCACCCAAGCAGAGCTGCTATATAGCTCCTCCCCTCTACGTCACACCCAGTCATTCTCTTGCACCCAACTAATAGATAGGATGTGTGAGAGGACTGTGGTGATTAAACTTAGTTTCTCCAACATAGGTGTGTCTGGTCCACGGCGTCATCCTTACTTGTGGGATATTCTCTTCCCCAACAGGAAATGGCAAAGAGCCCAGCAAAGCTGGTCATATGATCCCTCCTAGGCTCCGCCTACCCCAGTCATTCTCTTTGCCGTTGCACAGGCAACATCTCCACGGAGATGGCTAAGAGTTTTTTGGTGTTTAAATGTAGTTTTTATTCTTCAATCAAGTGTTTGTTATTTTAAAATAGTGCTGGTATGTACTATTTACTCTGAAACAGAAAAGAGAAGAAGATTTCTGTTTGTAAGAGGAAGATGATTTTAGCAAACGTTACTAAAATCGATTGCTGTTTCCACACAGGACTGTTGAGATGAAGTAACTTCAGTTGGGGGAAGCAGTTGGCAGACTTTTCTGCCTGAGGTATGACTGGCCACATTTCTAACACGACTTGGTAATGCTGGAAGGCTGTCATTTTCCCTATGGGGACCGGTAAGCCATTTTCTTAGATTAAGTAAAAGAATAAAGGCTTTATAAGGGCTTAAAAAACTGGTAGACATTTTTCTGGGCTAAAACGATTACTTTGCTAAGCATATTTGACAGATTATAGCTCTTTATAGTTATTATAATCTTGGGGATTGTTGTTAAAAAACGGCAGGCACTATATGGACACCTTTTTCAGATGGGGGCCTTCTCTAGTCATAGGCAGAGCCTCATTTTCGCGCCACTAATGCACAGTTGTTTTTGGAAGGCAAGGCATGCAGATGCATGTGTGAGGAGCTAAGATCCACTGAAAAAGCTTATAGAAGGCGTCATTTGGTATCGTATTCCCCTCTGGGCTTGGTTGGGTCTCAGCAAAGCAGATTTCTGGGACTGTATAGGGGTTAAATGTAAAAACGGCTCCGGTTCCGTTATTTTAAGGGTTAAAGCTTTCAAATTTGGTGTGCAATACTTTTAAGGCTTTAAGACGCTGTGGTGAAATTTTGGTGAATTTTGAACAATTGCTTCATACTTTTTCGCATATTCAGTAATAAAGTGTGTTCTGTTTAAAATTTAAAGTGACAGTAACGGTTTTATTTTAAAACGTTTTTTGTGCTTTGTTGACAAGTTTAAGCCTGTTTAACATGTCTGAACCATCAGATAAACGATGTTCTATATGTATGAAAGCCAATGTGTCTCCCCATTTAAATATATGTGATAATTGTGACATGGTGTCCAAACAAAGTAGGGACAATGATGCCACAGATAATAATAGTGCCCAAGATGATTCTTCAGATGAGGGGAGTAAGCATGGTACTGCATCACCCCCTTCTGTGTCTACACCAGTTTTGCCCACACAAGAGGCCCCTAGTACATCTAGTGCGCCAATACGTATTACTATGCAACAATTAACGGCTGTTATGGATAATTCTATTGCAAATATTTTATCTAAAATGCCTACTTATCAAAGAAAGCGCGATTGCTCTGTTTTAAACACTGAAGAGCAAGAGGACGCTGATGATAATGCTTCTGATATACCCTCACACCAATCTGAAGGGGCCAGGAGGGAGGTTTTGTCTGAGGGAGAAATTTCAGATTCAGGAAAAATTTCTCAACAAGCTGAACCTGATGTTGTAACATTTAAATTTAAATTAGAACATCTCCGCGCACTGCTTAAGAAGGTATTATCTACTCTGGATGATTGTGACAATTTGGTAATTCCAGAGAAATTATGTAAGATGGACAAGTTCCTAGAGGTTCCGGTGACCCCCGATGTTTTTCCTATACAGAGCGCTCTGGCTAAAGTCTTGGTCAGCGGATGTGTCTTCCAAGACAAAATTGCTTAACATCCCTTTCAAGGGCAAAACACTGTTTGGTCCTGATTTGAAAGAGATTATTTCAGACATCACCGGAGGAAAGGGCCACGCCCTTCCTCAGGATAGGTCTTTTAAGGCTGGAAATAAGCCTAATTTTCGTCCCTTTCGCAGAAACGGACCAGCCTCTACTTCTACATCCTCTAAGCAAGAGGGTAATACTTCTCAACCCAAACCAGCCTGGAGACCGATGCAAGGCTGGAACAAGGGTAAGCAGGCCAAGAAGCCTGCCACTGCTACCAAAACAGCATGAAGGGATGGCCCCCGATCCGGGACCGGATCTGGTGGGGGGCAGACTTTCTCTCTTTGCTCAGGCCTGGGCAAGAGATGTTCAGGATCCTTGGGCACTAGAAATAGTTTCTCAAGGTTATCTCCTGGAATTCAAGGAACTACCCCCAAGGGGAAGGTTCCACAGGTCTCAATTATCTTCAAACCAAATAAAAAGACAGGCATTCTTACATTGTGTAGAAGACCTGTTAAAGATGGGAGTAATTCATCCAGTTCCAATAAGAGAACAAGGGATGGGGTTTTACTCCAACTTGTTTATAGTTCCCAAAAAAGAGGGAACATTCAGACCAATTCTAGATCTCAAGATCCTAAACAAATTTCTCAGGGTTCCATCGTTCAAAATGGAAACCATTCGAACGATCCTTCCTACCATCCAGGAAGGTCAATTTATGACCACGGTGGATTTAAAGGATGCGTACCTCCATATTCCTATCCACAAGGAACATCATCAGTTCCTAAGGTTCGCTTTTCTGGACAAGCATTACCAGTTTGTGGCACTTCCATTCGGATTAGCCACTGCTCCGAGAATTTTCACAAAGGTACTAGGGTCCCTTCTAGCGGTTCTAAGACCAAGGGGCATTGCAGTAGTACCTTACTTGGACGACATCCTGATTCAAGCGTCGTCTCTGTCAAAAGCAAAGGCTCATACGGACATCGTCCTAGCCTTTCTCAGATCTCACGGATGGAAAGTAAACATAGAAAAAAGTTCTCTTTCCCCGTCAACAAGAGTTCCCTTCTTGGGAACAATAATAGACTCCTTAGAAATGAGGATTTTTCTGACAGAGGTCAGAAAATCAAAACTTCTAAGCTCTTGTCAAGTTCTTCATTCTGTTCTTCGTCCTTCCATAGCGCAGTGCATGGAAGTAATAGGATTGATGGTTGCAGCAATGGACATAGTTCCTTTTGCACGAATTCATCTAAGACCATTACAACTGTGCATGCTCAGACAGTGGAATGGGGATTATACAGACTTGTCTCCGACGATTCAAGTAGATCAAAGGACCAGAGATTCACTCCGTTGGTGGCTAATCCTGGACAACCTGTCACAGGGAATGAGCTTCCGCAGACCAGAGTGGGTCATTGTCATGACCGACGCCAGTCTGGTGGGCTGGGGCGCGGTCTGGGAACCCCTGAAAGCTCAGGGTCTATGGTCTCGGGAAGAATCTCTTCTCCCGATAAACATTCTGGAACTGAGAGCGATATTCAATGCTCTCAAAGCTTGGCCTCATCTAGCAAAGGCCAAATTCATAAGGTTTCAATCAGACAACATGACGACAGTTGCATATATCAACCATCAGGGGGGAACAAGGAGTTCCCTGGCGATGGAGGAAGTGACCAAGATAATTCAATGGGCGGAGGATCACTCCTGCCACTTGTCTGCAATCCACATCCCAGGAGTTGAAAATTGGGAAGCGGATTTTCTGAGTCGTCAGACATTCCATCCGGGGGAGTGGGAACTCCACCTGGAAATCTTTGCCCAAATAACTCAATTATGGGGCATTCCAGACATGGATCTGATGGCGCCTCGTCAGAACTTCAAAGTTCCTTGTTACGGGTCCAGATCCAGGGATCCCAAGGCGACTCTAGTAGATGCACTAGTAGCACCCTGGACCTTCAACCTAGCTTATGTTTTCCCACCGTTTCCTCTCATTCCCAGGCTGGTAGCCAGGATCAACCAGGAGAGGGCTTCGGTGATCTTGATAGCTCCTGCGTGGCCACGCAGGACTTGGTATGCAGACCTGGTGAATATGTCATCGGCTCCACCATGGAAGCTACCTTTGAGACAGGACCTTCTTGTTCAAGGTCCATTCGAACATCCGAATCTGGTTTCTCTCCAACTGACTGCTTGGAGATTGAACGCTTGATTTTATCAAAGCGTGGGTTTTCAGATTCTGTAATAGATACTCTGATTCAGGCTAGAAAGCCTGTGACTAGAAAAATTTACCATAAGATATGGAAAAGATATATCTGTTGGTGTGAATCTAAAGGATTCCCATGGAACAAGATAAAAATTCCTAGGATTTTATCCTTTCTACAAGAGGGTTTGGAGAAGGGATTATCTGCAAGTTCTCTGAAGGGACAGATTTCTGCGTTATCTGTTTTACTTCACAAAAGGCTGGCAGCTGTGCCAGACGTTCAAGCGTTTGTTCAGGCTCTGGTTAGAATCGAGCCTGTTTACAGACCTTTGACTCCTCCCTGGAGTCTTAATCTAGTTCTTTCAGTTCTTCAAGGGGTTCCGTTTGAACCCTTACATTCCGTAGATATTAAGTTATTATCTTGGAAAGTTTTGTTTTTGGTTGCAATTTCTTCTGCTAGAAGAGTTTCTGAGTTATCTGCTCTGCAGTGTTCTCCGCCCTATCTGGTGTTCCATGCAGATAAGGTGGTTTTGCGTACTAAGCCTGGTTTTCTTCCGAAAGTTGTTTCCAACAAGAATATTAACCAGGAGATAGTTGTACCTTCTTTGTGCCCGAATCCAGTTTCAAAGAAGGAACGTTTGTTACACAATTTGGACGTAGTCCGTGCTCTAAAATTAGGCCACTAAAGATTTCAGACAAACTTCTTCTTTGTTTGTTGTTTATTCTGGTAAAAGGAGAGGTCAAAAAGCAACTTCTACCTCTCTTTCTTTTTGGCTTAAAAGCATTATCCGTTTGGCTTATGAGACTGCCGGACGGCAGCCTCCTGAAAGAATCACAGCTCACTCCACTAGGGCTGTGGCTTCCACATGGGCCTTCAAGAACGAGGCTTCTGTTGACCAGATATGTAAGGCAGCGACTTGGTCTTCACTGCACACTTTTGCCAAATTTTACAAATTTGATACTTTTGCTTCTTCTGAGGCTATTTTTGGGAGAAAGGTTTTGCAAGCCGTGGTGCCTTCCATTTAGGTGACCTGATTTGCTCCCTCCCTTCATCCGTGTCCTAAAGCTTTGGTATTGGTTCCCACAAGTAAGGATGACGCCGTGGACCGGACACACCTATGTTGGAGAAAACAGAATTTATGCTTACCTGATAAATTACTTTCTCCAACGGTGTGTCCGGTCCACGGCCCGCCCTGGTTTTTTTAATCAGGTCTGATGAATTATTTTCTCTAACTACAGTCACCACGGTATCATATGGTTTCTCCTATGCATATTTCCTCCTGTACGTCGGTTGAATGACTGGGGTAGGCGGAGCCTAGGAGGGATCATATGACCAGCTTTGCTGGGCTCTTTGCCATTTCCTGTTGGGGAAGAGAATATCCCACAAGTAAGGATGACGCCGTGGACCGGACACACCGTTGGAGAAAGTAATTTATCAGGTAAGCATAAATTCTGTTTTTTATATCTTCAATCAAAAGTTTGTTATTTTAAAACGGCACCGGAGTGTGTTGTTTTTCTTCTCAGGCAGAATTTGAAGAAGAATCTACCTGAGTTTTTTGTATGATCTTAGCGGACGTAACTAAGATCCATTTGCTGTTCTCGGCCATTCTGAGGAGTGAGGTAAACTTCAGATCAGGGGACAGCGGGCAGGTTCACCTGCAAAGAGGTATGTTGCAGTATATTATTTTCTAAGGAATGGAATTGACTGAGAAAATACTGCCAATACCGATATAATGTAAGTACAGCCTTAAATGCAGTAGTAGCAACTGGTATCAGGCTGATATGTATGTATGTTTACACTTAAGTATTTTTGGGGAATGGCACTTCACTGGGAAAATACTATATGCATATAACTTTTAGCTTAACTTGCAGTGTGAACGACTAGCAGCAGGCTTTTAATGACATTTCATAAATTAGATTTTAAACGTTTGCTGGCATGTTAAATCGTTTAATTATCTGAGGTACTTGGTGAAAAATTGTTTTGGGCATTATTTTCCACATGGCTGTCGTTTGTTTTAAATTAAAACAGTTTACTGAGCTTCCCTCACTGTTGTAATGTGAGTGGGAGGGGCCTATTTTGGCGCTTTTACTACGCATCAGAAATTCAGTCACAGTCTGCCTTTTTCTCCCTGCATGATCCAGGGCGTCTCCACAGAGCTCAGGGGTCTTCAAAACTAGTTTTGAGGGAGGTAATCACTCACAGCAGACCTGTGAGACTGTGCTTTGACTGTGATAAAAACGCTTATATTTTCAATTGTTATACGTTTTTTCTGATATTAAGGGTTAATCATCCATTGCTAATGTGTGCAATCCTTTGCTAAATGTATGCTTTTACTTTGAAAATTTGGTTTCTATAACTAATCCGGTTCATTGTTATTCAACCTTGACAGTTTTTTCTGTGCTTCTTAAAGGCACAGTAACGTTTTGCATATTGCTTGTAAATTTAGTTGAAAAGTATTTCCAAGCTTGCTAGTCTAATTGCTAGTTTGTTAAACATGTCTGACACAGAGGAATCTCTTTGTGCAATATGTTCAAAAGCCAAGGTGGAGCCCAATAGAAATTTATGTACTAATTGCATTGATGCTACTTTAAATAAAAGTCAATCTGTACATGTTAAGCAACATTCACCAGACAGCGAGGGGGAAGTTATGCCGACTAACTTGCCTCACGTGTCAGTACCTGCATCTCCCGCTCAGGAGGTGCGTGATATTGTAACGCCAAGTACATCAGGGCGGCCATTACAAATCACTCTACAAGACATGGCTAATGTTATGACTGAAGTTTTGTCTAAATTGCCAGAACTTAGGGGTAAACGAGATCACTCTGGGGTGAGAACAGAGTGCGCTGATAATGCTAGGGCCATGTCTGATACTTCGTCACAATTTGCAGAACAGGAGGACGGAGAGCTTCATTCTGCGGGTGACGGATCTGATCCAAATAAACTGGATTCAGACATTTCAAATTTTAAGTTTAAGCTGGAAAACCTCCGTGTATTGCTAGGGGAGGTGTTAGCGACTCTGAATGATTGTAACACAGTTGCAATCCCAGAGAAAATGTGTAGGTTGGATAAATATTTTGCGGTACCGACGAGTACTGACGTTTTTCCTATACCTAAGAGACTTACTGAAATTGTTACTAAGGAGTGGGATAGACCCGGTGTGCCTTTCTCACCCCCTCCTATATTCAGAAAAATGTTTCCAATAGACGCCACCACACGGGACTTATGGCAAACGGTCCCTAAGGTGGAGGGAGCAGTTTCTACTTTAGCTAAGCGTACCACTATCCCGGTGGAGGATAGCTGTGCCTTTTCAGATCCAATGGATAAAAAGTTAGAGGGTTACCTTAAGAAAATGTTTGTTCAACAAGGTTTTATATTGCAACCCCTTGCATGCATTGCGCCTGTCACGGCTGCGGCAGCATTTTGGTTTGAGTCTCTGGAAGAGACCCTTGACTCAGCGCCTTTAGATGAGATTACACACAAGCTTAAAACCCTTAAGATAGCTAATTCATTTATTTCTGATACCGTAGTACATTTAACTAAACTTACGGCTAAGAATTCCGGATTCGCCATTCAGGCACGCAGAGCGCTGTGGCTAAAATCCTGGTCAGCTGATGTAACTTCTAAATCTAAATTACTTAACATACCTTTCAAGGGGCAGACTTTATTCGGGCCCGGTTTGAAAGAAATTATCGCTGATATTACGGGAGGTAAAGGCCATGCCCTGCCTCAAGACAGAGCCAAACCTAGGGCTAGACAGTCTAATTTTCGTGCCTTTCGTAACTTCAAGGCAGGAGCAGCATCAACTTCCTCTGCTCCAAAACAGGAAGGAGCTGTTGCTCGCTACAGACAAGGCTGGAAACCTAACCAGACCTGGAACAAGGGCAAGCAGGCCAGAAAACCTGCTGCTGCCCCTAAGACAGCATGAAGTGAGGGCCCCCGATCCGGAAACGGACCTAGTGGGGGGCAGACTCTCTCTCTTCGCCCAGGCTTGGGCAAGAGATGTCCAGGATCCCTGGGCGTTGGAGATCATATCTCAGGGATATCTTCTGGACTTCAAAGCTTCTCCTCCACAAGGGAGATTTCACCTTTCAAGGTTGTCAACAAACCAGATAAAGAAAGAGGCGTTTCTACGCTGTGTACAAGACCTTTTACTAATGGGAGTGATCCACCCAGTTCCGCGGTCGGAACATGGACAAGGGTTTTACTCAAATCTGTTTGTGGTTCCCAAAAAAGAGGAAACCTTCAGACCAATATTGGATTTAAAGATCCTAAACAAATTCCTAAGAGTTCCATCGTTCAAAATGGAAACTATTCGGACAATCTTACCCATGATCCAAAGAGGTCAGTACATGACCACAGTGGATTTAAAGGATGCTTACCTTCACATACCGATTCACAAAGAACATTACCGGTATCTAAGGTTTGCCTTCCTAGACAGGCATTACCAGTTTGTAGCTCTTCCCTTCGGGTTGGCTACGGCTCCAAGAATCTTTACAAAGGTTCTGGGCTCTCTTCTGGCGGTACTAAGACCGCGAGGAATTTCGGTAGCTCCGTACCTAGACGACATTCTGATACAAGCGTCAAGCTTCCAAACTGCCAAGTCTCATACAGAGTTAGTACTGGCATTTCTAAGGTCGCATGGGTGGAAAGTGAACGAGGAGAAGAGTTCTCTCTTACCACTCACAAGAGTTCCCTTCTTGGGACTCTTATAGATTCTGTAGAAATGAAAATTTACCTGACAGAGGACAGGTTAACAAAGCTTCTAAATGCTTGCCGTGTCCTTCATTCCATTCAACACCCGTCAGTGGCTCAATGCATGGAGGTAATCGGCTTAATGGTAGCGGCAATGGACATAGTTCCTTTTGCACGACTGCATCTCAGACCGCTGCAATTGTGCATGCTAAGTCAGTGGAATGGGGATTACTCAGATTTGTCCCCTACGCTGAATCTGGATCAAGAGACCAGAGATTCTCTTCTATGGTGGCTTTCTCGGCCACATCTGTCCAGGGGGATGCCCTTCAGCAGGCCAGACTGGACAATTGTAACAACAGACGCCAGCCTACTAGGTTGGGGCGCTGTCTGGAATTCCCTGAAGGCTCAGGGATCGTGGACTCTAGAGGAGAGTCTCCTTCCAATAAACATTCTGGAATTGAGAGCAGTTCTCAATGCCCTTCTGGCTTGGCCTCAGTTAGCAACTCTGAGGTTCATCAGGTTTCAGTCGGACAACATCACGACTATGGCTTACATCAACCATCAGGGAGGGACAAGGAGTTCCCTAGCGATGATGGAAGTATCAAAGATAATTCGCTGGGCAGAGTCTCACTCTTGCCACCTGTCAGCGATCCACATCCCAGGAGTGGAGAACTGGGAGGCGGATTTCCTAAGTCGCCAGACTTTTCATCCGGGGGAGTGGGAACTTCATCCGGAGGTCTTTGCCCAAATACTTCGACGTTGGGGCAAACCAGATATGGATCTCATGGCGTCTCGCCAGAACGCCAAGCTTCCTTGTTACGGGTCCAGGTCCAGGGACCCGGGAGCGGTCCTGATAGATGCTTTGACAGCACCTTGGACCTTCAGGATGGCTTATGTGTTTCCACCCTTCCCGATGCTTCCTCGTTTGATTGCCAGGATCAAACAGGAGAAAGCATCGGTGATTCTAATAGCGCCTGCGTGGCCACGCAGGACCTGGTATGCAGATCTAGTAGACATGTCATCCTGTCCACCTTGGTCTCTGCCTCTGAGACAGGACCTTCTAATTCAGGGTCCTTTCAAACATCAAAATCTAATTTCTCTGAAGCCGACTGCATGGAAATTGAACGCTTGTTTTTATCAAAGCGTGGATTTTCGGAGTCAGTAATTGATACCTTAATACAGGCTAGGAAACCCGTTACCAGGAAGATTTACCATAAGATATGGCGTAAATACTTACACTGGTGCGAATCCAAGAGTTACTCATGGAGTAAGGTTAGGATTCCTAGGATATTGTCTTTTCTACAAGAAGGTTTAGAAAAGGGTTTATCTGCAAGTTCCTTAAAGGGACAGATCTCAGCTCTGTCCATCCTTTTACACAAACGTCTATCAGAAGTTCCAGACGTTCAGGCTTTTTGTCAGGCTTTGGCTAGGATTAAGCCTGTGTTTAAGACTGTAGCTCCACCGTGGAGCTTAAACTTAGTTCTTAACGTTTTACAGGGGGTTCCGTTTGAATCCCTTCATTCCATTGATATCAAGCTGTTATCTTGGAAAGTTCTGTTTTTAATGGCTATTTCCTCGGCTCGTAGAGTCTCTGAGTTATCAGCCTTACATTGTGATTCTCCTTATCTGATTTTTCATTCAGATAAGGTAGTTCTGCGTACTAAACCTGGGTTCTTACCTAAGGTAGTCACTAACAAGAATATCAATCAAGAGATTGTTGTTCCATCATTGTGCCCCAACCCTTCTTCAAAGAAGGAACGACTTCTGCACAATCTAGACGTAGTCCGTGCCCTGAAATTTTATTTACAGGCAACTAAAGATTTTCGACAAACTTCTTCCCTGTTTGTCGTTTATTCTGGACAGAGGAGAGGTCAAAAAGCATCTGCTACCTCTCTATCCTTTTGGCTTCGTAGCATAATACGTTTAGCCTATGAGACTGCTGGACAGCAGCCTCCTGAAAGGATTACAGCTCATTCTACTAGAGCTGTGGCTTCCACTTGGGCCTTTAAGAATGAGGCCTCTGTTGAACAGATTTGCAAGGCTGCAACTTGGTCTTCTCTTCATACTTTTTCCAAATTTTACAAATTTGACACTTTTGCTTCTTCGGAGGCTGTTTTTGGGAGAAAGGTTCTTCAGGCAGTGGTTCCTTCCGTATAAAGATCCTGCCTGTCCCTCCCGTCATCCGTGTACTTTAGCTTTGGTATTGGTATCCCATAAGTAATGGATGACCCGTGGACTGACTACACTTAACAGGAGAAAACATAATTTATGCTTACCTGATAAATTCCTTTCTCCTGTAGTGTAGTCAGTCCACGGCCCGCCCTGTTTTTTATGGCAGGTCTAAATTTTAAATTATACTCCAGTCACCACTGCACCCTATAGTTTCTCCTTTCTCGTTTGGTTTTCGGTCGAATGACTGGGTGTGACGTAGAGGGGAGGAGCTATATAGCAGCTCTGCTTGGGTGATCCTCTTGCACTTCCTGTTGGGGAGGAGTTAATATCCCATAAGTAATGGATGACCCGTGGACTGACTACACTACAGGAGAAAGGAATTTATCAGGTAAGCATAAATTATGTTTTTTCTGTCAAAGATTTTATCATTTTAGAGTTTTTATGTGCAGGTAATATATATATATATATATATATATATGTATATTTATATAAAACAATTTTCTTTCATTATTCAGATAGATCATACAATTTTAAACTAATTTCTAATTTACTTCTATTATCAATTTTGCTTTATTCTTTTGTAATCCTTTATTAAAGAAGCATTAATGCACTACCAGGAGCTAGATGAAAACATCAGTAAGTCAATAAGGGGTATATTTGTGCAGCCACCAATCAGCAGCTAGCTCCCAGCTCCAGAGCCTACCTAGGTATGCTTTTTAAAAAAAGGATACCAAGCAAACAAAGCAAATTAGATAATTAATTGTATTCTTTGTGTGAATCATGAAAGAAAATTAAATTTTTGACCAAAACACTATGCCTGTTTGTTTATATGTTTCATTTTTACATTATGCTTGCACTAAAAAGAAAATCTAGCTATTTTATAGGTATTTATATTATTATTTATATTTTCTCAGGAGCTGATTGATGACTTCATATTTCCAGCCTCAAATGTGTATTTACAGTACATGAAAAGTGGTGAGCTGCCAGCAGAACAAGCCATTCCAGTCTGCAGTTCACCTGCCACAATAAATGCAGGCTTTGAGTTGCTGGTTGCTTTGGCAGTGGGATGTGTTCGCAACTTAAGACAGATTGCTGATACATTAAATGACATGTATTACACAGGTATGTCATCTCCAGATGGAATATTTTACCAATATTATCTTTATGGTTCTTAAAGGGATAGTAGACACCAACATTTTTATTGATTAAAAAATGGATAATCCCTTTTCTTTCTAATGACACTAAGTCCATGGATCGTCATTAATTACTGTGGGGAATATCACTCCTGGCCAGCAGGAGGAGGCAAAGAGCAAAACAGCAAAGCTGTTAAGTATCACCTCCCTTCCCACAAACCCCAGTCATTCTCTTTGCCTGCGTTGCAAGGAGGTGGTAAAGTTTAGGTCTCTGATAGAATTTTCTTCAATCAAGATTTTATTATTTTAAAGCAGAGTAGGTTTGCTCTCATCTTTCCTGGGGTCTAGTCGTAGCCCACGACAGTCTCTTCCGTAGAGCAGTGGTGGCTTTTAAGCAATTGGGAACTTGTGGGGTACAATCCCCACTACGCCTCTCAAACAGTTTTTGCTGCCCTACCTTGAAAGCCTGAGTAAGATTATTCAGTCTTTCTTTTTTTCCCACAGGTCCATTTGAGGGAGGATACCCACTTAAACCAGGTGAGCTGGTCTTCTGCCGGGCAGATGTAGATTCAGGTAAGTGCCAAGTTTATTTTTCTTGGGTTAGGGAAAATATGGCACTTCAGCAGTTAAATTTGCATGGGATGCTAAATACAAATAATCCTATTAAGGGTTAATAAGGATGATTGTAGGCACTGGGGACGAGAGGAGCATTTATTTGAAGGGCTCAGTTTTAACTTTTTCTCCGGTTTAATTCTAGACAAGGAGTGTTTTTTACTGTGTGCACGGTACTCTCGGCGGCACTACTCTAGAGTTAATGGCGGTTGGGAAGTTTACAGCCTTTCCGGATTAACTTCCTGTGAGTCCCGGAATAAAGAAGGTTGTTTAGTTGCGGCTCCGCTGTATCAGAGAAGTCTGAGGAGCGATCGCTTAGATACCTGTTTGCGCAGCTCAGGATCAAGACCGGGTCATTTGCAGCTCTTTATACCGGCAACCAGGAGGACAGGTAGGCACCTCAGCAAAATTGCTGAGGTATAGAGCCTATCTGAGGGTTTTAGAGTTCTATTTAAAGTGACAGTAACATTTTTTGCCAGTAATATTATCCAATTTAAATAAAAGCAGTTTTATTTTTTTTTTTCTTTGGTTACTGGTTAAAGATGGACCAAGAGGCCTTACAAAATATTACATGTAGCTTGTGTTTTGACTCCCAGGTGGAACCACCAATCCCTTTTTGTTCTTCATGTATTGAAAGAACATTGCATTACAGGGATAGACTTTTTGATTCTGAGCCATCATTAACTAAGGCGGATGATGTTCCGGGGTCTGCTGTTCTGGATATGCCGCAGATTTCGCCTCAAGCGTCCCAAGCCTTGTCGTCTACTCATGCAGTGCCCTGCATTTCCTCTCACACTCCGGTAGGAGTTACTTTGCAAGACATTGCTACCCAAATATCCTCTGCTGTAACTGATGCGTTGTCTGCTTTTCCCATGCTGCAGGGAAATCGCAAAAGGAAATGTAAAGAATCAGTGAGTAAGGCTTCTGACACAGTCGTGGCTATTCAGAGTGTTTCCTCCCAGAAGTCTGAGGAGGAAGATACTTCGGTAGCCTCTGAGGATGAGATCTCAGACAGTGTAATTCCTCCTTCTGATGCTAAAGTTGTATCCTTCAAGTTTAAGCTGGAACACCTCCGTTTTGTTATTTAAGGAGGTTTTGGCTACCTTGGACGACTCCGATAAGACTAAGAAGTTTAGTAAGCTGAACAAGTACTTTGATGTACCCTCCACGGTAGATGTTTTCCCTGTACCAGACCGTGCTACAGAGATTATTGCACGGGAGTGGGAGAGACCTGGTATTACTTTCTCTCCATCCCCAATTTTTAAGAAAATGTTTCCAATAGCTGACTCTATTAAGGAGTCTTGGCAAACGGTTCCCCAAGGTGGAAGGTGCAATTTCCACTTTGGCTAAGAGAACCACTATTCCCATAGAGGATAGCTGAGAAGTTGGAGGCGTTACTAAAGAAGATGTATGTTCACCAGGGTTTACAATGGCAGCCTGCCATTGTCACCAGCGCGGCAGCCTACTGGTTTGATGTGTTGTCTGATTCTATTGTCAGATACTCCTCTTGAGGAAATTCCAGGATAGGATCAACGCTCTTAAGTTGGCCAATTCCTTTATCACGGATGCTTCCTTACAAGTCTTTAAGTTGGGAGCAAAGATTTCTGGCTTTGCTGTACTGGCCCGCAGAGCCTTATGGTTGAAATCCTGGTTTGCGGATGTTTCATCCAAGTCCAAACTTTTGACGATTCCCTACAAGGGTAAGACCTTGTTTGGGCAGGACTTGGCCGAAATTATTTCAGATATTACGGGAGGAAAAGGACATTTTTTTCTTGTAAGATGTATCGATTCCATGGATTCATCCTTGTGGGATATTCTCCTTCCCAACAGGAAGTGGCAAAAAGAGCACCACAGCAGAGCTGTCTATATAGCTCCTCCCTTAGCTCCACCCCCAGTCATTCTCTTTGCCTACTCTAAGAAACTAGGAAGGGCAGAGCGAGTGTGGTGACAAAAATGTTTCTTTCATGTAATTAACAAGAGTCCATGAGCTAGTGACGTATGGGATATACATTCCTACCAGGAGGGGCAAAGTTTCCCAAACCTTAAAATGCCTATAAATACACCCCTCACCACACCCACAAATCAGTTTTACAAACTTTGCCTCCAAGGGAGGTGGTGAAGTAAGTTTGTGCTAGATTCTACGTTGATATGCGCTCCGCAGCAAGTTGGAGCCCGGTTTTCCTCTCAGCGTGCAGTGAATGTCAGAGGGATGTGAAGAGAGTATTGCCTATTGAATGCAGTGATCTCCTTCTACGGGGTCTATTTCATAAGGTTCTCTGTTATCGGTCGTAGAGATTCATCTCTTACCTCCCTTTTCAGATCGACGATATACTCTTATATTTACCATTTCCTCTACTGATTCTCGTTTCAGTACTGGTTTGGCTTTCTACAAACATGTAGATGAGTGTCCTGGGGTAAGTAAGTCTTATTTTCTGTGACACTCTAAGCTATGGTTGGGCACTTTATTTATAAAGTTCTAAATATATGTATTCAAACATTTATTTGCCTTGACTCAGAATGTTCAACTTTCCTTATTTCCAGACAGTCAGTTTCATATTTGGGATTATGCATTGAATTATCATATTTTTTCTTACCTCAAAAATTTGACTTTTTTCCCTGTGGGCTGTTAGGCTCGCGGGGGCTGTAAATGCTTCATTTCTCCAACATAGGTGTGTCCGGTCCACGGCGTCATCCTTAC
Organism: Bombina bombina; assembly: GCF_027579735.1. Lineage (NCBI taxonomy): Eukaryota > Metazoa > Chordata > Amphibia > Anura > Bombinatoridae > Bombina > Bombina bombina. The sequence continues at coordinate 360,969,211 of NC_069501.1, forward strand.
TTGTGGGATATTCTCTTCCCCAACAGGAAATGGCAAAGAGCCCAGCAAAGCTGGTCACATGATCCCTCCTAGGCTCCGCGTACCCCAGTCATTCTCTTTGCCGTTGTACAGGCAACATCTCCACGGAGATGGCTTAGAGTTTTTTAGTGTTTAACTGTAGTTTTTATTATTCAATCAAGAGTTTGTTATTTTGAAATAGTGCTGGTATGTACTATTTACTCAGAAACAGAAAAGAGATGAAGATTTCTGTTTGTATGAGGAAAATGATTTTAGCAACCGTCACTAAAATCCATGGCTGTTCCACACAGGACTGTTGAGAGCAATTAACTTCAGTTGGGGGAACAGTGAGCAGTCTCTTGCTGCTTGAGGTATGACACATTCTAACAAGACGATGTAATGCTGGAAGCTGTCATTTTCCCTATGGGATCCGGTAAGCCATGTTTATTACGATCGTAAATAAGGGCTTCAAAAAGGGCTTATTAAGACTGTAGACTTTTTCTGGGCTAAATCGATTGATTATTAACACATATTTAGCCTTGAGGAATCATTTTATCTGGGTATTTTGATATAATAATATCGGCAGGCACTGTTTTAGACACCTTATTCTTTAGGGGCTTTCCCAAAGCATAGGCAGAGCCTCATTTTCGCGCCGGTGTTGCGCACATTGTTTTTGAGAGGCATGGCATGCAGTCGCATGTGAGAGGAGCTCTGATACTTAGAAAAGACTTTCTGAAGGCGTCATTTGGTATCGTATTCCCCTTGGGGCTTGGTTGGGTCTCAGCAAAGCAGATACCAGGGACTGTAAAGGGGTTAAAGTTCAAAACGGCTCCGGTTCCGTTATTTTAAGGGTTAAAGCTTCAAATTTGGTGTGCAATACTTTTAAGGCTTTAAGACACTGTGGTGAAAATTTGGTGAATTTTGAACAATTCCTTCATGTTTTTTCGCATTTGCAGTAATAAAGTGTGTTCAGTTTAAAATTTAAAGTGACAGTAACGTTTTTATTTTAAAACGTTTTTTGTACTTTGTTATCAAGTTTATGCCTGTTTAACATGTCTGAACTACCAGATAGACTGTGTTCTGAATGTGGGGAAGCCAGAATTCCTATTCATTTAAATAAATGTGATTTATGTGACAATGACAATGATGCCCAAGATGATTCCTCAAGTGAGGGGAGTAAGCATGGTACTGCATCATTCCCTCTTCGTCTACACGAGTCTTGCCCACTCAGGAGGCCCCTAGTACATCTAGCGCGCCAATACTCCTTACTATGCAACAATTAACGGCTGTAATGGATAATTCTGTCAAAAACATTTTAGCCAAAATGAACACTTATCAGCGTAAGCGCGACTGCTCTGTTTTAGATACTGAAGAGCATGACGAAAAGTTCTTCAGGCAGCGGTTTCAGTTTGAATCTTCTGCTTATGTTTTTTGTTAAACTTTATTTTGGGTGTGGATTATTTTCAGCAGGAATTGGCTGTCTTTATTTTTTCCCTCCCTCTCTAGTGACTCTTGTGTGGAAAGATCCACATCTTGGGTAGTCATTATCCCATACGTCACTAGCTCATGGACTCTTGTTAATTACATGAAAGAAAACATAATTTATGTAAGAACTTACCTGATAAATTCATTTCTTTCATATTAACAAGAGTCCATGAGGCCCACCCTTTTTTGTGGTGGTTATGATTTTTTTGTATAAAGCACAATTATTCCAATTCCTTATTTTATATGCTTCGCACTTTTTTTCTTATCACCCCACTTCTTGGCTATTCGTTAAACTGATTTGTGGGTGTGGTGAGGGGTGTATTTATAGGCATTTTAAGGTTTGGGAAACTTTGCCCCTCCTGGTAGGAATGTATATCCCATACGTCACTAGCTCATGGACTCTTGTTAATATGAAAGAAATGAATTTATCAGGTAAGTTCTTACATAAATTATGTTTTTTTATTTCTCAAGCAAAAGTTTGTTATTTTAAATGGTACCGGTGTGTACTATTTACTCTCTGGCAGAAAAGGGATGAAGATTTCTGCAAGGAGGATTATGATCTTAGCACTTTGTAACTAAGATCCACTGCTGTTCTCACAAGGGCTGAAGAGTACAGGAAAACTTCAGTTGGGGGAACGGTTTGCATGCTAAGCTGCATATGAGGTATGTTCAGACTATATTTTTTCTAGACAAACTGTGTTAATTCTTGAAAAGGCTGGCAATATCCCCATGAGGGAAGGGTAAGCTCTATTCAGACACTTGGATAGGAATTTCAGCTTGCTTGAAGGGCTCATAAGTTACTAGTGACACTGTTAGGAAAAAACGTTTTTGTTTGTTCAGTAAATGATGCAATTATAACGTTTTTTTGAAGGGACTAAAGGGGTCATTGTGGCTTGTTTTTGGGTTTTTTAACTCACATGGTTAATTAAGAGACACTCAGGTGTTTTTCTAATAGGCCTCAAAACATCGAGTGAGGTGGGAGGGGCCTATTTTCGCGCCTCAGTTGCGCAGTTTTTTTTCCTTAAAGACATCCAACTGCATCTCCAGTGGTTCCTGCAGTGTTTGAGGGCTGTAAAGGAGGTTTTTTCCCCACAAATCATTCTGAAGGGCAGGCGCCACAGCAGAGCTGTGGCAAGGTGCTGAAAGTCTTTTTTTGCCGGTTTTGAAGTTTTTTCAATCCGGTTTTGCCATTAAGGGGTTAATTGTTTATTTGCATAGCTGTGCAAAGTTAATAAGGCTGTAAGATACTACTGTAAAAATTTCGTTAAGTTTACTGCTTTTTTTACACTGTTTTGCAGAACTTGTGCAGCTTTTTTACTCTTAAAGGCACAGTACCATTTTATTTCTAAGTTTTATTTACTTTGATTACAGTGTTTTCCAAGCTTGCTTGTTACATTACTAGCCTGTTTAACATGTCTGACACCAAGGAAAATCCTTGTTCAATATGTTTGGAAGCCATTGTGGAACCCCCTCTTAGAATGTGTCCCAATTGTACTGATATGTCTATAAACTATAAAGAACATATATTAGCACTTAAAAATAGAGGAATAGATGATTCTCAGTCAGAAGTAAATGAGGGTTCGCCATCTAGCTCTCCCCAAGTGTCACAACCAGTAACGCCCGCACAAGTGACGCCAAAGTACCTCTAGTGCGTCGAATTCATTGACTTTACAAGACATGGCCACAGTTATGAATACAACCCTCACAGAGGTTTTATCCAAACTGCCTGGTTTACAAGGAAAGCGGGACAGCTCTGGGTTAAGGAAAAATGCTGAGCCGTCTCATGCTTTAGTAGCCGTATCTGATATGCCCTCACAATGCTCTGAAGGGGTGAGGGATTTATCTGAGGGAGAAATTTCTGATTCAGGAAAGACGCTTCCTCAGACAGATTCTGATATGACGGCCTTTAAATTTAAGCTTGAACACCTCCGCCTATTGCTTAGGGAGGTATTAGCAACTTTAGATGATTTTGACCCTATAGTGGTCCCAGAGAAATTGTGTAAAATGGATAAATACTTAGAGTTTCCTGTTTACACTGATGTTTTTCCAGTTCCTAAGAGGATTGTGAATATTATTGCTAAGGAGTGGGATAAACCAGGTATTCCGTTCTCTCCCCCTCCTGTTTTTAAGAAAATGTTTCCCATATCTGACACCATAAGGGACTCATGGCAGACCGTTCCTAAGGTGGAGGGAGCTATTTCTACTCTAAGCGTACAACTATACCTATCGAAGACAGTTGTGCTTTCAAAGATCCTATGGATAAAAAATTAGAGGGTCTTTTGAAGAAAATTTTTGTTCATCAAGGTTTTTCTCTCCAACCTATTGCGTGCATTGTTCCTGTAATGACTGCAGCTGCTTTCTGGTTTGAGGCTCTAGAGGAGGCTCTTCAAATGGAGACTCCATTAGAGGAGATTATGGACAGAATTAAGGCCCTTAAATTGGCTAATTCTTTTATTACAGATGCCGCATTTCAACTGGCTAAATTAGCGGCAAATAATTCAGGTTTTGCCATTTTAGAACGCAGGGCGTTATGGCTTAAGTCCTGGTCTGCTGATGTGTCATCTAAATCTAAACTTTTGAACATTCCTTTCAAAGGTAAGACCCTATTCGTGCCTGAACTGAAAGAGATTATTTTAGACATCACTGGAGGGAAAGGTCATGCCCTTCCTCAGGATAGGTCAAATAAGATGAGGACCAAACTGAATAATTTTCGTTCCTTTCGGAACTTTAAGAGTGGTCCCGCTTCAGCTTCCTCTACTGCAAAGCAAGAGGGGAATTTTGCCCAATCCAAGTCAGTCTGGAGACCTAACCAGGCTTGGAACAAGGGTAAACAGGCCAAGAAGCCTGCAGCTGCTTCTACAACAGCATGAAGTGGTAGCCCCCGATCCGGGACCGGATCTAGTAGGGGGCAGACTCTCTCTCTTCGCTCAGGCTTGGGCGAGAGATGTTCACGATCCCTGGACTTTAGAAATTGTGTCCCAGGGATATCTTCTGGAATTCAAAGACTCCCTTCCAAGGGGGAGATTACACATTTCTCGATTGTCTGTAAACCAAAGAGAGAGGCGTTTTTACGCTGTGTAGAAGACCTACATACCATGGGGGTGATCCGCCTAGTCCCAATAGAGGAACAGGGGCTAGGGTTTTATTCAAACCTGTTTGTGGTTCCCAAAAAAGAGGGAACTTTCAGACCAATCTTGGATCTCAAAATTCTAAACAAGTTCCTCAAGGTTCCATCATTCAAGATGGAGACTATTCTGACTATTCTACCTCTGATCCAGCAGGGTCAATATAGGACTACCGTGGACTTAAAGGATGCGTATCTACACATCCCTATTCACAGAGATCATCATCAATTTCTCAGATTCGCCTTTCTAAACAGGCATTACCAGTTTGTGGCCCTTCCCTTCGGGTTTGCCACGGCTCCCAGAATTTTCACAAAAGTGCTAGGGTCCCTTCTGGCGGTTCTGCGGCCACGGGGCATAGCAGTGGCGCCTTATCTAGACAACATCTTAATTCAGGCGTCGACTTTCCAGCTAGCCAAGTCTCACACGGACATTGTGTTGGCTTTTCTGAGAGCTCACGGGTGGAAGGTGAACATAAAAAAAGAGTTCTCTCTTCCCTCTCACAAGAGTTTCCTTCCTAGGGACTCTGGTAGACTCGGTAGAAATGAAAATATTTCTGACGGAGGTCAGAAAATTAAAACTCTTAATCACTTGCCGAGCTCTTCATTCCATTCCTCGGCCATCAGTGGCTCAATGTATGGAGGTAATCGGACTCAATGGATATAGTTCCTTTTGCCCGCCTACACCTCAGACCACTGCAACTATGCATGCTCAAACAGTGGAATGGGGATTATGCAGATTTATCTCCTCAACTGCATCTGGACCAGGAGACCAGAGAGACTCTTCTCTGGTGGTTGCCTCAGGACCACCTGTCTCAGGGAATGTGTTTCCGCAGGCCAGAGTGGCTCATTGTAACGACAGATGCCAGCCTGCTAGGCTGGGGTGCAGTCTGGAACTCCCTGAAAGCACAGGGCTTATGGTCTCGGGAGGAAGCCATCCTCCCGATAAACATTCTAGAACTGAGAGCGATATTCAATGCGCTTCAGGCGTGGCCTCAGCTTGCTGCGGCCAAATTCATCAGGTTTCAGTCGGACAACATCACGACTGTAGCTTATATCAATCATCAAGGAGGAACAAGGAGTCCTCTAGCGATGATGGAGGTAACCAAAATAATCCGGTGGGCAGAGGATCACTCTTGCCATCTCTCAGTAATCTACATCCCAGGGGTAGAGAACTGGAAGGCGGATTTTCTAAGTCGTCAGACTTTTCATCCGGGGGAGTGGGAACTCCATCCGGAGGTATTTGCTCAGCTGATTCAGCTATGGGGCACACCAGAATTGGATCTGATGGCGTCTCGTCAGAATGCCAAACTTCCTCGTTACGGGTCCAGGTCCCGGGATCCCAAGGCGGTACTGATAGATGCTCTAGTAGTGCCTTGGTCCTTCAATCTGGCCTACGTATTTCCACGGTTTCCTCTCCTCCCGCGTCTGGTTGCCAGAATCAAGCAGGAGAGAGCTTCGGTAATTCTGATAGCACCTGCGTGGCCACGCAGGATTTGGTATGCAGACCTAGTGGACATGTCCTCGGTTCCACCGTGGACTCTGCCAATGAGGTGGGACCTTCTAATCCAAGGTCCGTTCACGCATCCCAATCTAATTTATCTGCGTCTGACTGCTTGGAGATTGAACGCCTGATTCTATCAAAGCGTGGTTTCTCTGAGTCGGTCGTTGATACCCTGATTCAGGCTAGAAAGCCTGTCACCAGGAAGATCTATCATAAGATTTGGCGCAAATATCTTTATTGGTGTGAATCCAAAGGTTACTCGTGGCGTAAGATTAGGATTCCTAGAATATTGTCTTTTCTCCAAGAAGGTTTGGAGAAGGGATTATCTGCTAGTTCCTTAAAAGGACAAATATCTGCTTTGTCTATTCTACTACACAAACGTCTGGCAGATGTCCCAGACTTTCAAGCATTTAGTCAGGCTTTGGTCAGAATCAAACTTGTATTTAAACCTGTTGCTCCGCCATGGAGCCTAAACTTAGTTCTTAAAGTTCTTCAAGGGGTTCCGTTTGAACCTATGCATTCCATAGATATTAAGCTTCTATCTTGGAAAGTTTTGTTTTTAGTAGCTATCTCTTCGGCTCAAAGAGTTTCTAAGCTATCTGCTTTACAATGTGATTCCCCTTACCTTGTTTTCCATGCAGATAAGGTGGTTTTGCGTACCAAACCTGGGTGTCTTCCTAAGGTTGTTTCTAATAAGAATATCAATCAAGAGATTGTTGTTCCTTCTCTGTGTCCTAATCCTTCATCTAAGAAGGAACGTCTGTTACACAATCTTGATGTGGTTCGTGCTTTAAAGTTCTACTTACAAGCAACTAAAGATTTCCGTCAAACATCTTCTTTGTTTGTTGTTTATTCTGATAAACGGAGAGGTCAAAGGGCTACGGCTACCTCTCTTTCCTTTTGGCTGATAAGCATCATCCGTTTGGCCTATGAGACTGCTGGACAACAGCCTCCTGAACGAATTACTGCTCATTCTACTAGAGCTGTGGCTTCCACATGGGCTTTTAAAAATGAGGCTTCTGTTGAACAGATTTGTAAGACGGTGACTTGGTCTTCGCTTCATACTTTTTCCAAATTTTCCAAATTTGATACTTTTGCTTCTTCGGAGACTATTTTTGGGAGAAAAGTTCTACAAGCAGTGGTGCCTTCCGTTTAAGGTCCCTGTCTTGTCCCTCCCTTCATCCGTGTCCTAAAGCTTTGGTATTGGTATCCCACAAGTAAGGATGAATCCGTGGACTCAATACATCTTACAAGAGAAAACATAATTTATGCTTACCTGATAAATGTATTTATCTTGTGATGTATCGAGTCCACGGCCCGCCCTGTTTTTTAAGACTGGCATATATATTTTTGTTTTAAAACTTTCAGACACCACTGCACCCTATAGTTTCTCCTTTTTCTTCCTAGCCTTCGGTCGAATGACTGGGGGGTGGAGCTAAGGGAGGAGCTATATAGACAGCTCTGCTGTGGGTGCTCTCTTTGCCACTTCCTGTTGGGAAGGATAATATCCCACAAGTAAGGATGAATCTGTGGACTCGATACATCACAAGAGAAATAAATTTATCAGGTACGCATAAATTATGTTTTCCTCCCTCAGGATAAGAGGAATAAACAGAAAGGACGTCAGAGTAATTTACATCTTAATCTGGGAAGAGTCCACAGCTGCATTCCTTACTTGTGGGAAATACTGAACCTGGCCACCAAGACCATCCTGGGTGATTGTGACTACGGTTGCGAGTCTGTCAGGATGGGGAGCCGTTTGGGGTGCCAGGAAGGCACAGGGCATCTGGTCTCAGGAGGTAAAGCTCCCTCCTGATCTCATTGTGGATCTTTGGGCAATATACAATGCTCTGAAGGCTTGGCCTCTGCTGGGTTTGTCCCAGTTAATCAAATTACATTCAAACAATTTCTTTCATGTAATTAGCAAGAGTCCATGAGCTAGTGACGTATGGGATATACATTCCTACCAGGAGGGGCAAAGTTTCCCAAACCTCAAAATGCCTATAAATACACCCCTCACCACACCCACAAATCAGTTTTACAAACTTTGCCTCCTATGGAGGTGGTGAAGTAAGTTTGTGCTAGATTCTACGTTGATATGCGCTCCGCAGCAGGTTGGAGCCCGGTTTTCCTCTCAGCGTGCAGTGAATGTCAGAGGGAGGTGAGGAGAGTATTGCCTATTTGAATTCAATGATCTCCTTCTACGGGGTCTATTTCATAGGTTCTCTGTTATCGGTCGTAGAGATTCATCTCTTACCTCCCTTTTCAGATCGACGATATACTCTTATATATATATATATATATATATATATATATATATACCATTACCTCTGCTGATTTTCGTTTCAGTACTGGTTTGGCTTTCTACAACATGTAGATGAGTGTCCTGGGGTAAGTAAGTCTTATTTTCTTTGACACTCTAAGCTATGGTTGGGCACTTTTATATAAAGTTCTAAATATATGTATTCAAACATTTATTTGCCTTGACTCAGGATGTTCAACATTCCTTATTTCAGACAGTCAGTTTCATATTTGGGATAATACATTTGAATCAATCATTTTTCTTACCTTAAAATTTGACTTTTTCCCTGTGGGCTGTTAGGCTCGCGGGGGCTGAAAATGCTTCATTTTATTGCGTCATTCTTGGCGCGGACTTTTTTGGCGCAAATTTTTTTTCTGTTTCCGGCGTCATACGTGTCGCCGGAAGTTGCGTCATTTTTGACGTTCCTTTGCGCCAAAAGTGTCGGCGTTCCGGATGTGGCGTCATTTTTGGCGCCAAAAGCATTTAGGCGCCAAATAATGTGGGCGTCTTATTTGGCGCTAAAAAAATATGGGCGTCACTTTTGTCTCCACATTATTTAAGTCTTATTTTTTATTGCTTCTGGTTGCTAGAAGCTTGTTCACTGGCATTTTTTCCCATTCCTGAAACTGTCTTTTAAGGAATTTGTTCAATTTTGCTTTATATGTTGTTTTTTCTATTACATATTGCAAGATGTCCCACGTTGCAACTGAGTCAGAAGATACTTCTGGAAAATCGCTGCCTGGTGCTGGAGCTACCAAAGCTAAGTGTATCTGCTGTAAACTTTTGGTAGCTGTTCCTCCAGCTGTTGTTTGTATTGAATGTCATGACAAACTTGTTAATGCAGATAATATTTCCTTTAGTAAAGTTCCATTACCTGTTGCTGTTCCGTCAACATCTAATACTCAGAGTGTTCCTGATAACATAAGAGATTTTGTTTCTAAATCCATTAAGAAGGCTATGTCTGTTATTCCTCCTTCTAGTAAACATAAAAAGTCTTTTAAAACTTCTCATTGTTCAGATGAATTTTTAAATGAACATCATCATTCTGATTCTGATAATAGTTCTTCTGGTTCAGAGGATTCTGTCTCAGAGGTTGATGCTGATAAATCTTCATATTTATTTAAAATGGAATTTATTCGTTCTTTACTTAAAGAAGTCCTAATTGCATTAGAAATTGAGTATTCTGGTCCTCTTGATACTAAATCTAAACGTTTAGATAAGGTTTTTAAATCTCCTGTAGTTATTCCAGAAGTTTTTCCTGTTCCTGGTGCTATTTCTGAAGTAATTTCCAGGGAATGGAATAATTTGGGTAATTCATTTACTCCTTCTAAACGTTTTAAGCAATTATATCCTGTGCCATCTGACAGATTAGAGTTTTGGGACAAAATCCCTAAGGTTGATGGGGCTGTCTCTACTCTTGCTAAGCGTACTACTATTCCTACGGCAGATGGTACTTCCTTTAAGGATCCTTTAGATAGAAAAATTGAATCCTTTCTAAGAAAAGCTTATTTGTGTTCAGGTAATCTTCTTAGACCTGCTATATCGTTGGCTGATGTTGCTGCAGCTTCAACTTTTTGGTTGGAAGCTTTAGCGCAACAAGTAACAGATCATAATTCTCATAGCATTATTATTCTTCTTCAACATGCTAATAATTTTATTTGTGATGCCATCTTTGATATCATTAGAGTTGATGTCAGGTATAACTTGGAATGCTGATATGTCTTCTAAGTCTACTCTGCTTTCCCTTTCTTTCCAGGGTAATACATTTTTTACCACAGGAACAAAAGCCTGATCCTTCATCCTCAGGAGCGGTATCAGTTTGGAAACCATCTCCAGTCTGGAATAAATCCAAGCCTTTTAGAAAATCAAAGCCAGCTCCTAAGTCCACATGAAGGTGCGGCCCTCATTCCAGCTCAGCTGGTAGGGGGCAGATTATGTTTTTTCAAAGAAATTTGGATCAATTCCGTTCACAATCTTTGGATTCAGAACATTGTTTCAGAAGGGTACAGAATTGGTTTCAAGATAAGACCTGCAAAGAGATTTTTTTCTTTCCCGTGTCCCAGTAAATTCAGCGAAGGCTCAAGCATTTCTGAAATGTGTTTCAGATCTAGAGTTAGCTGAAGTAATTATGCCAGTTCCAATTCTGGAACAGGGGCTGGGGTTTTATTCAAATCTCTTCATTGTACCAAAGAAGGAGAATTCCTTCAGACCAGTTCTGGATCTAAAAATATTGAATCGTTATGTAAGGATACCAACATTCAAAATTGTAACTGTAAGGACTATCTTGCCTTTTGTTCAGCAAGGGCATTATATGTCTACAATAGATTTACAGGATGCATATCTGCATATTCCGATTCATCCAGATCACTATCAGTTTCTGAGATTCTCTTTCCTAGACAAGCATTACCAGTTTGTGGCTCTGGCGTTTGGCCTAGCAACAGCTCCAAGAATTTTTACAAAGGTTCTCGGTGCCCTTCTATCTGTAATCAGAGAACAGGGTATTGTGGTATTTCCTTATTTGGACGATATCTTGGTACTTGCTCAGTCTTCACATTTAGCAGAATCTCATACGAATCGACTTGTGTTGTTTCTTCAAGATCATGGTTGGAGGATCAATTTACTAAAAAGTTCATTGATTCCTCAGACAAGGGTAACCTTTTTGGGTTTCCAGATAGATTCAGTGTCCATGACTCTATCTTTGACAGACAAGAGACGTCTAAAATTGATATCAGCTTGTCGAAACCTTCAGTCACAATCATTCCCTTCGGTAGCCTTATGCATGGAAATTCTAGGTCTTATGACTGCTGCATCGGACGCGATCCCCTTTGCTCGTTTTCACATGCGACCTCTTCAGCTCTGTATGCTGAACCAATGGTGCAGGGATTACACAAAGATATCTCAATTAATATCTTTAAAACCGATTGTACAACACTCTCTGACGTGGTGGACAGATCACCATCGTTTAGTTCAGGGGGCTTCTTTTGTTCTTCCGACCTGGACTGTAATTTCAACAGATGCAAGTCTTACAGGTTGGGGAGCTGTGTTGGGGTCTCTGATGGCACAAGGGGTTTGGGAATCTCAGGAGGTGAGATTACTGATCAATATTTTGGAACTCCGTGCAATTTTCAGAGCTCTTCAGTCTTGGCCTCTTCTAAAGAGAGAATCGTTCATTTGTTTTCAGACAGACAATGTCACAACTGTGGCATACATCAATCATCAAGGAGGGACTCACAGTCCTCTAGCTATGAAAGAAGTATCTCGAATTCTGGTTTGGGCGGAATCCAGCTCCTGTCTAGTTTCTGCGGTTCATATCCCAGGTATAGACAATTGGGAAGCGGATTATCTCAGTCGCCAAACGTTGCATCCGGGCGAATGGTCTCTTCACCCAGAGGTATTTCTTCAGATTGTTCAAATGTTGGGACTTCCAGAAGTAGATCTGATGGCCTCTCATCTAAACAAGAAACTTCCCAGGTATCTGTCCAGATCCAGGGATCCTCAAGCGGAAGCAGTGGATGCATTGTCACTTCCTTGGAAGTATCATCCTGCCTATATCTTTCCGCCTCTAGTTCTTCTTCCAAGAGTGATCTCCAAGATTCTGAAGGAATGCTCGTTTGTTCTGCTGGTAGCTCCAGCATGGCCTCACAGGTTTTGGTATGCGGATCTTGTCCGGATGGCTTCTTGCCAACCGTGGACTCTTCCGTTAAGATAAGACCTTCTGTCGCAAGGTCCTTTTTTCCATCAGGATCTCAAATCCTTAAATTTAAAGGTATGGAGATTGAACGCTTGATTCTTAGTCAAAGAGGTTTCTCTGACTCTGTGATTAATACTATGTTACAGGCTCGTAAATCTGTATCTAGGGAGATATATTATAGAGTCTGGAAGACTTATATTTCTTGGTGTCTTTCTCGTCATTTTTCCTGGCATTCTTTTAGAATTCCGAGAATTTTACAGTTTCTTCAGGATGGTTTGGATAAAGGTTTGTCTGCAAGTTCCTTGAAAGGACAAATCTCTGCTCTTTCTGTTCTTTTTCACAGAAAGATTGCTAATCTTCCTGATATTCATTGTTTTGTACAAGCTTTGGTTCGTATAAAACCTGTTATTAAGTCAATTTCTCCTCCTTGGAGTTTGAATTTGGTTCTGGGGGCTCTTCAAGCTCCTCCGTTTGAACCTATGCATTCATTGGACATTAAATTACTTTCTTGGAAAGTTTTGTTCCTTCTGGCTATCTCTTCTGCCAGAAGAGTTTCTGAATTATCTGCTCTTTCTTGTGAGTCTCCTTTTCTGATTTTTCACCAGGATAAGGCGGTGTTGCGAACTTCTTTTGAATTTTTACCTAAGGTTGTGAATTCCAACAACATTAGTAGAGAAATTGTGGTTCCTTCATTATGTCTTAATCCTAAGAATTCTAAGGAGAAATCATTGCATTCTTTGGATGTAGTTGGAGCTTTGAAATATTATGTTGAAGCTACTAAGACTTTCCGAAAGACTTCTAGTCTATGTGTTATCTTTTCCGGTTCTAGGAAAGGTCAGAAGGCCTCTGCCATTTCTTTGGCATCTTGGTTGAAATCTTTAATTCATCATGCTTATGTCGAGTCGGGTAAAACTCCGCCTCAAAGGATTACAGCTCATTCTACTAGGTCAGTTTCTACTTCCTGGGCGTTTAGGAATGAAGCTTCGGTTGATCAGATTTGCAAAGCAGCAGCTTTCGCACTTTTTTCTTATCACCCCACTTCTTGGCTATTCGTTAAACTGATTTGTGGGTGTGGTGAGGGGTGTATTTATAGGCATTTTGAGGTTTGGGAAACTTTGCCCCTCCTGGTAGGAATGTATATCCCATACGTCACTAGCTCATGGACTCTTGCTAATATGAAAGAAATGAATTTATCAGGTAAGTTCTTACATAAATTATGTTATTTCCTCAGTGGCTTACATCAACCATCAGGGGAAAACAAGAAGCTCCCTAGTAGAATCTCGGATTCTGGTGTGGGGGAGAATCCTTTCATCCGGGAGAATGGTCTCTTCATCCCGAGTGTTTGCAGAAATTTGCAAGAGGAAGATCTTATAACGTCTCAATACCAAGCTACCCAGATAGGGGTTGAGGTACAGGGATCCTCAGGTGGAGCTAACAGATGCATTAGCGGTGCCTTGGAGGTCCAATCTAATTTATGCTTTCCGACCGTTACCACTACTTCCTAGTGTAGTGGCTCGAGTCAAGCAGGCGTCAGTGATACCGACTGCTCCATCATGGCAGCAGAGGATTTGGTTTGCGGATCTAGTGGGGGTGTCATCATCTCCTCTGTGGGATCTGCTGACCAAGGTCTCTTTGTTCATCAGTGTCTAGATTCTCTGAGGTTGACTGCGTGGAGATTGAACGCTTAGTCCTAGCCACAAGAAGGTTTTCTGAGAGAGTTATTTTTACTCTCATTCAAGCCAGGAAGCCGGTCACCCGACGCATCTATCATAAGGTGTGGAGTGCCTACTTTCTCTGGTGTGAGACTCGTACTTAGTCCTAGCCACGAGGGTTTTCTAAGAGAGTTATTTTTACTCTCATTCAAGCTCGTAAGCTGGTTGCTCGTTGCATCTATCATAAGGTGTGGAGGACCTACTTATTCTGTTCTCCATGATGAACTGGAGAAGGGCTTTTCTGCAAGTCCCCTGAAGGGACAGTTTTCGGGCCTGTCTGTGTTACTGCACAAGAGGTTTGCAGAGCTTCCAGATGTGCAGCCATGTGTTAAGGCTTTGCTGGGATCAGACGTGTTTAGATCTAAGGCTCCTCCTTGGAGTTTAAATCTTATCCTTAAGGTTTTGCAGCGGGCTCTGTTGGAGCCTATGCATGAAGTAGACATTAAATTGTTGTCTTGGAAGGTTCCTTTTCTACTGGCTATTGCTTCTGCGCGCAGAGTATCTGTGATTGCTGCCTTGCAATGCGGCCCTCCTTATCTGGTTTTCATGCCGATAAGGCTGTTCTACGAACCAAGTTAGGTTTTCTTCCTAAGGTTGTGTCAATTCGCAACATCAATCAAGAGATTGTGGTTCCTTTCTTATGTCCTAATCCTTCTTCATTGAAAGAACATTTATAGCGTATTTCTGGATGTGGTTTTTGCCTTCAAGTTCTATCTTCGGGCCACAAAGGAATTTAGACAAACCTCTTTCTCTGTTTGTTCTCTTTTCTAGAAAGCGTAGGGGTCAGAGGGCCTCTTCGACTAACCTTTTCTTTTTGTCTGAGGAGTGTCATCCGTTTAGCATAGAAACGGCGGGACATAAGCCTCCTCTGAGGATTATGACTCATTCTACAAGAGCAGTGGTTTCCTTTTGGCTCTTCAAAAATGAGGCCTCTATGGATCAGATTTGTAAGGCGGCTATCTGGTTCTCCTTACATACTTTTTCCAAAATTTCACAAGTTTGATGTTTTTGCTTTTTCTGAAGCAGCCTTCAGGAGAGAGGTTTTGTAGGCTGTGGTGCCCTCAGATTAGGGTCTGCCTCTGTCTTTTTTCCACTCCCGTTAGCATTCCGTGTACTCTAGAGCTTGGGTATATGTTTCCCACAAGTAAGGAATGCAGCTGTGGACTCTTCCCATATTAAGATGGAAAACATAAATTATGCTTACCTGATAATTTCCCGCCCGTGTTCTCCGATGGGCGGCCTGAAATTTGAAATGTTTTCTTCTGGCACCTTTTTCACCCTGATATTTCTCCTACTGTTCCTTGTTCCCTCGGCAGAATGACTGGGGTTATTTGGAAGTGAGGGAGGTATTTAAGCCTTTGGCTGGGGTGTCTTTGCCTCCTCCTGGTGGCCAGGTTCGCTATTTCCCACATGTAAGGAATGCAGCTGTGGACTTTTCCCATACAGATGGAAATGAAATTATCAGGTAAGCAAAAAAAAAAAAATTTTTTTTTTTTCATAAATGGAGAGAGTCCACAGCTGCATTCATTACTTTTGGAAATTAAGAACCTGGCCATCAGGAGGCGGCAAAGACACCCCAGCCAAAGGCTTAAATACTCCTTCCACTTCCCTCATCCCCCAGTCATTTTTTGCCTTTCGTCCCAGGAGGTTGGCAGAGAAGTGTCAAAAGTTTTCGATATTGTCTTATGGAGGGTAGTACTCTTCGGCATGGGACTAGAGTTTTAAGTAGTCCTGTCAGTCTCTCAGTGGATGAAACTCCTTTTGTATCTTGGAATCCAGGGATAATATCTCCTAAGGGGGGTTATTGAACAGGGGTTTTTTATCATGTTTATGTGATTCTGTCTGCTACTGTGTAGTGATACTTCGGCTCATGGCTATTTTGGAACATAACTGCCTATGTCTAGCGACGCGGCCTTTACGGTCGGGCGCGCTTTTTTTATGGACTGCACAGTTTACCTTGTGACTGGACGTGGTAACATTTTTAGGTCTTCATTTCCGCATTCCTGACCGTGTGGCGACGGAGAAATTCTGGTCCGCAGGTGTCTGATTCACAGGAGGTGGTGAGTGTCCCAGCCATTAAGAGTTTAAGGTGCTGTTTAGATTTTTCTTATTGGTCCATTTTTTAATCAATATCCCAGTTATGGAGGATTCTGATTGTGTGGAGACGGATGTCTCTGATTCAGATTCTACTTCTTACGAAGAATATGAATTGTTCCGGGTGATACATGCCCATCAGTTATGTTCCGAATGCCGTTTTAGAGTGCTCTGTTCCTCGATATCAGGGGCCCGCTGAGCCATCTGCCTCTGGGGATTCCATTTCCCACGAGCCGAGTTCCCTACCACCAACTCTTACTACGCATGCAGTTAACCCCAAACCCTACTTGTCCTTCTATGGAGAGTGGCCTTTTCCCACCGGAGGTTACGACGCGGTTCCGCATGGCCATATCTTTGACTCTGGCGCATCTGCACCTCCCGGAAGTGTGCTTACGATATTGTTTTTGTTCTGTTAACCAAGGCTCGTCAGGCGTGGGATCAGCTGGTCCAGTTCAGCCCTCCGGGGGAGCGACTGCCCCTGAGGCTTCAGGGGGTCAAACTTCAGGGCCGGTGTCTTCATTTGTCCCGGCGGAGGTATGTTGCTCCTTTCGTTATAGACTGGCGCTCCTTCGTGTTCTACTGAGGCACGTTTTGGCATTGCTGGAGGATCCCACTCTTAATGATGGAATTTCTCAGTCTACCTCTTTGACTGGCTTGCATGATTAGACATAAGCGGATGAGGTAATCTTCTTATAGTCTTTGTTATTTGAGTATCCGTTTCCAGTTCTGAGCTTGGAATATTCTGATTCCTGTTGGGCTGGTCCTGCAGGTGTGTCTGTTCTTCCTGGGCGATAACCTACGGGTTGCCTGAGCTTATATTTAATTCGGTGAGGATAGATTTTCTTTTGGTTTAAAGCTCATGTTGTTGTAATGTTTCCTTCAGGAACTTTCTTCTCTGGAATTGATACTCGCGATTTTGTGGTCGCACTCTTTACTTTTACAAAAGTTTGTTTTAAGAGTGAGGATGTGCTAGTCCTATGTCTATTGTCTATCCCTCCATCTCGGGGGAGACTCTATGTGGCCTTGACAATGCTGGGGCCCTTGGTTTCAGGCTGGTCCTGACTGGGTACAAATCCTTCTGTCTTTGAGGCCTAGTTCAGACACGTGGCGCCTTTTATGCCTGGCTGGTCCGGTGAGGGCGCCTAGTGCTCACAATATGACTAGTGTTGTTTTCCTTGTTTTTATTTTACAAGTTTCAGGCATGGGGGATGGTTCATTCCTAATTAGCCTGTCAATCTAGTTGGCCAGGTCTCCGTTGAGATCCGCTGCAACATGCTCTGTTTCCGATTTATTTTTGCAGTGACTAGAGTTTTCCTTCCCGTTGTGGGTTGGAGGTTAAAAATGGAGTATTTAGGTCCTTCATGCCGCCGGTTCTTGGCGATCTTGCATTTTTAAGGTCTATTTGGGAGTGTCCTTTTAGGACTTGTTTCTTTTAGAGGTTCTCTTCCTTCGAGTCGAGACTTCAGGACTTCGTCTGGGTTTCTGGCGGCTTTGAGCTAGATAGTGTGGCCAAGTGGTCTAAGGCACTGGATAAGGCTCCAGTCTCTTCGGAGGAGTGGGTTCAGATCTCACTGCTGCCAGATTCATCATTTTATTTTATTTAGGAAGTGAGGGCCGTGCGGCTGTGTCTACTTCAGAGAGTTAGTCGTCTCCATAACGATAGGCGGTGTTGTCTCCTTTTCCAAGCGTTTGCTTAGGGGATGTTTCTACCAGGGTTCGGGATGCTCTGCATTCTTCTTCCTTGGGTGTGGTCCTCCGGAAAGTTAATCTGAAAGGATTATGGAGACTAGCCTTTTTCTACTCTCTCTTTCGGGTGACTCTGTTCTCGTTATCATTCCCTTAGTCTTGGACTTCGTGTGAGTTGTCCTTGGGGCCTGGAGCTCTAGAGTGATAGCGTGACTTTGTCGCGGCATAGCACCCTGTTTGGGGGGTGTTGACCTCCTGCTAAGGGTGTTCTCTTTCCTTTGGGCTGGGAATTACGATGGAGTCCTATACCCGTTCTCCAGGTTAGCCCTGTTATTGTCCCCTATGTGGTCTGTTTTTCTTCAGACAGGGTATCTTGTTGTTCCCTGAGTGTGTCGTTCGTTTAAGGCGATCTGGGTCCAGGGCCCGCAGAATTAGTTCCAGCCTAGCAAGCCGTAGGCTTGGAGTTTAAATCCTGCTGTGGCAGTTTTCTTAAAGGGACACTGAACCCAACATTTTTCTTTTGTAATTCCGAAAGAACATGCAATTTTAAGCAACTTTCTAATTTACTCCTATTATCAATTTTTCTTCATTCTCTTGCCATCTTTATTTGAAAAAGAAGGCATCTAAGCTTTTTTTGGTTTCAGTACTCTGGACAGCACTTTTTTATTGGTGGATGAATTTATCCACCAATCGGCAAAGACAACCCAGGTTGTTCACAAAAAATGGGCCGGCATCTAAACTTACATTCTTGCATTTCAAATAAAGATACCAAGAGAATGAAGAAAATTTCATAATAGGAGTAAATTAGAAAGTTGCTTAAAATGTCATGCTCAATCTGAATCACGAAAGAAAAATTTTGGTTACAGTGTCCCTTTAAGAGACATGATTCTGCGGACTGGTTCGGGACGCCCCAGTTTTTTCAGGGAGTCTGTTTAGACATAGGGGCTAGCTCACTGAGCTTGCAAGCAGGAAGGCCAGGGTTCATATCCACCTTCGGGTCCTGGTTTCAAACTCTAAGGCCAGACTTGTCCTTTGGACGGAGTGTGCTTCTTTTCATGGGGGGGTTTCTCTGTGGATTTAATAGTGTTGTCTGGATGATTTTTCATTTGGTCTGCATTTTGATCAGTCTATGGCGTCATGTCTTGGGGCATGTGCGCTGTTCTTATCTATGCCCCCTCCCCTTTGAGGGGGTAGTTTGTTTTCCTTAAGAGCTGGGGTCTCCTCTCTCTGGAAGGTTCATTGTCCTGCCCTGTGTTTAGGAGGTTGGAAAAGGTGGCTTTTGTTTCTGTGAGGGACAGCAGTCTGCTGCTCTGTGGAATGCTCTGTTCCAACTGTTGGAAATTGAAATCTCCATGTAGAGACTGTCTGAGAGTTGTGACAGGTCTTTCTAAGAATCTATTGCACTTTCTCTGTTCCGGGTCCTAGGGGGTTCTCTTTGGGAGTGCCTTATTGGAGGAGCGGATTGGGTTGGCACCCGAGCTCTGTTGGGGTGGGTGAGTTCCCCCCCCCCCATCATTTTCTTTCCCTGGGGGCCTGTGGTTGGGGTCTTCTTATTCCCCGGTCTATCAGTCATGCCTGTTGCTTGGGCTGGTCCGGTGTTTGGAGCAGGATCTGTGATCTTTTGCTCTGCTAATCGTCCTCGGGTCATTTGAGGTACGGTGAGCCTCTTTGAGGTTCTATTTTTACTCAACGTTCAAAGATCTGTGGGAAGGACTGGCAGCTCTTGGAAAGCCTGGTTAGTGGATGCTTAACAGCCAGAAGGATCCTATTTCAGCTGCTCCTTACTTGTCCTGCAAGTATTCAAGTTTCTGCGTCATTTTCAATGACGGCAGTGTTTTGTCTCCAGGGGTTGTACGTCAGATGTTCACCTTTCTGAGCTTGCTGCACAAGGTTCGGTTCTGAAAATTTAGATATTCAGAGCTACCTTTTACGACTCTGGGGACCAGTTGTCTTAACTAGAGTGCAGTTGCACGGTGTTAGGGGAAGATTCTATTCTCTGCTCAGACTCCCGGCCTTAGTCCGTGGTTTCTGTATCTCTGGGGTCTGGGCGTTGCCTCCCCCTTTTTCTATGAGACTGGTTGGGCCTCTGTTAGCCTGACCTAGTTTCTCAGGTTTTTACTCTAAGGACTCGTTGTGCCCTTTTTTAGGGTTTTTTTCTGGAGTTCCTTATGCTTGTTTTCTATGTGTCTTTTCTTCTTTGTGGAAGAATATGGTAGTTTGTTCCCTTTCTCTAGTAAGAGGTGTGTTGTTTGGAGACCGACTGCTGGGCCACGGGGTCTCCTGAAGGCTGTTGGCTCAGTTGCGTATAGTTCCTGCAGTCTCTAGCAAGGCTTGTGAACTATCTGCGGGTCAGTGTCCTTGGGCCTTTTTTCAAGGGTTGTTGTCGACTTTGGAACAAAGCGGGATTTTGTTTGGTAGGGGTTTTTCAGGCCTGGTGCCCTCAGAATGGGCCGCCTCTTGTACCCTCCCGTTTTAGCATTCGGTGTCCTCTATAGCTTGGGTTTTGTTTTCCCAAAAGTAATGAATGCAGCTGTGGACTCTTTCCATTTATGAAGAAAAACTTAAATTATGCTTACCTGATCATTTTCTTTTCTTCAGATGGAAAGAGTCCACAACTCCCCCCCCCCCCCCCCCCCCGTATTTTTGTGGGGCGTCTGTATCTTCTGGCACCTTTTCACCCTGATATTTCTTCAACTGTTCCTTGTTCCTCAGCAGAATGACTGGGGGATGAGGGAAGTGGGAGGAGTATTTAAGCCTTTGGCTGGGGTGTCTTTGCCTCCTGGTGGCCAGGTTCTGAATTCCCAAAAGTAATGAATGCAGCTGTGGACTCTTTCCATCTGAAGAAAAGAAAATTATCAGGTAAGCATAATTTAAGTTTTTTGTTCCTTTCAAAACTTTAAAGGCAAGCTCCCCTCTTCCAAGCAGGAACAGTTCAAGCCTTCCTGGAAGTCCAATCAGTCTTGGAACAAGGGGAAGCAATCTAAGAAGCACGCAAATGATTCAAAGTCAGCATGAAGGGTCTGCCCCCGATCCAGGAGTGGATCTTGTTGGGGGCAGACTTTCTCACTTCACTCAAGCCTGGGTTTGGGATGTTCCGGATCCCTGGGCGGTGGACGTCGTGTCCCAGGAATACAAACTAGAGTTCAAGACCTTTCCTCCCAGGGGCAGGTTCCTCCTCAAGATTATCTGTAGACCAGATAAAAAGAGAGGCATTCTTACATTGTGTTCGGGATCTTCCCGACCTGGGAGTGATAGTTCCTGTTCCAATACAGGAACAGGGTCTGGGATTCTACTCCAATCTGTTCGTAGTTCCCAAAAAAGAGGGAGCTTTCAGACCGATTTTAGACCTCAAAAGTCTAAACAAGTTTCTTAGAGTACCGTCATTCAAGATGGAAACTATTCGCTCCATTCTTCCCTTGGTTCAAGAGGGTCAGTTCATGACAACTGTAGACCTAAAGGATGCGTACCTTCATGTTCCCATCCTCAGGGATCATCACAAGTTTCTGAGGTTCGTGTTTCTAGACAAACACTTCCAATTTGTGGCTCTTCCATTCGGCCTTGCCACAGCTCCCAGAATTTTCTCAAAGGTCCTGAAGGCTCTGTTGGCGGTGCTCCAGTCACGGGGCATTGCAGTGGCGCCTTATCCGGACGACATTCTCATTCAGGCGCCGTCTTTTCAAAAAGCAAACTCTCATACAGAGATCTTGTTGTCTTTTCTTCGCTCCCACGGATGGAAGGTGAATTTGGGAAAAAGTTCCTTGGTTCCAGCTACAAGGGTAGTGTTCTTGGGGACCATAATAGACTCCCTATCAATGAAAATATTTCTGACAGAGGTCAGAAAAACAAAGACCTTCGACTCTTGCCTTGCCCTTTAGTCCTCTCCTCGGCCATTAGTGGCTCAATGTATGGAGGTAATTGGTCTGATGGTAGCTGCCATGGACATCATTCCGTTTGCTCGGTTCCATCTCAGACCTCTGCAGTTATGCATGCTCAGGCAATGGAACGGGGACTATGCAGATCTGTCTCCGCGAATAGAACTGGATCAGGCGACAAGAGAATCGCTTCCGTGGTGGTTGTCTCAGGAACATCTCTCCTTGGGAACCTGCTTCCGCAGACCTACCTGGGTGATTGTGACCACGGATGCCAGCCTGCTGGGATGGGGAGCAGTCTAGGATATGGGTATATGGACTCGGGAGGAGTCAGTTCTCCCCATAAACATCCTAGAGCTGAGGGAAATCTTCAATGCTCTTCTGTGCTGGCCTCAGTTTGCTTCAGCCTGGTTTATCAGGTTCCAGTCGGACAACATAACTTCAGTGGCTTACATCAACCATCAGGGACAAACTCTGAGTTCCTTGGCTATGACAGAGGTAGCCAAGATTATCCAGTGGGCAGAGACCCACAATTGCTGTCTATCTGCGATCCACATTCCAGGAGTGGACAGTTGGGAAGCAGATTTTCTGAGCAGACAGACCTTTCACCCGGGGGAGTGGGAACTTCATCCGGAGGTGTTTTCCAACTTGATTCTCAAATGAGGATGGCCGGAGCTGGATCTCTTGGCATCTAGACAGAATGCAAAGCTCCCGAAGTACGGGTCGAGGTCAAGGGATCCTCAGGCTGTAGTGATAGATGCTCTGGCGGTTCCTTGGAATTTCAGTCTAGCATACCTATTTTCTCAGTTCGCTCTCCTTCCACAGGTCATTGCTCGAATCAAATAGGAGAGGGCTTTGGTGATCCTCATTGCACCGGCGTGGCCTCGCAGGATCTGGTATGCAGACCTAGTGTAGATGTCATCTTTTCCACCTTGGAGACTTCCACTGAGGAAGGACCTTCCACTTCAAGGACCCTTTCTTCATCCAAATCTGAAGCTGACTGCTTGGAGATTGAATGCTTAATTCTATCTAAGCGCGGGTTTTCGGAGTCGGTCATTAAGCTTGTGACTAGAAAGATTTACCTTAAAATATGGCGCAAATATCTGTTCTGGTGTGAATCCAAGGGGTTCTTGTGGAGTAGAGTCAGGATTCCTAGAATGTTGTCCTTTCTCCAGGAAGGTCTGGAGAAGGGTTTGTCTGCGAGTACTTTGAAGGGTCAAATATCTGCCTTGTCTATATTGTTGCATAAACGTCTGGCGGACGTGCCAGATGTGCAATCCTTCTGTCAGGCCTTGGTCAGAATCAGGCCTTTGTTGAAACCTGTTTCTCCTCCCTTGAGTCTTAACCTTGTTCTTAAAGTTCTTCAGCAGGCTCCGTTTGAGCCTATGCATTCCTTAGATATTAAGATGTTATCTTGGAATGTTTTGTTTCGTGTTGCATTTCTTCTGCTCGAAGAGTCTCTGAACTCTCGGCATTGCAGTGTTAATCCCCTTACCTTATCTTTCATTTGGATAAAGTAGTTCTGCACACTGTTAGGTTTCCTTCCTAAAGTGGTTTCGGATAGGAATATTAACCAGGAGATCATTGTTCCTTCTTTGTGTCCTAACCCTTCTTCTCATAAAGAGCGTTTATTGCACAACCTAGATGTGGTGCGTGCGTTGAAATACTATTTGCAGGCAAATAAGGATTTTCGCCAGTCTTCTGCTTTGTTTGTCATTTTCTCTGGGAAATGCAAGGGTCAGAAATCTACAGCTACTTCTATTTCTTTGTGGCTAAGGAGTATAATTTGTTTGGCCTATGAATCTGCTGGACAGCAGCCCCCTAAGAGAATCATGGCTCATTCCACAAGGGCTGTTTCTTCTTCCTGGACCTTCAAAAATGAAGCTTCTGTGGAACAGATTTGCAAGGCTGCAACTTGGTCCTCTCTACACACTTTTTGGAAATTCTATAAATTTGATACTTTTGCCTCGGCTGAGGCTTCTTTTGGGAGAAGGGTTCTTCAAGTGGTAGTGCCTTCTGTTTAGGTTCCCTGTCTTGTCCCTTCCTTATCTGTGTCCTCTAGCTTTGGTTTGATTCTTAACAGTAATTGATGATCCGTGGGACTTGCCGTGTCATTAGAAAGTAAACAAAATTTATGCTTACCTGATAAATGTATTTATTTCTTGACACGATGAGTCCATGGCCGTCCTGTTTTTTCAGACAGTTTTTTTGTTTTGTAAACCTCAGGCACCTCTGCACCTTGTGTTGCTTCCTTTCTCTCCTTTTCCTTCGGTCGAATGACTGGGGTTTGTGGGAAGTGAAGTGATACTTAACAGCTTTGCTGTGGTGCTCTTTGCCGCCTCCTGCTGGCCAGGAGTGATATTCCCAACAGTAATTATTGATGATCTGCGGGCTCACCGTGTCAAGAAAGAAAGAGAAATTTATCAGGTAAGCATAAATTTCGTTTAACATTTCCCAGTTTTGCATAACCAACACTGTTATAGAAATATAATAATTACCTTGTATCTAAGCTTCTGCTGACTGCCTCCTTATCTCAGCTCTTTTGACAGACTTGCATTTCAGGCAATTAGTTCTGACTCTTAAATAACTTCACATGCATGAGCACAATGTTATCTATATGAAACACATGAACTAACGCCCTCTAGCTATAAAAAAAATTGTCCTATGCGTTTAGAGGCGACCTTCAAGGGCTTAGAAATTATTATATGAGCCTACCTATATTTAGCTTTCAACTAAGAATAGCAAGAGAACCAAGCAAATTTGATGATAAAAGTAAATAAGAAAGTTGTTTAAAAGTGCATGCCCTATCTGAATCATGATTTAGACTTTAATTTGGACTTTACTATCCCTTTAATTTAATATACATTTTCTCAGCCAGATTTACCCCTGCATAGGCGTGATAAATATTTGATCATTTCTGCTTTAGAATTTACTCTTATCCAGGGTATCAACCCCACCTAGAAGATTGCAACATGGCATTGAAAAATAATTACTTTTGCAGATAGTTTAAAAAGTTTAATTAGCTTTCCCATGTAAACAAAAGTATCTTGTCTTTATAATATAGTTTATGTTGCCAACAAAGACTAGACCTTTTAAATAAGGGATGGACATACACAAAAACATCACAAAGCTGAAAACCTTACTTTCTCTTTCCACCCCTTTCTGATATTTTCTGTTTTGTTTTGTTATTTTAATTCTATCCTTTGGACTGGATGTACATATACTCCTAGACCAGGGGTGTCAAACTGGCGGCCCGCGGGCCTCATGCAGCCCACAACCTAATTTTGTGCGGCCCACGTCACCTCCATGAAAAATATGAAAAATAATAATTAAAAAATGCTTATTACTTAAAGGGACACTGAACCCAAATGTTTTCTTTTGTGATTCAGACAGAGCATGTAATTTTAAGCAACTTTATAATTTACTCCTATTATCAATTTTTCTTTGTTCTCTTGCTATCTTTATTTGAAAAAAGGCATCTAAGCTTTTTTTCTTGGTTCAGAACTCTGGACAGGACTTTTTTTATTGGTGGATGAATTTTTCCACCAATCGGCAAGGACAACCCAGGTTGTTCACCAAAAATGGGCCAGCATCTAAACTTACATTCATACCAAGAGAAAGAAGAAAATTTGATAATAGGAGTAAATTAGAAAGTTGCTTAAAATGTCATGCTCTATCTGAATCACAAAAGAAAAATTTGGGTTTACTGTCCCTTTAAAGAGCGAGTGTGCTTACTGTTATGGCTGTGCATACGTGCAACCTCCATTCAGCTCTCCATTATAATGACTGTATCCCTTTGTTCTGGTGAGCAGCTGCACTATGGAAGCAAGATCATTAAAACCCCTCAGTCTTTAACGAGTAGCATTGTTATTAAAAAGAAAAAAGTAAACAATTATTTATTTGACTCATGCAGCACTTCTTTATGTGTGTTCATTACTATGGCAGCACTGATTTCACGCATCCTTTTTAACCCTTATTTTCCATAATTTTATCTTTAACTAAAATCACATAAAATATATATTTTATATTATGTACAACAGGTATATGTCTGTCATTATATAAACAGTGGGTCGTCATGCATTGTGAGCCACTATTTAAAATGCAAAGGAAATGTTATATTATGCGCATGTGTATGCTAAACTTTGAGTGCTCTCATAATAGGGCTACTAGAGAAAAAAATAGCACGGATGGAACGTGTGTGTCACCTTCTTAAAAGCATTAGAGTGCATTTCATCAAGCCAGAGTAAGTTAATTAGGAATTACAGAACCCAATCTTTTGAAATATATAGCAAACACCACTGCTTTTGTTTAGCAATGTCAAGATATGTAGGTAGTGTGCGGCCCACGTGACTTGCACTTGTATGGAAACTGGCCCACGACTCAAATGAGTTTGACAACCCTGTCCTAGACACTGTTTCTCCCTTACTTATGCCCTTTATTTTTATTTATTTTTTATTCCTTTTTAATGTATCATTTTTTGGGTCTTGGGGGAGATATTTTTGGGTTTACATGCAGATTTCTTGCATATTACTTTTTTAGGCTACTGCATTTAGCTTTGTCTATGCTTGCAAATATTTGCTGGGCTATGAGAGACACTCTACATATTTAGAAGTAGTACCTTCTACTGCATATAATATGAATTTCAATCTATAATCTCTCTCCCCCCCCCCCCCCCCCCCCCAAAAAAAAAAAAAAACACCAACCAGAAATTCTTCAGTTTTCATGGTATGGGCATGTTTTTCCTCCTTGACTTGCCAAAAAAAACACACACAACAGGGTTCAAATCTTGATTTCCTTTAACACACTAGTTGCAGTGTGTGTACTTTCTGTAGAAAAAGCTAATCAGCCTTCATTTGGTTAAATCCTATTGATGACAGAAAAATGTGTGGAGCAGTTATGCAACCCTTACTTGGGTCCATCATTCTAACCTCTATACATTACCTCACTTTTACAGTGCCCAACATGGGAAATAAAACAGAACAAGGAGGAGAAAGCCAAGAAGATGTGGGAAACATCAGTGCCAGCACATGTATCAAAGAGGAGGGGGGCACCATTGGAGGTCTAGACCTTTCTGAACTTCTGTCATTTACCATTGCCCTGTATTTGTTAATCCCTTATTAGACTTAATGTTATTTTAGCTGTAACAGAGACTCTGAACTGTGCTCTGGTTTATTGCCAGTTTACAAAGAAACATAGATTTCTCCAACATAGGTGTGTCCGGTCCACGGCGTCATCCTCACTTGTGGGATATTCTCTTCCCCAACAGGAAATGGCAAAGAGCCCAGCAAAGCTGGTCACATGATCCCTCCTAGGCTCCGCCTTCCCCAGTCATTCTCTTTGCCGTTGTACAGGCAACATCTCCACGGAGATGGCTTAGAGTTTTTTTAGTGTTTAACTGTAGTTTTTATTATTCAATCAAGAGTTTGTTATTTTAAAATAGTGCTGGTATGTACTATTTACTCTGAAACAGAAAAGAGATGAAGATTTCTGTTTGTAAGAGGGAAATGATTTTAGCAACCGTTACTAAAATCGATGGCTGTTCCACACAGGACTGTTGAGAGGAATTAACTTCAGTTGGGGGAACAGTGAGCAGACTTTTGCTGCTTGAGGTATGACACATTCTAACAAGACGATGTAATGCTGGAAGCTGTCATTTTCCCTATGGGATCCGGTAAGCCATTTTTATTACAGAAAGAAAAAAAAGGGCTTCACAAGGGCTTTCTAAGACTGTAGACATTTTCTGGGCTAAATCGATTTATATTTTATACTCCATAGCCTTGAGGAATTATTTTAATCTTGGGAATTATGTAAAATAACCGGCAGGCACTGTATTGGACACCTTATTCTCTAGGGGCTTTCCCTAATCATAGGCAGAGACTCATTTTCGCGCCTGTATTGCGCATTTGTTTTTGAGAAGCATGACATGCAGAAGCATGTGTGAGGAGCTCTGATACATAGAAAAGACTTTCTGAAGGCGTCATTTGGTATCGTATTCCCCTTTGGGCTTGGTTGGGTCTCAGCAAAGCAGATACCAGGGACTGTAAAGGGGTTAAATATAAAAACGGCTCCGGTTCCGTTATTTTAAGGGTTAAAGCTTCCAAATTTGGTGTGCAATACTTTTAAGGCTTTAAGACACTGTGGTGAAATTTTGGTGAATTTTGAACAATTCCTTCATACTTTTTCGCAATTGCAGTAATAAAGTGTGTTCAGTTTAAAATTTAAAGTGACAGTAACGGTTTATTTTAAAACGTTTTTTGTACTTTGTTATCAAGTTTTTGCCTGTTTAACATGTCTGAACTACCAGATAGACTGTGTTCTGAATGTGGGGAAGCCAAGGTTCCTTCTCATTTAAATAGATGTGATTTATGTGACACAAAATTTAGAGAAAATGATGCCCAAGATGATTCCTCAAGTGAGGGGAGTAAGCATGGTACTGCATCATCCCCTCCTTCGTCTACACCAGTCTTGCCCACACAGGAGGCCCCTAGTACATCTAGCGCGCCAATACTCCTTACTATGCAACAATTAACGGCTGTAATGGATAATTCTATCAAAAACATTTTAGCCAAAATGCCCACTTATCAGCGAAAGCGCGACTGCTCTGTTTTAGAAAATACTGAAGAGCATGAGGACGCTGATGATATTGGTTCTGAAGGGCCCCTACACCAGTCTGAGGGGGCCAGGGAGGTTTTGTCTGAGGGAGAAATTTCAGATTCAGGGAAAATTTCTCAACAAGCTGAACCTGATGTGATTACATTTAAATTTAAATTGGAACATCTCCGCGCTCTGCTTAAGGAGGTGTTATCCACTCTGGATGATTGTGAGAATTTGGTCATTCCAGAGAAACTATGTAAAATGGACAAGTTCCTAGAGGTCCCGGGGCCCCCCGAAGCTTTTCCTATACCCAAGCGGGTGGCGGACATTGTAAATAAAGAATGGGAAAGGCCCGGTATACCTTTCGTCCCTCCCCCCATATTTAAAAAATTGTTTCCTATGGTCGACCCCAGAAAGGACTTATGGCAGACAGTCCCCAAGGTCGAGGGGGCGTTTCTACTCTAAACAAACGCACCACTATACCCATAGAAGATAGTTGTGCTTTCAAAGATCCTATGGATAAAAAATTAGAAGGTTTGCTTAAAAAGATGTTTGTTCAGCAAGGTTACCTTCTACAACCAATTTCATGCATTGTTCCTGTCACTACAGCCGCGTGTTTCTGGTTCGATGAGCTAGAAAAGGCGATCAATAATAATTCTTCTTCTTATGAGGAGATTATGGACAGAATTCGTGCTCTCAAATTGGCTAATTCTTTCACCCTAGACGCCACTTTGCAATTGGCTAGGTTAGCTGCGAAAAATTCTGGTTTTGCTATTGTGGCGCGCAGAGCGCTTTGGTTAAAATCTTGGTCAGCGGATGCGTCTTCCAAGAACAAATTGCTTAACATTCCTTTCAAGGGGAAAACGCTGTTTGGCCCTGACTTGAAAGAGATTATCTCTGATATCACTGGGGGCAAGGGCCACGCCCTTCCTCAGGATAGGTCTTTCAAGGCCAAAAATAAACCTAATTTTCGTCCCTTTCGCAGAAACTGACCAGCCCCAAGTGCTACGTCCTCTAAGCAAGAGGGTAATACTTCTCAAGCCAAGCCAGCCTGGAGACCAATGCAAGGCTGGAACAAAGGAAAGCAGGCCAAGAAACCTGCCACTGCTACCAAGACAGCATGAGATGTTGGCCCCCGATCCGGGACCGGATCTGGTGGGGGGCAGACTCTCTCTCTTCGCTCAGGCTTGGGCAAGAGATGTTCTGGATCCTTGGGCGCTAGAAATAGTCTCCCAAGGTTATCTTCTGGAATTCAAGGGGCTTCCCCCAAGGGGGAGGTTCCACAGGTCTCAATTGTCTTCAGACCACATAAAAAAACAGGCATTCTTACATTGTGTAGAAGACCTGTTAAAAATGGGAGTGATTCATCCTGTTCCATTAGGAGAACAAGGGATGGGGTTCTACTCCAATCTGTTCGTAGTTCCCAAAAAAGAGGGAACATTCAGACCAATCTTAGATCTCAAGATCCTAAACAAGTTTCTCAAGGTTCCATCGTTCAAAATGGAAACCATTCGAACTATTCTTCCTTCCATCCAGGAAGGTCAATTCATGACCACGGTGGATTTAAAGGATGCGTATCTACATATTCCTATCCACAAGGAACATCATCGGTTCCTAAGGTTCGCATTCCTGGACAAGCATTACCAGTTTGTGGCACTTCCGTTCGGATTAGCCACTGCTCCAAGGATTTTCACAAAGGTACTAGGGTCCCTTCTAGCGGTGCTAAGACCAAGGGGCATTGCAGTAGTACCTTACTTGGACGACATTCTGATTCAAGCGTCGTCCCTTCCTCAAGCAAAGGCTCACACGGACATTGTCCTGGCCTTTCTCAGATCTCACGGGTGGAAAGTGAACGTAGAAAAAAGTTCTCTGTCTCCGTCAACAAGGGTTCCCTTCTTGGGAACAATAATAGACTCCTTAGAAATGAGGATTTTTCTGACAGAGGCCAGAAAATCAAAACTTCTGAACTCTTGTCAAATACTTCATTCTGTTCCTCTTCCTTCCATAGCGCAGTGCATGGAAGTAATAGGTTTGATGGCAGCGGCAATGGACATAGTTCCTTTTGCGCGCATTCATCTAAGACCATTACAACTGTGCATGCTCAGTCAGTGGAATGGGGACTATACAGACTTGTCTCCGACGATACAAGTAAATCAGAGGACCAGAGATTCACTCCGTTGGTGGCTGTCCCTGGACAACCTGTCACAGGGGATGAGCTTCCGCAGACCAGAGTGGGTCATTGTCACGACCGACGCCAGTCTGGTGGGCTGGGGCGCGGTCTGGGGACCCCTGAAAGCTCAGGGTCTTTGGTCTCGGGAAGAATCTCTTCTACCGATAAATATTCTGGAACTGAGAGCGATACTCAATGCTCTCAAGGCTTGGCCTCAGCTAGCAAAGGCCAAGTTCATACGGTTTCAATCAGACAACATGACGACTGTTGCGTACATCAACCATCAGGGGGGAACAAGGAGTTCCCTGGCGATGGAAGAAGTGACCAAAATCATTCAATGGGCGGAGACTCACTCCTGCCACTTGTTTGCAATCCACATCCCAGGAGTGGAAAATTGGGAAGCGGATTTTCTGAGTCGTCAGACATTTCATCCGGGGGAGTGGGAACTCCATCCGGAAATCTTTGCCCAAATCACTCAATTGTGGGGCATTCCAGACATGGATCTGATGGCCTCTCGTCAGAACTTCAAGGTTCCTTGCTACGGGTCCAGATCCAGGGATCCCAAGGCGACTCTAGTAGATGCACTAGTAGCACCTTGGACCTTCAAACTAGCTTATGTATTCCCGCCGTTTCCTCTCATCCCCAGGCTGGTAGCCAGGATCAATCAGGAGAGAGCATCGGTGATCTTGATAGCTCCTGCGTGGCCACGCAGGACTTGGTATGCAGACCTGGTGAATATGTCATCGGCTCCACCATGGAAGCTACCTTTGAGACGAGACCTTCTTGTTCAAGGTCCGTTCGAACATCCGAATCTGGTCTCACTCCAACTGACTGCTTGGAGATTGAACGCTTGATCTTATCAAAGCGAGGGTTCTCAGATTCTGTCATTGATACTCTTGTTCAGGCCAGAAAGCCTGTAACTAGAAAAATTTACCACAAAATATGGAAAAAATATATCTGTTGGTGTGAATCTAAAGGATTCCCTTGGGACAAGGTAAAAATTCCTAAGATTCTATCCTTCCTTCAAGAAGGTTTGGAGAAAGGATTATCTGCTAGTTCCTTGAAGGGACAGATTTCTGCCTTGTCTGTGTTACTTCACAAAAAACTGGCAGCTGTGCCAGATGTTCAAGCCTTTGTTCAGGCTCTGGTTAGAATCAAGCCTGTTTACAAACCTTTGACTCCTCCTTGGAGTCTCAATTTAGTTCTTTCAGTTCTTCAGGGGGTTCCGTTTGAACCCTTACATTCCGTTGATATTAAGTTATTATCTTGGAAAGTTTTGTTTTTGGTTGCGATTTCTTCTGCTAGAAGAGTTTCAGAATTATCTGCTCTGCAGTGTTCTCCTCCTTATCTGGTGTTCCATGCAGATAAGGTGGTTTTACGTACTAAACCTGGTTTTCTTCCGAAAGTTGTTTCTAACAAAAACATTAACCAGGAGATAGTCGTGCCTTCTTTGTGTCCGAATCCAGTTTCAAAGAAGGAACGTTTGTTGCACAATTTGGATGTTGTTCGTGCTCTAAAATTCTATTTAGATGCTACAAGGGATTTTAGACAAACATCTTCCTTGTTTGTTGTTTATTCTGGTAAAAGGAGAGGTCAAAAAGCAACTTCTACCTCTCTCTCTTTTTGGATTACAAGCATCATCAGATTGGCTTACGAGACTGCCGGACGGCAGCCTCCTGAAAGAATCACAGCTCATTCCACTAGGGCTGTGGCTTCCACATGGGCCTTCAAGAACGAGGCTTCTGTTGATCAGATATGTAAGGCAGCGACTTGGTCTTCACTGCACACTTTTACTAAATTTTACAAGTTTGATACTTTTGCTTCTTCTGAGGCTATTTTTGGGAGAAAGGTTTTGCAAGCCGTGGTGCCTTCCATCTAGGTGACCTGATTTGCTCCCTCCCTTCATCCGTGTCCTAAAGCTTTGGTATTGGTTCCCACAAGTGAGGATGACGCCGTGGACCGGACACACCTATGTTGGAGAAAACAGAATTTATGTTTACCTGATAAATTACTTTCTCCAACGGTGTGTCCGGTCCACGGCCCGCCCTGGTTTTTTAATCAGGTCTGATATTTTATTTTCTTTAACTACAGTCACCACGGTATCATATGGTTTCTCCTATGCAAATATTCCTCCTTTACGTCGGTCGAATGACTGGGGAAGGCGGAGCCTAGGAGGGATCATGTGACCAGCTTTGCTGGGCTCTTTGCCATTTCCTGTTGGGGAAGAGAATATCCCACAAGTGAGGATGACGCCGTGGACCGGACACACCGTTGGAGAAAGTAATTTATCAGGTAAACATAAATTCTGTTTTTGACGGCAGATAAGAACCATAGGCCCAGCAAATGTGCCTGATATTTCCTTCAAAGTATAAACTTATCTAATTTGATAAAGATACCCTTATGCCTATCCCATGCATTCTAAAAAGTCTCCCACAGTGTTTGTCATTACCACCTCTTGTGGAAGTTTATTCCATGAATCAATCACTCTTTCTGTAAAGAATTGCTTTAGCTTGAGATCATGATCCCTTGAACTACACGATCATATTAGCATTTATTTTAGCCACTATAAATGTACTTTGTGGTTGATTTGCAATCTATAAACCATTTATTTTCTCAACTACTTTAACAAGGATTATTAAATGTATTGTAAAGTTTTCCTTTGTTTATTTATTTAACATTGCTGCTTTTTCTCATTAAACCATTACCTGTTGTTCTCTAGGATATGCCTATAAAATGGGCTGAGCATGCAGGTTAATCAGACCTGCTAATGTTGTCTGTGTCTAAAC
This sequence comes from Bombina bombina, assembly GCF_027579735.1. Classification (NCBI taxonomy): domain Eukaryota; kingdom Metazoa; phylum Chordata; class Amphibia; order Anura; family Bombinatoridae; genus Bombina; species Bombina bombina. The sequence continues at coordinate 361,002,222 of NC_069501.1, forward strand.
ACACAACTTAATAGTTAATAGTTAGATATTTGCAATGCTAATTATGGCTGGGGGAGTTCAACGATTTCAACCTGTTATTTCAGATGCGAAAAAAAATTACTCTTTCTACTACCCCCACTGGGAGATTAGTGCTATTTTCTCCTGATTACATAGCTTTCCTGCAGAGAATATGTTTGCCACTTATATTGAAAACACAATTAACAGTTTCATCTGGTAAAATCAGCTATTTTAAATAACAATATAAAGGTAAATGAGCAATTTGCAAATAAATAAACTCCAGCTTGTACAGTGGAGCATTGGGAACACATTAAAGGCATATGAAACCCCAAAAAAATCTAAAAAAAAAAAAGTTTCCACATTTACTTTTTTGCGGCAGATGGGGGCAGAAGGCTTCTGCCTTCATATATTAAGGGAGCATTGATCTGCTCCATTACCATATAAAGCCAGATCGCAGATCAAAACAGACAGTGACAAGTCAGTCACATCACTGATACAGTGTCTGTATCAATGATGTGGTGGGAGGAAAGAAAGAGGCCGGTGGGTGGCTCATCTGGCGAGGGGGGAAGGAGAGTTGTCCCTACACTATGGCAAATGATCTCAGGAGGAGTGTGTCCTTACACTAAAGATATGGTTTTCTCAGTTTTTAGTACACTAAAGAATTTTTTTTTAAATACGAGATGGTTTGCAGGGGGGAGGTGAGATAATTAAACCTACAGGAAGAAAACAAATTAAAAAATAGAATACAATTTTACTGTTGTGTGTAATTTCAGTGAGAACTCTAAAGTTCTGTAAAAATTAAAGGGACATGATACCCAAATGTTGAAGAACTTGAAAGTGATGCAGCATAGCTGTAAAAAGCTGACTAGAAAATATCACCTGAACATCTCTATGTAAAAAAGGAAGAGGTTTACCTCAGCATTTTCTAAGTATTCACACCCCACTGTAAAGAGATTTTAGTCCCAGGACTTCCAAGGGAGTGTGCATCTGGCATGTGCAGTCACAGCCATGTTATTTTCCTATTCCGTTTAAAGAAGTTTACTGTGAAATCTCATGAGCTCACAGCAAAGCAATGCAAGACTTCAGCACTGCTGATGCTGATTGGCTATGGGTTTGTTTTGTTTTTTTTGGGGGGGGGTGTTTGTTTTCTCCAACATTGGTGTGTCCGGTCCACGGCGTCATCCTTACTTGTGGGAATATCTCTTCCCCAACAGGAAATGGCAAAGAGTCCCAGCAAAGCTGGCCATATAGTCCCTCCTAGGCTCCGCCCACCCCAGTCATTCTCTTTGCTGTTGCACAGGCAACATCTCCACGGAGATGGTTAAGAGTATGTGGTGAAATTTTGGTAAATTTTGAACAATTCCTTCATACTTTTTCACATATTCAGTAATAAAGTGTGCTCTGTTTAAAATTTAAAGAGAAAAGAACATCATCAGTTCCTAAGGTTCGCCTTTCTGGACAAACATTACCAGTTTGTGGCCCTCCCATTCGAGTTAGCCACTGCTCCAAGGATTTTCACAAAGGTACTCGGGTCCCTTCTAGCGGTTCTAAGACCGAGGGGCATTGCAGTAGTACCGTACTTGGACGACATTCTAATACAAGCGTCGTCCCTTTCAAAAGCAAAGGCTCATACAGACATCGTTCTGGCCTTTCTCAGATCTCACGGATGGAAGGTGAACATAGAAAAGAGTTCTCTGTCTCCGTCAACAAGAATTCCCTTCTTGGGAACAATAATAGATTCCTTAGAAATGAGGATTTTTCTGACAGATGTCAGAAAGTCAAAACTTCTAAGCTCTTGTCAAGTTCTTCACTCTGTTCCACGTCCTTCCATAGCTCAGTGCATGGAAGTAGTAGGGTTGATGGTTGCAGCAATGGACATAGTTCCTTTTGCACAAATTCATCTAAGACCATTACAACTGTGCATGCTTAAACAGTGGAATGGGGACTATACAGACTTGTCTCCAGTGATTCAAGTAGATCAGAAGACCAGAGATTCACTCCGTTGGTGGCTGACCCTGGACCATCTATCCCAGGGAATGAGCTTCCGCAGACCAGAGTGGGTCATTGTCACGACCGACGCCAGTCTAGTGGGCTGGGGCGCGGTCTGGGAATCCCTGAAAGCTCAGGGACTATGGTCTCGGGAAGAGTCTCTTCTCCCGATAAACATTCTGGAACTAAGAGCGATATTCAATGCTCTCAGGGCTTGGCCTCAGCTTGCAAAGGCCAGATTCATAAGATTCCAATCAGACAACATGACGACTGTTGCGTATATCAATCATCAGGGGGGAACAAGGAGTTCCCTAGCGATGAAAGAAGTGACCAAAATAATACAATGGGCGGAGGATCACTCCTGCCATCTATCTGCGATCCACATCCCAGGTGTGGAAAACTGGGAAGCGGATTATCTGAGTCGTCAGACTTTCCATCCAGGGGAGTGGGAACTCCACCCGGAGATCTTTGCCCAGTTGACTCAATTATGGGGCATTCCAGACATGGATCTGATGGCGTCTCGTCAGAACTTCAAGGTTCCTTGCTACGGGTCCAGATCCAGGGATCCCAAGGCGACTCTAGTGGATGCACTAGTAGCACCTTGGACCTTCAACCTAGCTTATGTGTTTCCACCGTTTCCTCTCATTCCCAGGCTGGTAGCCAGGATCAAACAGGAGAGGGCCTCGGTGATCTTGATAGCTCCTGCGTGGCCACGCAGGACTTGGTATGCAGACCTGGTGATTATGTCATCGGTTCCACCATGGAAGCTACCTTTGAGACAAGACCTTCTTGTTCAGGGTCCATTCGAACATCCAAATCTGGTCTCCCTCCAGCTGACGGCTTGGAGATTGAACGCTTGATTCTATCAAAGCGTGGGTTTTCAGATTCTGTGATAGATACTCTGGTTCAGGCCAGAAAACCGGTAACTAGAAAGATTTACCATAAAATATGGAAAAGATATATCTGTTGGTGTGAATCCAAGGGATTCCCATGGAATAAGATAAAAATTCCTAAGATTCTTTCCTTTCTGCAAGACGGTTTGGATAAAGGATTATCTGCGAGTTCTCTAAAGGGACAGATTTCTGCTTTATCTGTCTTACTACACAAACGACTGGCAGCTGTGCCAGATGTTCAAGCATTTGTTCAGGCTCTGGTTAGGATCAAGCCTGTTTACAGACCTTTGACTCCTCCCTGGAGTCTAAATCTAGTTCTTTCAGTTCTTCAAGGGTTTCCGTTTCAACCTCTACATTCCATAGATATTAAGTTATTATCTTGGAAAGTTTTGTTTTTGGTTGCTATTTCTTCTGCTAGAAGAGTTTCAGAGTTATCTGCTCTGCAGTGTACTCCGCCCTATCTGGTGTTCCATTCAGATAAGGTTGTTTTGCGTACTAAGCCTGGTTTTCTTCCAAAGGTTGTTTCCAACAAGAATATTAACCAGGAGATAGTTGTACCTTCTTTGTGTCCGAAACCAGTTTCAAAGAAGGAACGTTTGCTACACAATTTAGATGTAGTCCGTGCTCTAAAATTCTACTTAGAAGCTACAAAAGAATTCAGACAAACATCTTCTCTGTTTGTCGTCTATTCTGGTAAAAGGAGAGGTCAAAAAGCAACTTCTACCTCTCTTTCCTTTTGGCTTAAAAGCATCATCCGATTGGCTTATGAGACTGCCGGACGGCAGCCTCCTGAAAGAATCACAGCTCACTCCACTAGGGCTGTGGCTTCCACATGGGCCTTCAAGAACGAGGCTTCTGTTGATCAGATATGTAAGGCAGCGACTTGGTCTTCACTGCACACTTTTGCCAAATTTTACAAATTTGATACTTTTGCTTCTTCGGAGGCTATTTTTGGGAGAAAGGTTTTGCAAGCCGTGGTGCCTTCCGTTTAGGTAACCTGATTTGCTCCCTCCCTTCATCCGTGTCCTAAAGCTTTGGTATTGGTTCCCACAAGTAAGGATGACGCCGTGGACCGGACACACCAATGTTGGAGAAAACAGAATTTATGCTTACCTGATAAATTACTTTCTCCAACGGTGTGTCCGGTCCACGGCCCGCCCTGGTTTTTTTAATCAGGTCTGATGAATTATTTTCTCTAACTACAGTCACCACGGTACCATATGGTTTCTCCTATATTTTTCCTCCTGTCCGTCGGCGAATGACTGGGGTGGGCGGAGCCTAGGAGGGACTATATGGCCAGCTTTGCTGGGACTCTTTGCCATTTCCTGTTGGGGAAGAGATATTCCCACAAGTAAGGATGACGCCGTGGACCGGACACACCGTTGGAGAAAGTAATTTATCAGGTAAGCATAAAATACTGGGGAATTTTGTACATTTCATGCCCTATTTTCTTCAGTGACCATTTGATACACTAGATACATTTGCGGCAACGTATGTTAGTTTGTAGCAAATAATATCCATTTAAGCTATTCTAATTCAACATATTCACCCCGAGCAGCAGGTTACACACAGCAACTGCTACACTGGTGACCTAACAAAAGGCACTCACCATATCTTATTTCTGAATCTAAGGTTTATACCTAATATCAATGGGCCCTATATACTTATAACCTAACAATTACCAGTAACAATACTGGGAATAATAATTATAGCGCAACCTTCGCTTAGTTTGGGAATAAAACACTAATACATTTAAGTGTGTGCAGGGACAGCTAATTAATGCACTAATACCCAGCACATCTAATTATATAGTGTTTTGCCTATCTCTCTTTGTGCAGACTTGCCTTTACGGAGGACTAACTAATTCAGCAGTTATTTTTTCTTGCTGTCTATAGCCTATCGTATACTGCCAGGGATCAATATTAAAATACTATAACAGTCAAGATCCCTTGTCAGTAAATAAATTTTGAGTCTTAGAGTGCTATTTGATATACCAACCATATTACCTGAGTTCCAGCTAGTTTTAATTGTATGTGTGTGTGTGCATGAGTATGAGTCCAGTCGGACTTTAAAATATTTTTCACCAATAAAGTTATTTAGTATAAATGAGCATGTTTGTATGATTTTATTCATATATTTACTTATCCTTTTTTTGTCTGACCTTAATTTTTAGTGGGTTGAATTATTATATAACCCAGCAACCTGCAGTCTTTCTCTTTGTGTTGCAAATCTCTCTGCACACATTTTTGTACATTTTCATGTATATTATTGCATAAGGTTCTGGAATTCTGGGACTATAAGTATTATACAAGGTGATTTAGCCACTGAATTAAAGAATTATAACCCACTTCCTTTCCCTCTCCATCCCCAGTCAAGCATAAATTCTGTTTTTTCCACTTGCAGCTTTAACAGTTCACAGAGCATTTACTCTGATGAGTTGAAGAAATGTTGAGGTAAAAAATCTTCCCTATTTACATAGACGATATATAGGTGATATTTTCATATCAGCTTTTTACAGTTATGCTGCATCACTTTCAAGTGATTTAGCATATAAGTATTATGTCCCATTAACAATTTTTTTTTTTTAATATGATTGCATTTGATAGCTAAATGGCGGCATGAAATATACCAAAATAGGCCTAGATCAATACCTTGGGTTGTCTACTTTGAAAATATTTATATTTTGGGATTTTATAAAAAAAAATATTTTAGTAATTTTACAAAATAATAATAATCCAGACAATAACAATAGGTTGTCCAGCAACTATGTTGCTTGGCCACCTAATATTATCATATAATATGAAATGTGAAAAATAATAAATCAACAATTAAATAATGCTAAGGAAAAAACCTTAATAAAGGCAAACATGCAAGCCTAGGTATCATGCTATACCAGTGACCGGTCACTGAAAGGGAACTAGGACTCCCGGGAGTGATAGAAATAATCATATGCTGTCCATTCGGAAGATGAATTAAGGTTGGGAATCATCATAGGATGTTAAATTTATAAAGTCTCCATTGTCAATGGACGTCCGTAAAAATGAACAGTCATAAAGTAAAACACTTCTGAGTCCATAAAAGAAAAAAGGAGCTTGAATAAATAAGGTCACCAAGGATTAAACCCGTCAAGCTTTGTCAGTATTGAATGCTGTTAGCTCTTTTTCTATATTTTAAGTATTTTTTTAAATAATCTTTTCTTTAGAAACTTAGACCAGTGATCCCCCGCCCGCAGCTCCTCTGTACTTATCTCATCAATGAGGAAACCAGCTTCCTCCAATCATTGCTTGCCCCCCCCCCCCCCCCCCCCGAGCGTCCATCTTGTGAGACCATGCTGTGATTGGAGGAAGCCAGTTTCGTAATTGAATGGCTAAATACAGAGGAGCTGCGGGCGAAGGATCACAATCTGTGTTTGCTAAAGAAAAGGTAAGTATTTAAAAAAAAATTATGCTGCAATGTAAAGTTTCATGAATGAAAGTGCCCCTGTTTTTAATAGTATTTTAAAAAACTGGGCACTCTTTCATGAAACTTTACATTCACTTTAAGATTTGTAAAAGTTGAACTCTATGGACTTTTGTCTTTTTTTTAACCTCATCTACTATGTTAGAAGTTTGCCCAGGAAAAGAAGAGTAGCTTATTAAACGTGCTAAAAGGTACATCAAAGTGCAAAAAAAGAAAATGCTCTAATATTTTACATCATTTTATCATTGCACTGTTGCTTGCATATAACTGTTTAACCCCAGTGTATGGGTTAAACAGATAAAGTCAGCTCCAGAGCAGCAATGCACTGCTGGGAACTATCGTGTAACACATCTGTGGAGACCAAAACTAGAGCAGACATCCTGAAATTTGGCCCTCAAGAGGTTTTGGTACTAAATCTCCCATGATGCTCAGCCAGCTGATATGCTGGCTAAGCATCATGGGAAATGTAGTTCTAAAACCTCTGGGGGGCCAAGTTTGAGGATGTCTGAACTAGAATGTTGCCACCAATCACCAGCTTAGCTATCATTAGTGCATTGCTACTCCTGAGCCTACCTAGGTATACTTTTCAACAACATATACCAAGAGAACAAAGTCAGTTTGTCAATAGAAGTTGAAAAATGTCTTAAAATTCCATACTTTTTTTATCCATGAAAATTTAATAAAAACTCTTTATAATTTGTTATAAAATGTCCATTTGTTTAGTATGATGCAAATTGTGAATAGAATAATTACAGTAGTTGTTTGACATTATATTAAGTGCTGAATGTAATTTGCAATATTACAAATAACATACATTGTGTGTGTCCTGGTTGTAGAAAGCTTAACAAGTTTACCATTTTCCCTTCATCTCTAAAGGTTGTGAAGCTCTTACAGAATGGGAATATCTTCCTCCTGTTGGACCTCGACCTAACAAAGGCTTTGTTGGCCTTAAAAATGCTGGTGCTACGTGTTACATGAATTCTGTAATACAACAGTTGTATATGATTCCAGCCATCAGGAATGGAATTTTGGCTATTGAAGGCACTGGCAGTGATGTTGACGATGACATGTCTGGAGATGAAAAACAGGACAATGAGGTAATACATAAATTTTCTAGCCACATAGTACACTCTACTACTAAATTATGTTGTGTTAGAAACCTAGAAATAATGCATCTCTTTCTGGTAATGATATTTGACTGTTCAGAGAAAAAGGGATTTTTATAAAGACCTCCTGCCACTTGGACGTTTATTAAAGTTTCACTCTTCTTATTTCCCATTAGCCATGCCAGTTTATAAGAAATATTCTGTAGATTTCACCAAAAGCTTAAAAAATGGATATTAAGTTTAAACTACAACCTTGTTGTGCCTATTGGTGGAAAAATAAATAAAAGATAACATGGTATGACTAAGTGGCTGATAAAAAAAATTAAAAAAAATATTTAACCGTTGGATTAAAGATTTTGCAAGTGGCAATAGGAAAATGTAAAACCGAATATAAATTTGACATACTTTTATTGGCGCATATCAGCACTGGTAAGCATATGTCATGACCACTGGCAAAAGTAGAAATGCTTCCCAGAAGTCTGAATTTGTGGGAAACACAACCCTTACATATGCTTCCATGCTTCAGTCTGTTCCCAGTTTACTCCTTACTTTGGAATAAGGTTGGCGGAGCTGGCTGTATGCACAGATAAAGTAAGGTTTAATCCCTCTCAGTACAACATGTTCTCTACTGCAAAGGACTGTCAGTTTGTAAATGGTCCTAACATACAGACACCATGGATATACATGGGGTTTGCCCAAAGAACATATGAACTGTAACTTTCTGTTAGCATGCCCTACTAAGTTATGTTTACTCATTCAGGATGATCCTGCAACAATAGACAGGATAGTATTAGGGATTCTCAGGCTTGTTAATGATCTGTGCTAGGCTTAAAGGGACAGTATACACTCATTTTCATATAACTGCATGTAATAGACACTACTATAAAGAATAAGATGCACAGATACTGATATAAAAATCCAGTATAAAACTGTTTAAAAACTTACTTAGAAGCTGTCACTTTGGCTCTGTTGAAAAGGTAGCTGGAAAGCCCACTGCAAGTGGCAAATAAGACACTCCCCCCCCCCCCCCCCCTTCTTTTGCATATGAAAAGACCCTTTACACAAACAGGAGCAAGCTGGAGTAGGTAGTCGAGCGTATTCACATAAAACTTTGGGGCTTGGTTAGGAGTCTGAAAATCAGAGCAATGTTATTTAAAAATAAGCAAAACTATACATTAATTAAAAAAAAAAATTTATGGGCTATATAAATAGATTATCTACAAAACATTTATGCAAAGAAAAAATGAGTGTATAATGTCCCTTTAATGTCTACTGTACCCTGTTCCTATGCATTATTTGCATATCCTGTACCAGAATACATGCTGGGATTTGACTTGTGTGTTGCTTTTATTTGTAGTTTTGAGGTTAGTAGGTTTGTATTTATGAATGCTTAACATATTCCTGTTGTGTTTTTGTAGCTTTTGGCTAGTTATTTTCACAAATTTATGCAGCCTTCCTTTTAAATATTTGATATTTTTTTCTGTACAGTGTTTTATAGCAGTTTTACCCCCTACTATTTGTATAATCACTCCCATACACAAAACCCAAATTTATTTAACCAGATTGTGAGAGTCCATGAGCCATCACGTGTGGGAATATTCCCCTCCTGCCCACTAGGACGATGCAAAAGACACTCCAATGGTCATTTTTTTAGCCTCCTTGGTGAGTGAGGTGAAAGTGAAGTGCAAGATCTACTCACTGTCTGAAAGGGGATCCACTAACCGAGCTGATGCCCGAATCCTCCTCACAGTAACCAGTCGGCATTACTGGGGCATACAAGGAGATATCAACCAGGCAGTTAAAGGTCTTTTCTCCAACATTGGTGTGTCCGGTCCACGGCGTCATCCATAACTTGTGGGAATACCTCTTCCCCAACAGGAAATGGCAAAGAGTACAGCAAAAGCTGTCCATATAGTCCCTCCTAGGCTCCGCCCACCCCAGTCATTCTCTTTGCCGTTGCACAGGCAACATCTCCACGGAGATGGTGAAGAGTATGTGGTGTTTAGTTGTAGTTTTTTATTCTACTATCAAGAGTTTGTAATTTTAAAATAGTGCTGGTATGTACTATTTACTCTGAAACAGAAAAAGATGAAGAATTCTGTTTGTGAGAGGAATATGATTTTAGCAGCAGTAACTAAAATCGTTTGCTGTTTCCACATAGGACTGTTGAGATGAAATAACTTCAGTTGGGGGAAACAGTTAGCAGACTTTTCTGCTTAAGGTATGACTAGCCATTTTTCTAACAAGACTGTGTAATGCTGGAAGGCTGTCATTTCCCCTCATGGGGACCGGTAAGCCATTTTCTTAGTCTAAAACAAACTGAATAAAGGGCTTAATGTGGGCTATAAAACTGGTAGACATTTTTATGGGCAAGATCGATTGCTTTATTTGGGCATTTTATAAAGCTTGATGTTGATATTCACACTTATAAATTTTGGGGAACGTTTTTTTAACGTCAGGCACTGGTTTAGACACCTTTTCAGTCAGGAAGGGCCTTCCCTGTAGTAGGCTGAGCCTCATTTTCGCGCCATTACTGCACAGTTACTTTTGAGAGCAGGACATGCAGCTGCATGTGTGTGGGTCTGAAAGTAGTTGAAAAGGTTCCTAGAAGGCTTCATTTGGTATCGTATACCCCCTGGGTTTGGTAAAGTCGCAGCAAAGGCTGTAGCTGGGACTGTAGAGGGGTTAAAACTGTAACCGGCTCCGGTTTCTTCATTTTAAGGGTTAAAGGTCTCAAATTTGGGGTGCAATGCTTTGAATGCTTTAAGACACTGTGGTGAAAATTTGGTTAAATTTGAACAATTCCTTCATAGTTTTTAAAATATTCAGTAATAAAGTGTGCACTGTTTAAAATTTAAAGAGACAGTAACGGTTTTGTTTAAAAACGGTTTTTGTACTTTATTGACAAGTTTAAGCCTGTTTAACATGTCTGTGCCTTCAGATAAGCTATGTTCTGTATGTATGGAAGCCAATGTGTCTCCCCCTTCAAAATTGTGTGATAATTGTGCCATAGCGTCCAAACAAAGTAAGGACAGTACTGCCACAGATAGTAAAGTTGCCCAAGATGATTCATCAGATGAAGGGAGTAGACATAGTTCTACATCATCTCCTTCTGTGTCTACACCAGTTTTGCCCACGCAGGAGGCCCCTAGTACTTCTAGCGCGCCAATGCTTATTACTATGCAACAATTGATGGCAGTAATGGATAACTCCATAGCAAATATTTTATCCAAAATGCCTGAATATCAGAGAAAGCGTGATTGCTCTGTTTTAAACACTGTAGAGCAGGAGGGCGCTGATGATAATTGCTCTGTCATACCCTCACACCAATCTGAAGGGGCCATGAGGGAGGTTTTGTCAGATGGGGAAATTTCAGATTCAGGTAGAATTTCTCAACAGGCAGAACCTGATGTTGTGACATTTAAATTTAAATTAGAGCATCTCCGCGCACTGCTTAAGGAGGTGTTATCTACTCTGGATGATTGTGACAACCTGGTCATTCCAGAAAAATTGTCCAAGATGGACAAGTTCCTAGAGGTCCCGGTGCACCCCGACGCTTTTCCTATACCCAAGCGGGTGGCGGACATAGTGAATAAGGAGTGGGAGAAGCCCAGCATACCTTTTGTTCCCCCTCCTATATTTAAGAAATTATTTCCTATGGTCGACCCCAGAAAGGACTTATGGCAGACAGTCCCTAAGGTCGAGGGGGCAGTTTCTACACTAGCCAAACGCACTACTATTCCTATCGAGGATAATTGTGCTTTCAAAGATCCTATGGATAAAAAATTGGAGGGTTTGCTTAAAAAGATTTTTGTACAGCAAGGTTACCTCCTGCAACCTATTTCGTGCATTATTCCAGTCACTACAGCAGCGTGGTTCTGGTTCGAAGAACTAGAAAAGTCGCTCAGTAGAGAGACTCCGTATGAGGAGGTTATGGACAGGGTTCACGCACTTAAGTTAGCTAATTCCTTTATTTTAGATGCCGCTTTGCAGTTAGCTAGATTAGCGGCGAAAAATTCTGGGTTTGCAATTGTGACGCGCAGAGCGCTCTGGCTAAAGTCTTGGTCAGCGGATGTATCTTCCAAGACAAAATTGCTTAATATCCCTTTCAAGGGTAAAACTCTTTTTGGGCCAGAATTGAAAGAGATTATCTCAGACATCACTGGAGGTAAGGGCCACGCCCTCCCACAAGATAGGCCTTTCAAAGCCAAGAATAAGTCTAATTTTCGTTCCTTTCGCAATTTCAGGAACGGACCGGCCTCCAACTCTGCAGCCTCTACACAAGAGGGTAATGCTTTGCATACCAAACCAGCTTGGAAACCGATGCAAGGCTGGAACAAGGGTAAGCAGGCCAAGAAACCTGCTGCTGCTAACAAAACAGCATGAAGGAGTAGCCCCCGATCTGGGACCGGATCTAGTAGGGGGCAGACTCTCTCTCTTCGCTCAGGCTTGGGCAAGAGATGTTCAGGATCCCTGGGCACTAGAAATAGTTTCTCAGGGTTATCTTCTGGAATTCAAGGAACTACCCCCAAGGGGAAGGTTCCACATGTCTCACTTATCTTCAAACCAAATAAAGAGACAGGCATTCTTACATTGTGTAGAAGACCTGTTAAAAATGGGAGTGATACACCCAGTTCCAACCGTGGAACAAGGAATGGGGTTTTACTCAAATCTGTTTGTGGTTCCCAAAAAAGAGGGAACTTTCAGACCAATTCTGGATTTAAAGATCCTAAACAAATTTCTCAGAGTGCCATCGTTCAAAATGGAAACCATTCGAACGATTTTACCTACAATCCAGGAGGGTCAATTTATGACTACCGTGGATCTAAAGGATGCGTATCTACATATTCCTATCCACAAAGATCATCATCAGTTCCTAAGGTTCGCCTTTCTGGACAAACATTACCAGTTTGTGGCTCTCCCATTCGGGCTAGCCACTGCTCCAAGGATTTTCACAAAGGTACTCGGGTCCCTTCTAGCGGTTCTAAGACCAAGGGGCCATTGCAGTGGCACCTTACTTGGACGACATTCTGATACAAGCGTCGTCTCTTTCAAAGGCAAAGGCTCACACAGACATCGTTCTGGCCTTTCTCAGATCTCACGGATGGAAAGTGAACATAGAAAAAAGTTCCCTGTCTCCGTCGACAAGAGTTCCTTTCTTGGGGACAATAATAGATTCTTTAGAAATGAAGATTTTCCTGACATATGTCAGAAAGTCAAAGCTTCTAAACGCTTGTCAAGTTCTTCACTCTATTCTACGGCCTTCCATAGCTCAGTGCATGGAAGTAGTAGGGTTGATGGTTGCAGCAATGGACATAGTTCCTTTTGCTCAAATTCATCTAAGACCATTACAACTGTGCATGCTCAAACAGTGGAATGGGGACTATACAGACTTGTCCCCAGTGGTTCAAGTAGATCAGAAGACCAGAGACTCACTCCGTTGGTGGCTGACCCAGGATCACCTGTCCCAGGGAATGAGCTTCCGCAGACCAGAGTGGGTCATCGTCACGACCGACGCCAGTCTATTAGGCTGGGGCGCGGTCTGGGACTCCCTGAAAGCTCAGGGCCTATGGTCTCGGGAAGAGTCTCTTCTCCTGATAAACATTCTGGAACTGAGAGCGATATTCAATGCTCTCCAGGCTTGGCCTCAACTAGCAAAGGCCAGATTCATAACATTCCAATCAGACAACATGACGACTGTTGCTTACATCAATCATCAGGGGGGAACAAGGAGTTCCCTGGCGATGA